>NW_026870937.1:0-300000 GCF_033118175.1 Dama dama
AGGGGAAAGGCACCAGCGGGGATGAGCCTGGGGAGGCGCCCAGGCATGTCTGGACCCAGTCCCCGCAGCCTGCCCCTTGGTGGGGCAGTACCCCCGGAGGCCAGGAAGGTCTGGGCAAGGCTGGCCAGGGGCAGGGGAACTGCTGGGTCCTGCCCCTGGCCTGTGAGGCCTCTGAGCACAACCGGCCCTCTCCCACTGGAAGACCTCCACGGCTGCCTCCAACGTCCTGTTTGCAAACACTCCCGCCCGCTGTTCACGCCAGGCTCGCACAATGCTCCCAAGCCCGGGAGAAAAGCGCTTCGGGGTGGTGCTCTCTCCGGGCCCTTGCCCCTGGGCCTGGGGGCAAGGCAGGGGGAACACACTCCCAGGCCAAGGCAGAACCACATGCCCACGTCTGTTCCTGTCCTCTGCACCGGCAGAGAGCTTGGGGGAGCCAGAGTCTGTCAGGCAGCTGCAGAGTTGGCCGCCTGTGTGGGAAGGGGCAGAGCCGCCCTAGGGGCAAGTTGGGCCTCTTGCTCTCCCTGCTGCCCTGAGGCTGCTGGGCCAAAGACGTCTTGGGCATCCAGCCCCTTGCTGGTCCCTTCCCTCTGACGAGGCCCTCTGAGCTCCAGCACATTGCAGTGTGGAGACAGCCCCTGCAAGCAACCTCCTCTCCAAGGAGGCCTCAACCGAGGCCTAGGCCCAGGGGAAAGGCACCAGCGGGGATGAGCCTGGGGAGGCGCCCGGGCATGTCTGGACCCAGGCCCCGCAGCCTGCCCCTTGGTGGGGCAGTACCCCCGGAGGCCAGGAAGGTCTGTGCAAGGCTGCCAGGGGCAGGGACAGCGCTGGGTCCTGCCCCTGGCCTGTGGGACGTCTGAGCACAACCGGCACTCTCCCGCTGGAAGACCTCCCCGTCTGCCTCCAAAGGCCGGTTTGCAAGCACTCCCGCCCGCTGTTCCCGCCAGGCACGCACAATGCTCCCAAGCCCGGGAGAAAAGCGCTTCGGGGTGGTGCTCTCTCCGGGCCATTGCCCATAAGCCTGCGGGCCAGGCAGGGGGAACACACTCCCAGGCCAAGACAGAACGACATGAACATGTCTGTTCCTGCCCCCTACACCGGCAGAGAGCTCGGGGGAGCCAGAGTCTCTCAGGCAGGTGCTGGGCTGGCCGCCTGTGTGGGAAGGGGCAGAGCCGACCTAGGGGCAAGTTGGGCCTCTTGCTCTCCCTGCTGCCCTGAGTCTGCTGGGCCAAAGACGTCTTGGGCATCCAGCCCTTTGCTGGTCCCTTCCCTCTGACGAGGCCCTCTGAGCTCCAGCACCTTGCAGTGTGGAGACAGCACCTGCCAGCAATCTCCTCTCCAAGGAGGCCTCAACCGAGGCCTAGGCCCAGGGGAAAGGCACCAGCGGGGATGAGCCTGGGGAGGCGCCCAGGCATGTCTGGACCCAGTCCCCGCAGCCTGCCCCTTGGTGGGGCAGTACCCCTGGAGGCCAGGAAGGTCTGGGCAAGGCTGGCCAGGGGCAGGGGCCCTGCTGTGTCCTGCCCCTGGCCTGTGGGGCCTCTGAGCACAACCGGCCCTCTCCCACTGGAAGACCTCCCCGGCTGCCTCCAAAGGCCGTTTTGCATGCACTCCCGCCCACTGTTCCCACCAAGCGCGCACAATGCTCCCAAGCCCGGGAGAAAATCGCTTCGGGGTGGTGCTCTCTCCGGGCCCTTGCCCCTGAGCCTGGGGGCAAGGCATGGGGAACACACTCCCAGGCCAAGGCAGAACCACATGCCCACGTCTGTTCCTGTCCCCTGCACCGGCAGAGAGCTTGGGGGAGCCAGAGTCTGTCAGGCAGCTGCTGGGTTGGCCGCCTGTGTGGGAAGGGGCAGAGCTGCCCTAGGGGCAAGTTGGGCCTCTTGCTCTCCCTGCTGCCCTGAGGCTGCTGGGCCAAAGACGTCTTGGGCATCCAGCCCCTTACTGGTCCCTTCCCTCTGACGAGGCCCTCTGAGCTCCAGCACCTTGCAGTGTGGAGACAGCCCCTGCCAGCAACCTCCTCTCCAAGGAGGCCTCAACCGAGGCCTAGGCCCAGGGGAAAGGCACCAGCAGGTATGAGCCAGGGGAGGCGCCCGAGCATGTCTGGACCCAGTCCCCGCAGCCTGCCCCTTGGTGGGGCAGTACCCCCGGAGGCCAGGAAGGTCTGGGTAAGGCTGGCCAGGGGCAGGGGCGCTGCTGGGTCCTGCCCCTGGCCTGTGGGGCCTCTGAGCACAACCGGCCCTCTCCCACTGGAAGACCTCCCCGGCTGCCTCCAAAGGCCGGTTTGCAAGCACTCCCGCCCACTGTTCCCGCCAGGCGCGCACAATGCTCCCAAGCCCGGGAGAAAAGCGCTTCGGGGTGGTGCTCTCTCCGGGCCCTTGCCCCTGAGCCTGGGGGCAAGGCAGGGGGAACACACTCCCAGGCCAAGGCAGAACCACATGCCCACGTCTGTTCCTGTCCCCTGCACCGGCAGAGAGCTTGGGGGAGCCAGAGTCTGTCAGGCAGCTGCTGGGTTGGCCGCCTGTGTGGGAAGGGGCAGAGCCGCCCTAGGGGCAAGTTGGGCCTCTTGCTCTCCGTGCTGCCCTGAGGCTGCTGGGCCAAAGACGTCTTGGGCATCCAGCCCCTTACTGGTCCCTTCCCTCTGACGAGGCCCTCTGAGCTCCAGCACCTTGCAGTGTGGAGAAAGCCCCTGCCAGCAACCTCCTCTCCAAGGAGGCCTCAACCGAGGCCTAGGTCCAGGGGAAAGGCACCAGCGGGGATGAGCCTGGGGAGGCGCCCGGGCATGTCTGGACCCAGGCCCCGCAGCCTGCCCCTTGGTGGGGCAGTACCCCCGGAGGCCAGGAAGGTCTGGGCAAGGCTGCCAGGGGCAGGGACACTGCTGGGTCCTGCCTCTGGCCTGTGGGGCGTCTGAGCACAACCGGCACTCTCCCGCTGGACGACCTCCCCGTCTGCCTCGAAAGGCCGGTTTGCAAGCACTCCCGCCCGCTGTTCCCGCCAGGCACGCACAATGCTCCCAAGCTCGGGAGAAAAGCGCTTCGGGGTGGTGCTCTCACCGGGCCCTTGCCCCTGAGCCTGGGGGCCAGGCAGGGGGAACACACTCCCAGGCCAAGGCAGAACGACATGCACAGGTCTGTTCCTGCCCCCTACACCGGCAGAGAGCTCGGGGGACCCAGAGACTGCCAGGCTGCTGCTGGGGTGGCCGCCTGTGTGGGACGGGGCAGAGCCGACCTAGGGGCAAGTTGGGCCTCTTGCTCTCCCTGCTGCCCTGAGGCTGCTGGGTCAAAGAGGTCTTGGGCATCCAGCCCTTTGCTGGTCCCTTCCCTATGACGAGGCCCTCTGATCTCCAGCACCTTGCAGTGTGGAGACAGCCCCTGCCAGCAACCTCCTCTCCAAGGAGGCCTCAACCGAGGCCTAGGCCCAGGGGAAAGGCACCAGCGGGGATGAGCCTGGGGAGGCGCCCGGGCATGTCTGGACCCAGTCCCCGCAGCCTGCCCCTTGGTGGGGCAGTACCCCCGGAGGCCAGGAAGGTCTGGGCAAGGCTGGCCAGGGTCAGGGGCCCTGCTGGGTCCTGCCCCTGGCCTGTGGGGCCTCTGAGCACAACCGGCCCTCTCCCACTGGAAGACCTCCCCGGCTGCCTCCAAAGTCCTGTTTGCAAACACTCCCGCCCGCTGTTCACGCCAGGCTCGCACAATGCTCCCAAGCCCGGGAGAAAAGCGCATTGGGGTGGTTCTCTCTCCGGGCCCTTGCCCCTGAGCCTGGGGGCAAGGCACGGGGAACACACTCCCTGGCCAAGGCAGAACCACATGCCCACGTCTGTTCCTGTCCCCTGCACCGGCAGAGAGCTCGGGGGAGCCAGAGTCTCTCAGGCAGGTGCTGGGCTGGCCGCCTATGTGGGAAGGGGCAGAGCCGACCTAGGGGCAAGTTGGGCCTCTTGCTCTCCCTGCTGCCCTGAGGCTGCTGGGCCAAAGAGGTCTTGGGCATCCAGCCCCTAACTGGTCCCTTCCCTCTGACGAGGCCCTCTGAGCTCCAGCACCTTGCAGTGTGGAGACAGCCCCTGCCAGCAACCTCCTCTACAAGGAGGCCTCAACCGAGGCCTAGGCCCAGGGGAAAGGCACCAGCGGGGATGAGCCTGGGGAGGCGCCCGGGCATGTCTGGACCCAGTCCCCGCAGCCTGCCCCTTGTTGGGGCAGTACCCCTGGAGGCCAGGAAGGGCTGGGCAAGGCTGACCAGGGGCAGGGGACCTGCTGGGTCCTGCCCCTGGCCTGTGGGGCCTCTGAGCACAACCGGCCCTCTCCCACTGGAAGACCTCCCCGGCTGCCTCCAAAGGCCGTTTTGCACGCACCTCCGCCCACTGTTCCCACCAAGCGCGAACAATGCTCCCAAGCCCGGGAGAAAAGCGCTTCGGGGTGGTGCTCTCTCCGGGCCCTTGCCCCTGAGCCTGGGGGCCAGGAAGGGGGTCCACACTCCCAGACCAAGGCAGAACCACATGCACACGTCTGTTCCTGACCCCTGCACCGGCAGAGAGCTCGGGGGAGCCAGAGTCTGTCAGGCAGCTGCTGGGTTGGCTGCCTGTGTGGGAAGGGGCAGAGCCGACCTAGGGGCAAGTTGGGCCTCTTGCTCTCCCTGCTGCCCTGAGGCTGCTGGGCCAAAGAGGTCTTGGGCATCCAGCCCCTTGCTGGTCCCTTCCCGCTGACGAGGCCCTCTGAGCTCCAGCACCTTGCAGTGTGGAGACAGCCCCTGCCAGCAACCTCCTCTCCAAGGAGGCCTCAACCGAGGCCTAGGCCCAGGGGAAAGGCACCAGCGGGGATGAGCCTGGGGAGGCGCCCGGGCATGTCTGGACCCAGTCCCCGCAGCCTGCCCCTTGGTGGGGCAGTACCCCCGGAGGCCAGGAAGGTCTGGGCAAGGCTGCCAGGGTCAGGGACACTGCTGGGTCCTGCCCCTGGCCTGTGGGGCGTCTGAGCACAACCGGCACTCTCCCGCTGGAAGACCTCCCCGTCTGCCTCGAAAGGCCGGTTTGCAAGCACTCCCGCCCGCTGTTCCCGCCAGGCACGCACAATGCTCCCAAGCCCGGGAGAAAAGCGCTTCGGGGTGGTGCTCTCACCGGGCCCTTGCCCCTGAGCCTGGGGGCCAGGCAGGGGGAACACACTCCCAGGCCAAGGCAGAACGACATGCACACGTCTGTTCCTGCCCCCTACACCGGCAGAGAGCTCGGGGGAGCCAGAGACTGCCAGGCTGCTGCTGGGCTGGCCGCCTGTGTGGGACGGGGCAGAGCCGACCTAGGGGCAAGTTGGGCCTCTTGCTCTCCCTGCTGCCCTGAGGCTGCTGGGTCAAAGAGGTCTTGGGCATCCAGCCCTTTGCTGGTCCCTTCCCTCTGACGAGGCCCTCTGATCTCCAGCACCTTGCAGTGTGGAGACAGCCCCTGCCAGCAACCTCCTCTCCAAGGAGGCCTCAACCGAGGCCTAGGCCCAGGGGAAAGGCACCAGCGGGGATGAGCCTGGGGAGGCGCCCGGGCATGTCTGGACCCAGTCCCCGCAGCCTGCCCTTTGGTGGGGCAGTACCCCCGGAGGCCAGGAAGGTCTGGGCAAGGCTGGCCAGGGTCAGGGGCCCTGCTGGGTCCTGCCCCTGGCCTGTGGGGCCTCTGAGCACAACCGGCCCTCTCCCACTGGAAGACCTCCCCGGCTGCCTCCAAAGTCCTGTTTGCAAACACTCCCGCCCGCTGTTCACGCCAGGCTCGCACAATGCTCCCAAGCCCGGGAGAAAAGCGCATTGGGGTGGTTCTCTCTCCGGGCCCTTGCCCCTGAGCCTGGGGGCAAGGCACGGGGAACACACTCCCTGGCCAAGGCAGAACCACATGCCCACGTCTGTTCCTGTCCCCTGCACCGGCAGAGAGCTTGGGGGAGCCAGAGTCTGGCAGGCAGCTGCTGGGTTGGCCGCCTGTGTGGGAAGGGGCAGAGCCGACCTAGGGGCAAGTTGGGCCTCTTACTCTCCCTGCTGCCCTGAGGCTGCTGGGCCAAAGACGTCTTGGGCATCCAGCCCCTTACTGGTCCCTTCCCTCTGACGAGGCCCTCTGAGCTCCAGCACCTTGCAGTGTGGAGACAGCCCCTGCCAGCAACCTCCTCTCCAAGGAGGCCTCAACCGAGGCCTAGGCCCAGGGGAAAGGCACCAGCGGGGATGAGCCAGGGGAGGCGCCCGAGCATGTCTGGACCCAGTCCCCGCAGCCTGCCCCTTGGTGGGGCAGTACACCCGGAGGCCAGGAAGGTCTGGGCAAGGCTGGCCAGGGGCAGGGGCCCTGCTGCGTCCTGCCCCTGGCCTGTGGGGCCTCTGAGCACAACCGGCCCTCTCCCACTGGAAGACCTCCCCGGCTGTCTCCAAAGGCCGGTTTGCAAGCGCGCCCGCCCACTGTTCCCAGCAGGCGTGCACAATGCTCCCAAGCCCGGGAGAAAAGCGCTTCAGGGTGGTGCTCTCTCCGGGCCCTTGCCCCTGAGCCTGGGGGCAAGGCAGGGTGTCCACACTCCCAGGCCAAGGCAGAACCACATGCACACGTCTGATCTGCCCCCTGCACCGGCAGAGAGCTCGGGGGAGCCAGAGTCTGTCAGGCAGCTGCTGGGTTGGCCGCCTGTGTGGGAAGGGGCAGAGCCGACCTAGGGGCAAGTTGGGCCTCTTGCTCTCCCTGCTGCCCTGAGGCTGCTGGGCCAAAGAGGTCTTGGCCATCCAGCCCCTTGCTGGTCCCTTCCCTCTGACGAGGCCCTCTGAGCTCCAGCACCTTGCAGTGTGGAGACAGCCCTGGCCAGCAACCTCCTCTCCAAGGAGGCCTCAACCGAGGCCTAGGCCCAGGGGAAAGGCACCAGCGGGGATGAGCCTGGGGAGGCGCCCGGGCATGACTGGACCCAGTCCCCGCAGCCTGCCCCTTGGTGGGGCAGTACCCCCGGAGGCCAGGAAGGTCTGGGCAAGGCTGGCCAGGGTCAGGGGCCCTGCTGGGTCCTGCCCCTGGCCTGTGGGGCCTCTGAGAACAACCGGCCCTCTCCCACTGGAAGACCTCCCCGGCTGCCTCCAAAGGCCGGTTTGCCAACACTCCCGCCCGCTGTTCTCGCCAGGCACGCACAATTCTCCCAAGCCCGGGAGAAAAGCGCTTCGGTGTGTTGCTCTCTCCGGGCCCTTGCCCCTGAGTGTGGGGGCCAGGCAGTAGTTCCACACTCCCAGACCAAGGCAGAACCACATGCACACGTCTGTTCCTGACCCCTGCACCGACAGAGAGCTCGGGGGAGCCAGAGTCTGTCAGGCAGCTGCTGGGCTGGCCGCCTTTGTGGGAAGGGGCAGAGCCGACCTAGGGGCAAGTTGGGCCTCTTGCTCTCCCTGCTGCCCTGAGGCTGCTGGGCCAAAGAGGTCTTGGGCATCCAGCCCCTTGCTTGTCCCTTCCCTCTGACGAGGCCCTCTGAGCTCCAGCACCTTGCAGTGTGGAGACAGCCCCTGCCAGCAACCTCCTCTCCAAGGAGGCCTCAACCGAGGCCTAGGCCCAGGGGAAAGGCACCAGCGGGGATGAGCCAGTGGAGGCGCACGGGCATGTCTGGACCCAGTCCCCGCAGCCTGCCCCTTGGTGGGGCAGTACCCCCGGAGGCCAGGAAGGTCTGGGCAAGGCTGCCAGGGGCAGGGACACTGCTGGGGCTGCCCCTGGCCTGTGGGGCGTCTGAGCACAACCGGCACTCTCCCGCTGGAAGACCTGCCCGGCTGCCTCCAAAGGCCGGTTAACAAGCGCTCCCGCCCACTGTTCCCAGCAGGCGTGCACAATGCTCCCAAGCCCGGGAGAAAAGCGCTTCGCGGTGGTGCTCTCTCCGGGCCCTTGCCCCTGAGCCTGGGGTCCAGGCAGTTGGAACACACTCCCAGGCCAAAGCAGAACGACATGCACACGTCTGTTCCTGCCCCCTACACCGGCAGAGAGCTCGGGGGAGCCAGAGACTGCCAGGCTGCTGCTGGGCTGGCTGCCTGTGTGGGACGGGGCAGAGCCGACCTAGGGGCAAGTTGGGCCTCTTGCTCTCCCTGCTGCCCTGAGGCTGCTGGGTCAAAGAGGTCTTGGGCATCCAGCCCTTTGCTGGTCCCTTCCCTCTGACGAGGCCCTCTGAGCTCCAGCACCTTGCAGTGTGGAGATAGCCCCTGCCAGCAACCTCCTCTCCAAAGAGGCCTCAACCGAGGCCTACGCCCAGGGGAAAAGCACCAGCGGGGATGATCCTGGGGAGGCGCACGGACATGTCTGGACCCAGTCCCCGCAGCCTGCCCCTTGGTGGGGCAGTACCCCCGGAGGCCAGGAAGGTCTGGGCAAGGCTGGCCAGGGGCAGGGGCCCTGCTGGGTCCTGCCCCTGGCCTGTGGGGCCTCTGAGCACAACCGGCCCTCTCCCACTGGAAGACCTCCCCAGCTGCATCCAAAGTCCTGTTTGCAAACACTCCCGCCCGCTGTTCACGCCAGGCTCGCACAATGCTCCCAAGCCCGGGAGAACAGCGCTTCGGGGTGGTGCTCTCTCCGGGCCCTTGCCCCTGAGCCTGGGGGCCAGGCAGTGGGTCCACACTCCCAGACCAAGGCAGAACCACATGCACACGTCTGTTCCTGACCCCTGCACCGGCAGAGAGCTCGGGGGAGCCAGAGTCTGTCAGGCAGGTGCTGGGCTGGCCGCCTGTGTGGGAAGGGGCAGAGCCGACCTAGGGGCAAGTTGGGCCTCTTCCTCTCCCTGCTGCCCTGAGGCTGCTGGGCCAAAGAGGTCTTGGGCATCCAGCCCATTGCTGGTCCCTTCCCTCTGACGAGGCCCTCTGAGCTCCAGCACCTTGCAGTGTGGAGACAGCCCCTGCCAGCAACCTCCTCTCCAATGAGGCCTCAACCGAGGCCTAGGCCCAGGGGAAAGGCACCAGCGGGGATGAGCCTGGGGAGGCGCCCGGGCATGTCTGGACCCAGTCCCCGCAGCCTGCCCCTTGGTGGGGCAGTACCCCCGGAGGCCAGGAAGGTCTGGGCAAGGCTGGCCAGGGGCAGGGGACCTGCTGGGTCCTGCCCCTGGCCTGTGGGGCCTCTGAGCACAACCGGCCCTCTCCCACTGGAAGACCTCCCCGGCTGCTTCCAAAGTCCTGTTTGCCAACACTCCCACCCGCTGTTCACGCCAGACTTGCACAATGCTCCCAAGCCCGGGAGAAAAGCGCTTCGGGGTGGTGCTCTCTCCGGGCCCTTGCCCCTGAGCCTGGGGGCAAGGCATGGGGAACACACTCCCAGGCCAAGGCAGAACCACATGCCCACGTCTGTTCCTGTCCCCTGCACCGGCAGAGAGCTTGGGGGAGCCAGAGTCTGTCAGGCAGCTGCTGGTTTGGCCGCCTGTGTGGGAAGGGGCAGAACCGCCCTAGGGGCAAGTTGGGCCTCTTGCTCTCCCTGCTGCCCTGAGGCTGCTGGGCCAAAGACGTCTTGGGCATCCAGCCCCTTACTGGTCCCTTCCCTCTGACGAGGCCCTCTGAGCTCCAGCACCTTGCAGTATGGAGACAGCCCCTGCCAGCAACCTCCTCTCCAAGGAGGCCTCAACCGAGGCCTAGGCCCAGGGGAAAGGCACCAGCGGGGATGAGCCAGGGGAGGCGCACGAGCATGTCTGGACCCAGTCCCCGCAGCCTGCCCCTTGGTGGGGCAGTACCCCCGGAGGCCAGGAAGGTCTGGGTAAGGCTGGCCAGGGGCAGGGGCCCTGCTGGGTCCTGCCCCTGGCCTGTGGGGCCTCTGAGCACAACCGGCCCTTTCCCACTGGAAGACCTCCCCGGCTGCCTCCAAAGGCCGGTTTGCAAGCACTCCCGCCCACTCTTCCCGCCAGGCGCGCACAATGCTCCCAAGCCCGGGAGAAAAGCGCTTCGGGGTGTTGGTCTCTCCGGGACCTTGCCCCTGAGCCTGGGGGCCAGGCAGGGGATCCACAGTCCCAGGCCAAGGCACAACAATGCACACGTCTGTTCCTGCCCCCTCCACCGGCAGAGAGCTGGGTGGAGCCAGAGTCTGTCAGGCAGCTGCTGGGCGGGCCGCCTGTGTGGGAAGGGGCAGAGCCGACCTAGGGGCAAGTTGGGCCTCTTGCTCTCCCTGCTGCCCTGAGGCTGCTGGGCCAAAGAGGTCTTGGGCATCCAGCCCCTTGCTGGTCCCTTCCCTCTGACGAGGCCCTCTGAGCTCCAGCACCTTGCAGGGTGGAGACAGCCCCTGCCAGCAACCTCCTCTCCAAGGAGGCCTCAACCGAGGCCTAGGCCCAGGGGAAAGGCACCAGCGGGGATGAGCCAGTGGAGGCGCACGGGCATATCAGGACCCAGTCCCCGCAGCCTGCCCCTTGGTGGGGCAGTACCCCCGGAGGCCAGGAAGGTCTGGGCAAGGCTGGCCAGGGGCAGGGTCCCTGCTGGGTCCTGCCCCTGGCCTGCGGGGCCTCTGAGCACAACCGGCCCTCTCCCACTGGAAGACCTCCCCGGCTGCCTCCAAAGGCCGGTTTGCCAACACTCCCGCCCGCTGTTCCCGCCAGGCACGCACAACGCTCCCAAGGCCAGGAGAAAAGCGCTTCGGGGTGTTGCTCTCTCCGGGCCCTTGCCCCTGAGCCTGGGGTCCAGGCAGTGGGTCCACACTCCCAGACCAAGGCAGAACCACATGCCCACGTCTGTTCCTGTCCCCTGCACCGGCAGAGAGCTCGGGGGAGCCAGAGTCTGTCAGGCAGCTGCTTGGCTGGCCGCCTGTGTGGGACGGGGCAGAGCCGACCTAGGGGCAAATTGGGCCTCTTGCTCTCCCTGCTGCCCTGAGGCTGCTGGGCCAAAGAGGTCTTGGGCATCCAACCCTTTGCTGGTCCCTTCCCTCTGACGAGGCCCTCTGAGCTCCAGCACCTTGCAGTGTGGAGACAGCCCCTGCCAGCAACCTCCTCTCCAAGGAGGCCTCAACCGAGGCCTAGGCCCAGGGGAAAGGCACCAGCGGGGATGAGCCTGGGGAGGCGCCCGGGCATGTCTGGACCCAGTCCCCGCAGCCTGCCCCTTGGTGGAGCAGTACCCCCGGAGGCCAGGAAGGTCTGGGCAAGGCTGGCCAGGGTCAGGGGCCCTGCTGGGTCCTGCCCCTGGCCGGTGGGGCCTCTGAGCACAACCGGCCCTCTCCCACTGGAAGACCTCCCCGGCTGCCTTCAAAGGCCGGTTTGCAAGCACTCCCGCCCACTGTTCCCACCAAGCGCGCACAATTCTCCCAAGCCCGGGAGAAAAGCGCTTCGGGGTGGTGCTCTCTCCGGGCCCTTGCCCCTGAACCTGGGGGCGAGGCAGTTGGTCCACACTCGGAGACCAAGGCACAACCACATGCACACGTCTGTTCCTGACCCCTGCACAGGCAGAGAGCTCGGGGGAGCCAGAGTCTGTCAGGCAGCTGCTGGGCTGGCCGCCTGTGTGGGAAGGGGCAGAGCCGACCTAGGGGCAAGTTGGGCCTCTTCCTCTCCCTGCTGCCCTGAGGCTGCTGGGCCAAAGAGGTCTTGGGCATCCAGCCCCTTGCTGGTCCCTTCCCTCTGATGAGGCCCTCTGAGCTCCAGCACCTTGCAGTGTGGAGACAGCCCCTGCCAGCAACCTCCTCTCCAAGGAGGCCTCAACCGAGGCCTAGGCCTAGGGGAAAGGCACCAGCGGGGATGAGCCTGGGCAGGCGCCCGGCCATGTCTGGACCCAGTCCCCGCAGCCTGCCCCTTGGTGGGGCAGTACCCCCGGAAGCCAGGAAGGTCTCGGCAAGGCTGCCAGGGGCAGGGATACTGCTGGGTCCTGCCCCTGGCCTGTTGGGCGTCTGAGCACAACCGGCACTCTCCCGCTGGAAGACCTCCCCGTCTGCCTCCAAAGTCCTGTTTGCAAGCACGCCCACCCGCTGTTCCCCCAGGCACGCACAATGCTCCCAAGCCCGGGAAAAAAGCGCTTCGGGGTGGTGCTCTCTCCGGGCCCTTGCCCCTGAGCCTGGGGCCAGGCAGGGGGAACAAACTCCCAGGCCAAGGGAGAACGACATGCACACGTCTGTTCCTGCCCCCTACACCGGCAGAGAGCTCGGGGGAGCCAGAGACTGCCAGGCTGCTGCTGGGCTGGCTGCCTGTGTGGGACGGGGCAGAGCCGACCTAGGGGCAAGTTGGGCCTCTTGCTCTCCCTGCTGCCCTGAGGCTGCTGGGTCAAAGAGGTCTTGGGCATCCAGCCCTTTGCTGGTGCCTTCCCTCTGACGAGGCCCTCTGAGCTCCAGCACCTTGCAGTGTGGAGACAACCCCTGCCAGCAACATCCTCTCCAAGGAGGCCTCAACCGAGGACTACACCCAGGGGAAAGGCACCAGCGGGGATGATCCTGGGGAGGCGCACGGACATGTCTGGACCCAGTCTCCGCAGCCTGCCCCTTGGTGGGGCAGTACCCCCGGAGGCCAGGAAGGTCTGGGCAAGTCTGGCCAGGGGCAGGGGCCCTGCTGGGTCCTGCCCCTGGCCTGTGGGGCCTCTGAGCACAACCGGCCCTCTCCCACTGGAAGACGTCCCCGGCTGCCTCGAAAGGCCGGTTTGCAAGCACTCCCGCCCACTGTTCCAACCAAGGGCGCACAACGCTCCCAAGCCCGGGAGAAAATCGCCTCGGGGTGGTGCTCTCTCCGGGCCCTTTCCCCTGAGCCTGGGGGCCAGGAAGGGGGTCCACACTCCCAGGCCAAGGCAGAACGACATGCACACGTCTGTTCCTGCCCCATGCACCGGCAGAGAGCTCGGGGGAGCCAGAGTCTGTCAGGCAGCTGCTGGGCTGGCCGCCTGTGTGGGAAGGGGCAGAGCCGACCTAGGGGCAAGTTGGGCCTCTTGCTCTCCCTGCTGCCCTGAGGCTGCTGGGCCAAAGACATCTTGGGCATCCAGCCCCTTGCTTGTCCCTTCCCTCTGACGAGGCCCTCTGAGCTCCAGCACCTTGCAGTGTGGAGACAGCCCCTGCCAGCAACCTCCTCTCCAAGGAGGCCTCAACCGAGGCCTAGGACCAGGGGAAAGGCACCAGCGGGGATGAGCCTGGGGAGGCGCCCGGGCATGTCTGGACCCAGTCCCCGCAGCCTGCCCCTTGGTGGGGCAGTACCCCCGGAGGCCAGGAAGGTCTGGGCAAGGCTGGCCACGGGCAGGGGCCCTGCTGGGTCCTGCCCCTGGCCTGTGGGGCCTCTGAGCACAACCGGCCCTCTCCCACTGGAAGACTTCCCCGGCTGCCTCCAAAGGCCGGTTTGCCAACACTCCCGCCCGCTGTTCCCGCCAGGCACGCACAATTCTCCCAAGCCCGGGAGAAAAGCGATTCGGGGTGTTGCTCTCTCCGGGCCCTTGCCCCTGAGTGTGGGGGCGAGGCAGTGGGACCACACTCCCAGACCAACGCAGAACCACATGCACACGTCTGTTTCTGACCCCTGCACCGGCAGAGAGCTCGGGGGAGCCAGAGTCTGTCAGGCAGCTGCTGGGCTGGCCGCCTGTGTGGGAAGGGGCAGAGCCGACCTAGGGGCAAGTTGGGCCTCTTCCTCTCCCTGCTGCCCTGAGGCTGCTGGGCCAAAGAGGTCTTGGGCATCCAGCCCCTTGCTGGTCCCTTCCCTCTGACGAGGCCCTCTGAGCTCCAGCACCTTGCAGTGTGGAGACAGCCCCTGCCAGCAACCTCCTCTCCAAGGAGGCCTCAACCGAGGCCTAGGCCCAGGGGAAAGGCACCAGCGGGGATGAGCCTGGGGAGGCGCCCGGCCATGTCTGGACCCAGTCCCCGCAGCCTGCCCCTTGGTGGGGCAGTACCCCCGGAGGCCAGGAGGGTCTGGGCAAGGCTGCCAGGGGCAGGAACACTGCTGGGTCCTGCCCCTGGCCTGTGGGGCGTCTGAGCACAACCGGCACTCTCCCGCTGGAAGACCTCCCCGGCTGCCTCGAAAGGCCGGTTTGCAAGCACTCCCGCCCGCTGTTCCCGCCAGGCACGCACAATGCTCCCAAGCCCGGGAGAAAAGCGCTTCGGGGTGGTGCTCTCTCCGGGCCCTTGCCCCTGAGCCTGGGGGACAGGCAGGGGGAACACTCCCAGGCCAAGGCAGAATGACATGCACACGTCTGTTCCTGCCCCCTACACCGGCAGAGAGTTCGGGGGAGCCAGAGACTGCCAGGGTGCTGCTGGGCTGGCTGCCTGTGTAGGACGGGGTAGAGCCGACCTAGGGGCAAGTTGGGCCTCTTGCTCTCCCTGCTGCCCTGAGGCTGCTGGGTCAGAGAGGTCTTGGGCATCCAGCCCTTTGCCTGTCCTTTCCCTCTGACGAGGCCCTCTGAGCTCCAGCACCTTGCAGTGTGCAGACAGCCCCTGCCGGCAACCTCCTCTCCAAGGAGGCCTCAACCGAGGCCTAGGCCCAGGGGAAAGGCACCAGCGGGGATGAGCCTGGGGAGGCGCCCGGGCCTGTCTGGACCCAGGCCCCGCAGCCTGCCCCTTGGTGGGGTAGTACCCCCGGAGGCCAGGAAGGTCTGGGCAAGGCTGCCAGAGGCAGGGACACTGCTGGGTCCTGCCCCTGGCCTGTGGGGCCTCTGAGAACAACTGGCCCTCTCCCGCTGGACGACCTCCCCGGCTGCCTCCAAAGGCTGGTTTGCAAGCACTCAATCCCGCTGTTCACGCCAGCTGCGCACAATGCTCCCAAGCCCGGGAGAAAAGCATTTTGGGGTGGTGCTCACTCCGGGCTTTGGAAGACCTCCCCGGCTGCCTCCAAGGCCGGTTTGCAAGCACTTCTGCCTGCTGTTCCCGCCACCCGCGCACAATGCTCCCAAGCCCGGGAGAAAAGCGCTTCGGGGTGGTGCTCTCTCCGGGCCCTTGCCCCTGAGCCTGGGGGCCAGGCAGTTGGAACACACTCCCAGGCCAAGGCAGAACGACATGCACACGTCTGTTCCTGCCCCCTACACCGGCAGAGAGCTCGGGGGAGCCAGAGACTGCCAGGCTGCTGCTGGGCTGGCTGCCTGTGTGGGACGGGGCAGAGCCGACCTAGGGGCAAGTTGGGCCTCTTGCTCTCCCTGCTGCCCTGAGGCTGCTGGGTCAAAGAGGTCTTGGGCATCCAGCCCTTTGCTGGTCCCTTCCCTCTGACGAGGCCCTCTGAGCTCCAGCACCTTGCAGTGTGGAGACAGCCCCTGCCAGCAACCTCCTCTCCAAAGAGGCCTCAACCGAGGCCTAGGCCCAGGGGAAAGGCACCAGCGGGGATGAGCCAGTGGGGGCGCACGGACATGTCTGGACCCAGTCCCCGCAGCCTGCCCCTTGGTGGGGCAGTACCCCCGGAGGCCAGGAAGGTCTGGGCAAGGCTGGCCAGGGGCAGGGGCCCTGCTGGGTCCTGCCCCTGGCCTGTGAGGCCTCTGAGCTCAACCGGCCCTCTCCCACTGGAAGACCTCCCCGGCTGCCTCCAAAGTCCTGTTTGCAAACACTCCCGCCCGCTGTTCACGCCAGGCTCGCACAATGCTCCCAAGCCCGGGAGAAAAGCGCTTCGGGGTGGTGCTCTCTCCGGGCCCTTGCCCCTGAGCCTGGGGGCCAGGCAGTGGGTCCACACTCCCAGACCAAGGCAGAACCACATGCACACGTCTGTTCCTGACCCCTGCACCGGCAGAGAGCTCGGGGGAGCCAGAGTCTGTCAGGCAGGTGCTGGGCTGGCCGCCTGTGTGGGAAGGGGCAGAGCCGACCTAGGGGCAAGTTGGGCCTCTTCCTCTCCCTGCTGCCCTGAGGCTGCTGGGCCAAAGAGGTCTTGGGCATCCAGCCCCTTGCTGGTCCCTTCCCTCTGACGAGGCCCTCTGAGCTCCAGCACCTTGCAGTGTGGAGACAGCCCCTGCCAGCAACCTCCTCTCCAATGAGGCCTCAACCGAGGCCTAGGCCCAGGGGAAAGGCACCAGCGGGGCTGAGCCTGGGGAGGCGCCCGGGCATGTCTGGACCCAGTCCCCGCAGCCTGCCCCTTGGTGGGGCAGTACCCCCGGAGGCCAGGAAGGTCTGTGCAAGGCTGCCAGGGGCAGGGACAGCGCTGGGTCCTGCCCCTGGCCTGTGGGACGTCTGAGCACAACCGGCACTCTCCCGCTGGAAGACCTCCCCATCTGCCTCCAAAGGCCGGTTTGCAAGCACTCCCGCCCGCTGTTCCCGCCAGGCACGCACAATGCTCCCAAGCTCGGGAGAAAAGCGCTTCGGGGTGGTGCTCTCTCCGGGCCCTTGCCCCTAAGCCTGCGGGCCAGGCAGGGGGAACACACTCCCAGGCCAAGACAGAACGACATGAACACGTCTGTTCCTGCCCCCTACACCGGCAGAGAGCTCGGGGGAGCCAGAGTCTCTGAGGCAGGTGCTGGGCTGGCCGCCTGTGTGGGAAGGGGCAGAGCCGACCTAGGGGCAAGTTGGGCCTCTTGCTCTCCCTGCTGCCCTGAGGCTGCTGGGCCAAAGACGTCTTGGGCATCCAGCCCTTTGCTGGTCCCTTCCCTCTGACGAGGCCCTCTGAGCTCCAGCACCTTGCAGTGTGGAGACAGCACCTGCCAGCAATCTCCTCTCCAAGGAGGCCTCAACCGAGGCCTAGGCCCAGGGGAAAGGCACCAGCGGGGATGAGCCTGGGGAGGCGCCCGGGCATGTCTGGACCCAGTCCCCGCAGCCTGCCCCTTGGTGGGGCAGTACCCCTGGAGGCCAGGAAGGTCTGGGCAAGGCTGACCAGGGGCAGGGGACCTGCTGGGTCCTGCCCCTGGCCTGTGGGGCCTCTGAGCACAACCGGCCCTCTCCCACTGGAAGACCTCCCCGGCTGCCTCCAAAGGCCGTTTTGCACGCACTCCCGCCCACTGTTCCCACCAAGCGCGCACAATGCTCCCAAGCCCGGGAGAAAAGCGCTTCGGGGTGGTGCTCTCTCCGGGCCCTTGCCCCTGAGCCTGGGGGCCAGGCAGGGGGTCCACACTTCCAGGGCAAGGCAGAACCACATGCACACGTCTGTTCCTGACCCCTGCACCGGCAGAGAGCTCGGGGGAGCCAGAGTCTGTCAGGCAGCTGCTGGGCTGGCCGCCTTTGTGGGAAGGGGCAGAGCTGCCCTAGGGGCAAGTTGGGCCTCTTGCTCTCCCTGCTGCCCTGAGGCTGCTGGGCCAAAGAGGTCTTGGGCATCCAGCCCTTTGCTTGTCCCTTCCCTCTGACGAGGCCCTCTGAGCTCCAGCACCTTGCAGTGTGGAGACAGCCCCTGCCAGCAACCTCCTCTCCAAGGAGGCCTCAACCGAGACCTAGGACCAGGGGAAAGGCACCAGCGGGGATGAGCCTGGGGAGGCGCCCGGGCATGTCTGGACCCAGTGCCCGCAGCCTGCCCCTTGGTGGGGCAGTACCCCCGGAGGCCAGAAAGGTCTGGGAAAGGCTGGCCAGGGGCAGGGGACCTGCTGGGTCCTGCCCCTGGCCTGTGGGGCCTCTGAGCACAACCGGCCCTCTCCCACTGGAAGACCTCCCCGGCTGCCTCCAAAGTCCTGTTTGCCAACACTACCACCCGCTGTTCACGCCAGACTTGCACAATGCTCCCAAGCCCGGGAGAAAAGCGTTTCGGGGTGGTGCTCTCTCCGGGCCCTTGGAAGACCTCCCAAGCTGCCTCCAAAGGCCGGTTTGCAAGCACTTCCGCCCGCTGTTCCCGCCAGCCTCGCACAATGCTCCCAAGCCCGGGAGAAAAGCGCTTCGGGTGGTGTTCTCTCCGTGCCCATGGAAGACCTCCCGGGGTGCCCCCAAAGGCCGGTTTGGAACCACTCCCACTCGCTGTTCCCGCCATCCGCGCAAATGTTCCAAGCCCGGGAGAAAAGCGCTTCTGGGTGGTGCTCTTTCCTGGCCCTTGGAAGACCTCCCCGGCTGCCTCCAAAGGCCGGTTTGCAAGCACTCCCGCCCGCTGTTCCCACCAGCCACGCACAATGCTCCCAAGCCCGGGAGAAAAGCATTTTGGGGTGGTGCTCACACCGGGCCCTGGAAGACCTCCCCGGCTGCCTCCAAAGGACGGTTTTCAAGCACTCCTGCCTGCTGTTCCCGCCACCCGCGCACAATGCTCCCAAGCCCGGGAGAAAAGCGCTTCGGGGTGGTGCTCTCTACAGGCCCTTCGAAAACCTCCCCGGCTGCCTCCAAAGGCCGGTTTGCAAGGACTCCTTCCTGCTGTTCCCGCCAGCCACGCACAATGCTCCCAAGCCCGGGAGAAAAGCATTTTGGGGTGGTGCTCACTCCGGGCCCTTGGAAGACTTCCCCGGCTGCCTCCAATGGCCAGTTTGCAAGCATTCATGGCCGCTGTTCCCACCAGCCGCGCACAATGCTCCCAAGCCCGGGAGAAAAGCTTTTTGGGGTGGTGCTCACACCGGGCCCTGGAAGACCTCCCCGGGTGCCTCCAAAGGCCGGTTTTCAAGCACTCCTGCCTGCTGTTCCCGCCACCTGCGCACAATGCTCCCAAGCCCGGGAGAAACGCGCTTCGGGGTGGTGCTCTCTACAGGCCCTTGGAAGACCTCCCCGGCTGCCTCCAAAGGCCGGTTTGCAAGGACTCCTTCCTGCTGTTCCCGCCAGCCACGCACAATGCTCCCAAGCCCGGGAGAAAAGCATTTTGGGGTGGTGCTCTCTACAGGCCCTTGGAAGACCTCCCCGGCTGCCTCCAATGGCCAGTTTGAAAGCACTCATGCCCGCTGTTCCCACCAGCCGCGCACAATGCTCCCAAGACCGGGAGAAAAGCTTTTTGGGGTGGTGCTCACACCGGGCCCTGGAAGACCTCCCCGGCTGCCTCCAAAGGCCGGTTTTCAAGCACTCCTGCCTGCTGTTCCCGCCACCTGCGCACAATGCTCCCAAGCCCGGGAGAAAAGCGCTTCGGGGTGGTGCTCTCTACAGGCCCTTGGAAGACCTCCCCGGCTGCCTCCAATGGTCAGTTTGCAAGCACTCATGCCCGCTGTTCCCACCAGCCGCGCACAATGCTCCAAAGCCCGGGAGAAAAGCTTTTTGGGGTGGTGCTCACACCGGGCCCTGGAAGACCTCCCCGGCTGCCTGCAAAGGCCGGTTTTCAAGCACTCCTGCCTGCTGTTCCCGCCACCCGCGCACAATACTCCCAAGCCCGGGAGAAAAGCGCTTCGGGGTGGTGCTCTCTACAGGTCCTTGGAAGACCTCCCCGGCAGCCTCCAAAGGCCGGTTTGCAAGGACTCCTTCCTGCTGTTCCCGCCAGCCACGCACAATGCTCCCAAGCCCGGGAGAAAAGTGCTTCGGGGTGGTGCTCTCTCCGGGCCCTTGGAAGACGTCCCCGGCTGCCTCCAAAGGCCGGTTTGCAAGCACTCATGCCCGTTGTTCCCACCATCCGCGCACAATGCTCCCAAGCCCGGGAGAAAAGCGCTTCGGGGTGGTGCTCACTCCGGGCCCTTGGAAGACGTCCCCGGCTGCCTCCAATGGCCAGTTTGAAAGCACTCATGCCCGCTGTTCCCACCAGCCGCGCACAATGCTCCCAAGCCCGGGAGAAAAGCTTTTTGGGGTGGTGCTCACACCGGGCCCTGGAAGACCTCCCCGGCTGCCTCCAAAGGCCGGTTTTCAAGCACTCCTGCCTGCTGTTCCCGCCACCTGCGCACAATGCTCCCAAGCCCGGGAGAAAAGCGCTTCGGGGTGGTGCTCTCTACAGGCCCTTGGAAGACCTCCCGGGCTGCCTCCAAAGGCCGGTTTGCAAGGACTCCTTCCTGCTGTTCCCGCCAGCCACGCACAATGCTCCCAAGCCCGGGAGAAAACCATTTTGGGGTGGTGCTCTCTACAGGCCCTTGGAAGACCTCCCCGGCTGCCTCCAATGGCCAGTTTGCAAGCACTCATGCCCGCTGTTCCCACCAGCCACGCACAATGCTCCCAAGCCCGGGAGAAAAGCTTTTTGGGGTGGTGCTCACACCGGGCCCTGGAAGACCTCCCCGGCTTCCTCCAAAGGCCGGTTTTCAAGCACTCCTGCCTGCTGTTCCCGCCACCTGCGCACAATGCTCCCAAGCCCGGGAGAGAAGCGCTTCGGGGTGGTGCTCTCTACAGGCCCTTGGAAGACCTCCCCGGCTGCCTCCAAAGGCCGGTTTGCAAGGACTCCTTCCTGCTGTTCCCGCCAGCCAAGCACAATGCTCCCAAGCCCGGGAAAAAAGCATTTTGGGGTGGTGCTCTCTACAGGCCCTTGGAAGACCTCCCCGGCTGCCTCCAATGGCCAGTTTGAAAACACTCATGCCCGCTGTTCCCACCAGCCGCGCACAATGCTCCCAAGCCCGGGAGAAAAGCTTTTTGGGGTGGTGCTCACACCGGGCCCTGGAAGACCTCTCCGGCTGCCTGCAAAGGCCGGTTTTCAAGCACTCCTGCCTGCTGTTCCCGCCACCCGCGCACAATGCTCCCAAGCCCGGGAGAAAAGCGCTTCGGGGTGGTGCTCTCTACAGGCCCTTGGAAGACCTCCCCGGCTGCCTCCAAAGGCCGGTTTGCAAGGACTCCTTCCTGCTGTTCCCGCCAGCCACGCACAATGCTCCCAAGCCCGGGAGAAAAGCGCTTCGGGGTGGTGCTCTCTCCGGGCCCTTGGAAGACCTCCCCGGCTGCCTCCAAAGGCCGGTTTGCAAGCACTCATGCCCGTTGTTCCCACCAGCCGCGCACAATGCTCCCAAGCCCGGGAGAAAAGCATTTTGGGGTGGTGCTCACTCCGGGCCCTTGGAAGACCTCCCCGGCTGCCTCCAAAGGCCAGTTTGCAAGCACTCCTGCCTGCTGTTCCCGCCAGCCGCGCACAATGCTCCCAAGCCCGGGAGAAAAGCGCTTCGGGGTGGTGCTCTCTCCGGGCACTTTCAAGACCTCCCCGGCTGCCTCCAAAGGCCGGTTTGTAAGTACTCATTCCCGCTGCTTCCGCCAGCCACGCACAATGCTCCCAAGACCGGGAGAAAAGCATTTTTGGGTGGTGCTCTCTCCGGGCCCTTGGAAGACCTCCCGGGCTGCCTCCAAAGGCCGGTTTGCAAGCACTCATGTCCGCTGTTCCCGACAGCCGCGCACAATGCTCCCAAGCCCGGGAGAAAAGCATTTTGGGGTGGTGATCAGTCCGGGCCCTTGGAAGACCTCCCCGGCTGCCTCCAAAGGACAGTTTGCAAGCACTCATGCCCGCTGTTCCCGCCAGCCGCGCACAATGCTCCCAAGACCGTGAGAAAAGCGCTTCGGGGTGGTGGTCTCTCCGGGACCATGGAGGACCTCCCCGGCTGCCCCCAAAGGCCGGTTTGCAAGCACTCCCACTCGCTGTTCCCGCCAGCCACACACAATGTTCCAAAACCCCAGAGAAAAGCGCTTCGGGGTGGTGCTCTCTCCGGGCCCTTGGAAGACTTCTCTGGCTGCCTCCAAAGGCCGGTTTGCAAGAATTCCCTCCCGCTGTCCCACCAGCCGCACACAATGCTCCAGAACCCGAGAGAAAAGCGCTTCGAGGTGGTGCTCTCTCCGGGCCCTTGGAAGAACTCCCCGGCTGCCTCCAATGGGCGGTATGCAAGCACTCATGCCCGCTGTTCCCACCAGCTATGCACAATGCTCCCAAGCATGGGAGAAAAGCATTTTGAGGTGGTGCTCACTCCTTGCCCTTGGAAGACCTCCGCGCCTGCCTTCAAAGGCCGGATTGCAAGCACTCCTGCCTGCTGTTCCCGCCACACGCGCACACTGCTCCCAAGCCCGGGAGAAAAGCGCATCGGGGTGGTTTCTCTCCGGGCCCATGGAGGACCTCCCCGGCTGCCCCCAAAGGCCGGTTTGCAAGCATTCCCACTAGCTGTTCCCGCCAGCCACGCAAATGCTCCCAAGCCCGGGAGAAAAGCATTTTGGGGTGGTGCTCTCTCCGGGCCCTTGCCCCTGTGCCTCGGGGCCAGGCAGGGGGTCCACACGCCCAGGCAAAGTCAGAACCACATGCACACGTCTGTTCCTGTCCCCTGCACCGGAAGAGAGCTCGGGGGAGCCAGAGTCTGTCAGGCAGCTGCTGGGCTGGCGGCCTGTGTGGGAAGGGGCAGAGCCGACCTAGGGGCAAGTTGGGCCTCTTGCTCTCCCTGCTGCCCTGAGGCTGCTGGGCCAAAGAGGTCTTGGACATCCAGCCCCTTGCTGGTCCCTTCCATCTGAGGAGGCCCTCTGAGCTCCAACACCTTGCAGTGTGGAGACAGCCCCTTCCAGCAACCTCCTCTCCAAGGAGGCCTCAACCGAGGCCTAGTCCCAGGGAAAGGCACCAGCGGGGATGAACCTGGGGAGGCGCCCGGGAATGTCTGGACCCAGTCCCCGCAGGCTGCCCCTTGGTGGGGCAGTACCCCCGGAGGCCAGGAAGGTCTGGGCAAGTTTGGCCTGGGGCAGGGGCCCTGCTGGGTCCTGCCCCTGGCCTGTAGGGCCTCTGAGCATGAGCGGCCCTCTCCCGCTGGAAGACCTCCCCGGCTGCCTCCAAAGGCCGATTTGCCAACACTCGCGCCCGCTGTTCCCGCCAGGCACGCACAATGCTCCCAAGCCCGGGAAAAAAGCGCTTCGGGGTGGTGGTCTCTCCGGGCCCCTGCCCCTGAGCCTGGGGGCCAGGCAGGGGATCCACAGTCCCAGGCCAAGGCAGAACCACATGCACACGTCTGTTCCTGCCCCCTTCACCGGCAGAGAGCTGAGGGGAGCCAGAGTCTGTCAGGCAGCTGCTGGGCTGGCCGCCTGTGTGGGAAGGGGCAGAGCCGACCTAGGGGCAAGTTGGGCCTCTTGCTCTCCCTGCTGCCCTGAGGCTGCTGGGCCAAAGAGGTCTTGGGCATCCAGCCCCTTCCTGGTCCCTTCCCTCTGACGAGGCCCTCTGAGCTCCAGCACCTTGCAGTGTGGAGACAGCCCCTGCCAGCAACCTCCTCTCCAAGGAGGCCTCAACCGAGGCCTAGGCCCAGGGGAAAGGCACCAGCGGGGATGAGCCAGTGGAGGCGCACGGGCATGTCTGGACCCAGTCCCCGCAGCCTGCCCCTTGGTGGGGCAGTACCCCCGGAGGCCAGGAAGGTCTGGGCAAGGCTTGCCAGGGGCAGGGGCCCTGCTGGGTCCTGCCCCTGGCCTGTGGGGCCTCTGAGCACAACCGGCCCTCTCCCACTGGAAGACCTCCCCGGCTGCCTCCAAAGGCCGGTTTGCAAGCACTCCCGCCCGCTGTTCCCGCCAGGCACGCACAATGCTCCCAAGCCCGGGAGAAAAGCGCTTCGGGGTGTTGCCCTCTCTTGGCCCTTGCCCCTGAGCCTGGGGTCCCTGCAGTGGGTCCACACTCCCAGGGCAAGGCAGAACCACATGCACACGTCTGTTCCTGACCCCTGCACCGGCAGAGAGCTCGGGGGAGCCAGAGTCTGTCAGGCAGCTGCTGGGTTGGCTGCCTGTGTGGGAAGGGGCAGAGCCGACCTAGGGGCAAGTTGGGCCTCTTCCTCTCCCTGCTGCCCTGAGGCTGCTGGGCCAAAGACGTCTTGGGCATCCAGCCCCTTACTGGTCCCTTCCCTCTGACGAGGCCCTCTGAGCTGCAGCACCTTGCAGTGTGGAGACAGCCCCTGCCAGCAACCTCCTCTCCAAGGAGGCCTCAACCGAGGCCTAGGCCCAGGGGAAAGGCACCAGCGGGGATGAGCCAGTGGGGGCGCCCGGGCATGTCTGGACCCAGTCCCCGCAGCCTGCCCCTTGGTGGGGCAGTACCCCCGGAGGCCAGGAAGGTCTGGGCAAGGCTGCGAGGGGTAGGGGCCCTGCTGGGTCGTGCCCCTGGCCTGTGGGGCGACTGAGCACAACCGGCACTCTCCCGCTGGAAGACCTCCCCGTCTGCCTCCAAAGGCCGGTTTGCAAGCACTCCCGCCCGCTGTTCCCGCCACGCACGCACAATGCTCCCAAGCCCGGGAGAAAAGCGCTTCGGGGTGGTGCTCTCTCCGGGCCCTTGCCCCTAAGCCTGCGGGCCAGGCAGGGGGAACACACTCCCAGGCCAAGACAGAACGACATGAACACGTCTGTTCCTGCCCCCTACACCGGCAGAGAGCTCGGGGGAGCCAGAGTCTCTCAGGCAGGTGCTGGGCTGGCCGCCTGTGTGGGAAGGGGCAGAGCCGACCTAGGGGCAAGTTGGGCCTCTTGCTCTCCCTGCTGCCCTGAGGCTGCTGGGCCAAAGACGTCTTGGGCATCCAGCCCTTTGCTGGTCCCTTCCCTCTGACGAGGCCCTCTGAGCTCCAGCACCTTGCAGTGTGGAGACAGCACCTGCCAGCAATCTCCTCTCCAAGGAGGCCTCAACCGAGGCCTAGGCCCAGGGGAAAGGCACCAGCGGGGATGAGCCTGGGCAGGCGCCCGGGCATGTCTGGACCCAGTCCCCGCAGCCTGCCCCTTGGTGGGGCAGTACCCCTGGAGGCCAGGAAGGTCTGGGCAAGGCTGACCAGGGGCAGGGGACCTGCTGGGTCCTGCCCCTGGCCTGTGGGGCCTCTGAGCACAACCGGCCCTCTCCCACTGGAAGACCTCCCCGGCTGCCTCCAAAGTCCTGTTTGCCAACACTACCACCCGCTGTTCACGCCAGACTTGCACAATGCTCCCAAGCCCGGGAGAAAAGCGTTTCGGGGTGGTGCTCTCTCCGGGCCCTTGCCCCTGAACCTGGGGGCAAGGCATGGGGAACACACTCCCAGGCCAAGGCAGAACCACATGCCCACGTCTGTTCCTGTCCCCTGCACCGGCAGAGAGCTTGGGGGAGCCAGAGTCTGTCAGGCAGCTGCTGGGTTGGCCGCCTGTGTGGGAAGGGGCAGAGCCGCCCTAGGGGCAAGTTGGGCCTCTTCCTCTCCCTGCTGCCCTGAGGCTGCTGGGCCAAAGACGTCTTGGGCATCCAGCCCCTTACTGGTCCCTTCCCTCTGACGAGGCCCTCTGAGCTCCAGCACCTTGCAGTGTGGAGACAGCCCCTGCCAGCAACCTCCTCTCCAAGGAGGCCTCAACCGAGGCCTAGGCCCAGGGGAAAGGCACCAGCGGGGATGAGCCAGTGGAGGCGCACGGGCATGTCTGGACCCAGTCCCCGCAGCCTGCCCCTTGGTGGGGCAGTACCCCCGGAGGCCAGGAAGGTCTGGGCAAGGCTGCGAGGGGCAGGGGCCCTGCTGGGTCGTGCCCCTGGCCTGTGGGGCGTCTGAGCACAACCGGCACTCTCCCGCTGGAAGACCTCCCCGTCTGCCTCCAAAGGCCGGTTTGCAAGCACTCCCGCCCGCTATTCCCGCCAGGCACGCACAATGCTCCCAAGCCCGGGAGAAAAGCGCTTCGGGGTGGTGCTCTCTCCGGGCCCTTGCCCCTGAGCCTGGGGGCCAGGCAGTTGGAGCACACTCCCAGGCCAAGGCAGAACGACATGCACACGTCTGTTCCTGCCCCCTACACCGGCAGAGAGCTCGGGGGAGCCAGAGACTGCCAGGCTGCTGCTGGGCTGGCTGCCTGTGTGGGATGGGGCAGAGCCGACCTAGGGGCAAGTTGGGCCTCTTGCTCTCCCTGCTGCCCTGAGGCTGCTGGGTCAAAGAGGTCTTGGGCATCCAGCCCCTTGCTGGTCCCTTCCCTCTGACGAGGCCCTCTGAGCTCCAGCACCTTGCAGTGTGTAGACAGCCCCTGCCAGCAACCTCCTCTCCAAAGAGGCCTCAACCGAGGCCTACGCCCAGGGGAAAGGCACCAGCGGGGATGATCCTGGGGAGGCGCACGGACATGTCTGGACCCAGTCCCCGCAGCCTGCCCCTTGGTGGGGCAGTACCCCCGGAGGCCAGGAAGGTCTGGGCAAGGCTGGCCAGGGGCAGGGGCCCTGCTGGGTCGGCCCCTGGCCTGTGAGGCCTCTGAGCACAACCGGCCCTCTCCCACTGGAAGACCTCCCCAGCTGCCTCCAAAGTCCTGTTTGCAAACACTCCCGCCCGCTGTTCACGCCAGGCTCGCACAATACTCCCAAGCCCGGGAGAAAAGCGCTTCGGGGTGGTGCTCTCTCCGGGCCCTTGCCCCTGAGCCTGGGGGCAAGGCAGTGGGTCCACACTCCTAGACCAAGGCAGAACCACATGCACACGTCTGTTCCTGACCCCTGCACCGGCAGAGAGCTCGGGGGAGCCAGAGTCTGTCAGGCAGGTGCTGGGCTGGCCGCCTGTGTGGGAAGGGGCAGAGCCGACCTAGGGGCAAGTTGGGCCTCTTCCTCTCTCTGCTGCCCTGAGGCTGCTGGGCCAAAGAGGTCTTGGGCATCCAGCCCCTTGCTGGTCCCTTCCCTCTGACGAGGCCCTCTGAGCTCCAGCACCTTGCAGTGTGGAGACAGCCCCTGCCAGCAACCTCCTCTCCAATGAGGCCTCAACCGAGGCCTAGGCCCAGGGGAAAGGCACCAGCGGGGATGAGCCTGGGGAGGCGCCCGGGCATGTCTGGACCCAGTCCCCGCAGCCTGCCCCTTGGTGGGGCAGTACCCCCGGAGGCCAGGAAGGTCTGGGTAAGGCTGGCCAGGGGCAGGGGCGCTGCTGGGTCCTGCCCCTGGCCTGTGGGGCCTCTGAGCACAACCGGCCCTCTCCCACTGGAAGACCTCCCCGGCTGCCTCCAAAGGCCGGTTTGCAAGCACTCCCGCCCACTGTTCCCGCCAGGCGCGCACAATGCTCCCAGCCCGGGAGAAAAGCGCTTCGGGGTGGTGGTCTCTCCGGGCCCTTGCCCCTGAGCCTGGGGGCCAGGCAGGGGATCCACAGTCCCAGGCCAAGGCACAACAACATGCACACGTCTGTTCCTGCCCCCTCCACTGGCAGAGAGCTGGGGGGAGCCAGAGTCTGTCAGGCAGCTGCTGGGCTGGCCGCCTGTGTGGGAAGGGGCAGAGCCGACCTAGGGGCAAGTTGGGCCTCTTGCTCTCCCTGCTGCCCTGAGGCTGCTGGACCAAAGAGGTCTTGGGCATCCAGCCCCTTGCTGGTCCCTTCCCTCTGACGAGGCCCTCTGAGCTCCAGCACCTTGCAGTGTGGAGACAGCACCTGCCAGCAACCTCCTCTCCAAGGAGGCCTCAACCAAGGCCTAGGCCCAGGGGAAAGGCACCAGCGGGGATGAGCCAGGGGAGGCGCACGGGCATATCAGGACCCAGTCCCCGCAGCCTGCCCCTTGGTGGGGCAGTACCCCCGGAGGCCAGGAAGGTCTGGGCAAGGCTGGCCAGGGGCAGGGGCCCTGCTGGGTCCTGCCCCTGGCCTGTGGGGCCTCTGAGCACAACCGGCCCTCTCCCACTGGAAGACCTCCCCGGTTGCCTCCAAAGACGGGTTTGCCAACACTCCCGCCCGCTGTTCCCGCCAGGCACGCACAACGCTCCCAAGGCCAGGAGAAAAGCGCTTCGGGGTGTTGCTCTCTCCGGGCCCTTGCCCCTGAGCCTGGGGTCCAGGCAGTGGGTCCACACTCCCAGACCAAGGCAGAACCACATGCACACGTCTGTTCCTGACCCCTGCACCGGCAGAGAGCTCGGGGGAGCCAGAGTCTGTCAGGCAGCTGCTGGGTTGGCTGCCTGTGTGGGAAGGGGCAGAGCCGCCCTAGGGGCAAGTTGGGCCTCTTGCTCTCCCTGCTGCCCTGAGGCTGCTGGGCCAAAGACGTCTTGGGCATCCAGCCCCTTACTGGTCCCTTCCCTCTGACGAGGCCCTCTGAGCTCCAGCACCTTGCAGTGTGGAGACAGCCCCTGCCAGCAACCTCCTCTCCAAGGAGGCCTCAACCGAGGCCTAGGCCCAGGGGAAAGGCACCAGCGGGGATGAGCCTGGGGAGGCGCCCGGGCATGTCTGGACCCAGGCCCCGCAGCCTGCCCCTTGGTGGGGCAGTACCCCCGGAGGCCAGGAAGGTCTGGGCAAGGCTGGCCAGGTGCAGGGGCCCTTCTGCGTCCTGCCCCTGGCCTGTGGGTCCTCTGAGCACAACCGGCCCTCTCCCACTGGAAGACCTCCCCGGCTGCCTCCAAAGGCCGGTTTGCAAGCGCTCCCGCCCACTGTTCCCAGCAGGCGTGCACAATGCTCCCAAGCCCGGGAGAAAAGCGCTTCAGGGTGGTGCTCTCTCCGGGCCCTTGCCCCTGAGCCTGGGGGCAAGGCAGGGTGTCCACACTCCCAGGACAAGGCAGAACCACATGCACACGTCTGATCTGCCCCCTGCACCGGCAGAGAGCTCGGGGGAGCCAGAGTCTGTCAGGCAGCTGCTGGGCTGGCCGCCTGTGTGGGAAGGGGCAGAGCCGACCTAGGGGCAAGTTGGGCCTCTTGCTCTCCCTGCTGCCCTGAGGCTGCTGGGCCAAAGAGGTCTTGGGCATCCAGCCCCTTGCTGGTCCCTTCCCTCTGACGAGGCCCTCTGAGCTCCAGCACCTTGCAGTGTGGAGACAGCCCCTGCCAGCAACCTCCTCTCCAAGGAGGCCTCAACCGAGGCCTAGGCCCAGGGGAAAGGCACCAGCGGGGATGAGCCTGGGGAGGCGCCCGGGCATGTCTGGACCCAGTCCCCGCAGCCTGCCCCTTGGTGGGGCAGTACCCCCGGAGGCCAGGAAGGTCTGGGCAAGGCTGCCAGGGGCAGGGACATTGCTGGGTCCTGCCCCTGGCCTGTGGGGCGTCTGAGCACAACCGGCACTCTCCCGCTGGAAGACCTCCCCGTCTTCCTCGAAAGGCCGGTTTGCAAGCACTCCCGCCCGCTGTTCCCGCCAGGCACGCACAATGCTCCCAAGCCCGGGAGAAAAGCGCTTCGGGGTGGTGCTCTCACCGGGCCCTTTCCCCTGAGCCTGGGGGCCAGGCAGGGGGAACACACTCCCAGGCCAAGGCAGAACGACATGCACAGGTCTGTTCCTGCCCCCTACACCGGCAGAGAGCTCGGGGGAGCCAGAGACTGCCAGGCTGCTGCTGGGCTGGCCGCCTGTGTGGGACGGGGCAGAGCCGACCTAGGGGCAAGTTGGGCCTCTTGCTCTCCCTGCTGCCCTGAGGCTGCTGGGTCAAAGAGGTCTTGGGCATCCAGCCCTTTGCTGGTCCCTTCCCTCTGACGAGGCCCTCTGATCTCCAGCACCTTGCAGTGTGGAGACAGCCCCTGCCAGCAACCTCCTCTCCAAGGAGGCCTCAACCGAGGCCTAGGCCCAGGGGAAAGGCACCAGCGGGGATGAGCCTAGGGAGGCACCCGGGCATGTCTGGACCCAGTCCCCGCAGCCTGCCCCTTGGTGGGGCAGTACCCCCGGAGGCCAGGAAGGTCTGGGCAAGGCTGGCCAGGGTCAGGGGCCCTGCTGGGTCCTGCCCCTGGCCTGTGGGGCCTCTGAGCACAACCGGCCCTCTCCCACTGGAAGACCTCCCCGGCTGCCTCCAAAGTCCTCTTTGCAAACACTCCCGCCCGCTGTTCACGCCAGGCTCGCACAATGCTCCCAAGCCCGGGAGAAAAGCGCATTGTGGTGGTTCTCTCTCCGGGCCCTTGCCCCTGAGCCTGGGGGCAAGGCACGGGGAACACACTCCCTGGCCAAGGCAGAACCACATGCCCACGTCTGTTCCTGTCCCCTGCACCGGCAGAGAGCTCGGGGGAGCCAGAGTCTCTCAGGCAGGTGCTGGGCTGGCCGCCTGTGTGGGAAGGGGCAGAGCCGACCTAGGGGCAAGTTGGGCCTCTTGCTCTCCCTGCTGCCCTGAGGCTGCTGGGCCAAAGAGGTCTTGGGCATCCAGCCCCTAACTGTTCCCTTCCCTCTGACGAGGCCCTCTGAGCTTCAGCACCTTGCAGTGTGGAGACAGCCCCTGCCAGCAACCTCCTCTCCAAGGAGGCCTCAACCGAGGCCTAGGCCCAGGGGAAAGGCACCAGCGGGGATGAGCCTGGGGAGGCGCCCGGGCATGTCTGGACCCAGTCCCCGCAGCCTGCCCCTTGGTGGGGCAGTACCCCTGGAGGCCAGGAAGGGCTGGGCAAGGCTGACCAGGGGCAGGGGACCTGCTGGGTCCTGCCCCTGGCCTGTGGGGCCTCTGAGCACAACCGGCCCTCTCCCACTGGAAGACCTCCCCGGCTGCCTCCAAAGGCCGTTTTGCACGCACCTCCGCACACTGTTCCCACCAAGCGCGCACAATGCTCCCAAGCCCGGGAGAAAAGCGCTTCGGGGTGGTGCTCTCTCCGGGCCCTTGCCCCTGAGCCTGGGGGCCAGGAAGGGGGTCCACACTCCCAGACCAAGGCAGAACCATATGCACACGTCTGTTCCTGACCCCTGCACCGGCAGAGAGCTCGGGGGAGCCAGAGTCTGTCAGGCAGCTGCTGGGTTGGCTGCCTGTGTGGGAAGGGGCAGAGCCGACCTAGGGGCAAGTTGGGCCTCTTGCTCTCCCTGCTGCCCTGAGGCTGCTGGGCCAAAGAGGTCTTGGGCATCCAGCCCCTTGCTGGTCCCTTCCCGCTGACGAGGCCCTCTGAGCTCCAGCACCTTGCAGTGTGGAGACAGCCCCTGCCAGCAACCTCCTCTCCAAGGAGGCATCAACCGAGGCCTATGCCCAGGGGAAAGGCACCAGCGGGGATGAGCCTGGGGAGGCGCCCGGGCATGTCTGGACCCAGGCCCCGCAGCCTGCCCCTTGGTGGGGCAGTACCCCCGGAGGCCAGGAAGGTCTGGGCAAGGCTGGCCAGGGGCAGGGGACCTGCTGGGTCCTGCCCCTGGCCTGTGAGGCCTCTGAGCACAACCGGCCCTCTCCCACTGGTAGACCTCCACGGCTGCCTCCAAAGTCCTGTTTGCAAACACTCCCGCCCGCTGTTCACGCCAGGCTCGCACAATGCTCCCAAGCCCGGGAGAAAAGCGCATTGGGGTGGTGCTCTCTCCGGGCCCTTGCCCCTGAGCCTGGGGGCAAGGCAGGGGGAACACACTCCCAGGCCAAGGCAGAACCACATGCCCACGTCTGTTCCTGTCCCCTGCACCGGCAGAGAGCTTGGGGGAGCCAGAGTCTGTCAGGCAGTTGCTGGGTTGGCCGCCTGTGTGGGAAGGGGCAGAGCCGCCCTAGGGGCAAGTTGGGCCTCTTGCTCTCCCTGCTGCCCTGAGGCTGCTGGGCCAAAGAGGTCTTGGGCATCCAGCCCCTTACTGGTCCCTTCCCTCTGACGAGGCCCTCTGAGCTCCAGCACCTTGCAGTGTGGAGACAGCCCCTGCCAGCAACCTCCTCTCCAAGGAGGCCTCAACCGAGGCCTAGGCCCAGGGGAAAGGCACCAGCGGGGATGAGCCTGGGGAGGCGCCCGGGCATGTCTGGACCCAGGCCCCGCAGCCTGCCCCTTGGTGGGGAAGTACCCCCGGAGGCCAGGAAGGTCTGGGCAAGGCTGGCCAGGGGCAGGGGCCCTGCTGCGTCCTGCCCCTGGCCTGTGGGTCCTCTGAGCACAACCGGCCGTCTCCCACTGGAAGACCTCCCCGGCTGCCTCCAAAGGCCGGTTTGCAAGCGCTCCCGCCCACTGTTCCCAGCAGGCGTGCACAATGCTCCCAAGCCCGGGAGAAAAGCGCTTCAGGGTGGTGCTCTCTCCGGGCCCTTGCCCCTGAGCCTGGGGGCAAGGCAGGGTGTCCACACTCCCAGGACAAGGCAGAACCACATGCACACGTCTGATCTGCCCCCTGCACCGGCAGAGAGCTCGGGAGAGCCAGAGTCTGTCAGGCAGCTGCTGGGCTGGCGGCCTGTGTGGGAAGGGGCAGAGCCGACCTAGGGGCAAGTTGGGCCTCTTGCTCTCCCTGCTGCCCTGAGGCTGCTGGGCCAAAGACGTCTTGGGCATCCAGCCCTTTGCTGGTCCCTTCCCTCTGACGAGGCCCTCTGATCTCCAGCACCTTGCAGTGTGGAGACAGCCCCTGCCAGCAACCTCCTCTCCAAGGAGGCCTCAACCGAGGCCTAGGCCCAGGGGAAAGGCACCAGCGGGGATGAGCCTGGGGAGGCGCCCGGGCATGTCTGGACCCAGTCCCCGCAGCCTGCCCCTTGGTGGGGCAGTACCCCCGGAGGCCAGGAAGGTCTGGGCAAGGCTGCCAGGGGCAGGGACACTGCTGGGTCCTGCCCCTGGCCTGTGGGGCGTCTGAGCACAACCGGCACTCTCCCGCTGGAAGACCTCCCCGTCTGCCTCGAAAGGCCGGTTTGCAAGCACTCCCGCCCGCTGTTCCCGCCAGGCACGCACAATGCTCCCAAGCCCGGGAGAAAAGCGCTTCGGGGTGGTGCTCTCACCGGGCCCTTGCCCCTGAGCCTGGGGGCCAGGCAGGGGGAACACACTCCCAGGCCAAGGCAGAACGACATGCACACGTCTGTTCCTGCCCCCTACACCGGCAGAGAGCTCGGGGGAGCCAGAGACTGCCAGGCTGCTGCTGGGCTGGCCGCCTGTGTGGGACGGGGCAGAGCCGACCTAGGGGCAAGTTGGGCCTCTTGCTCTCCCTGCTGCCCTGAGGCTGCTGGGTCAAAGAGGTCTTGGGCATCCAGCCCTTTGCTGGTCCCTTCCCTCTGACGAGGCCCTCTGATCTCCAGCACCTTGCAGTGTGGAGACAGCCCCTGCCAGCAACCTCCTCTCCAAGGAGGCCTCAACCGAGGCCTAGGCCCAGGGGAAAGGCACCAGCGGGGATGAGCCTGGGGAGGCGCCCGGGCATGTCTGGACCCAGTCCCCGCAGCCTGCCCCTTGGTGGGGCAGTACCCCCGGAGGCCAGGAAGGTCTGGGCAAGGCTGGCCAGGGTCAGGGGCCCTGCTGGGTCCTGCCCCTGGCCTGTGGGGCCTCTGAGCACAACCTGCCCTCTCCCACTGGAAGACCTCCCCGGCTGCCTCCAAAGTCCTGTTTGCAAACACTCCCGCCCGCTGTTCACGCCAGGCTCGCACAATGCTCCCAAGCCCGGGAGAAAAGCGCATTGGGGTGGTTCTCTCTCCGGGCCCTTGCCCCTGAGCCTGGGGGCAAGGCACGGGGAACACACTCCCTGGCCAAGGCAGAACCACATGCCCACGTCTGTTCCTGTCCCCTGCACCGGCAGAGAGCTTGGGGGAGCCAGAGTCTGGCAGGCAGCTGCTGGGTTGGCCGCCTGTGTGGGAAGGGGCAGAGCACCTAGGGGCAAGTTGGGCCTCTTACTCTCCCTGCTGCCCTGAGGCTGCTGGGCCAAAGACGTCTTGGGCATCCAGCCCCTTACTGGTCCCTTCCCTCTGACGAGGCCCTCTGAGCTCCAGCACCTTGCAGTGTGGAGACAGCCCCTGCCAGCAACCTCCTCTCCAAGGAGGCCTCAACCGAGGCCTAGGCCCAGGGGAAAGGCACCAGCGGGGATGAGCCAGGGGAGGCGCCCGAGCATGTCTGGACCCAGTCCCCGCAGCCTGCCCCTTGGTGGGGCAGTACCCCCGGAGGCCAGGAAGGTCTGGGCAAGGCTGGCCAGGGGCAGGGGCCCTGCTGCGTCCTGCCCCTGGCCTGTGGGGCCTCTGAGCACAACCGGCCCTCTCCCACTGGAAGACCTCCCCGGCTGTCTCCAAAGCCCGGTTTGCAAGCGCGCCCGCCCACTGTTCCCAGCAGGCGTGCACAATGCTCCCAAGCCCGGGAGAAAAGCGCTTCAGGGTGGTGCTCTCTCCGGGCCCTTGCCCCTGAGCCTGGGGGCAAGGCAGGGTGTCCACACTCCCAGGCCAAGGCAGAACCACATGCACACGTCTGATCTGCCCCCTGCACCGGCAGAGAGCTCGGGGGAGCCAGAGTCTGTCAGGCAGCTGCTGGGTTGGCCGCCTGTGTGGGAAGGGGCAGAGCCGACCTAGGGGCAAGTTGGGCCTCTTGCTCTCCCTGCTGCCCTGAGGCTGCTGGGCCAAAGAGGTCTTGGCCATCCAGCCCCTTGCTGGTCCCTTCCCTCTGACGAGGCCCTCTGAGCTCCAGCACCTTGCAGTGTGGAGACAGCCCCGGCCAGCAACCTCCTCTCCAAGGAGGCCTCAACCGAGGCCTAGGCCCAGGGGAAAGGCACCAGCGGGGATGAGCCTGGGGAGGCGCCCGGGCATGACTGGACCCAGTCCCCGCAGCCTGCCCCTTGGTGGGGCAGTACCCCCGGAGGCCAGGAAGGTCTGGGCAAGGCTGGCCAGGGTCAGGGGCCCTGCTGGGTCCTGCCCCTGGCCTGTGGGGCCTCTGAGCACAACCGGCCCTCTCCCACTGGAAGACCTCCCCGGCTGCCTCCAAAGGCCGGTTTGCCAACACTCCCGCCCGCTGTTCTCGCCAGGCACGCACAATTCTCCCAAGCCCGGGAGAAAAGCGCTTCGGTGTGTTGCTCTCTCCGGGCCCTTGCCCCTGAGTGTGGGGGCCAGGCAGTGGTTCCACACTCCCAGACCAAGGCAGAACCACATGCACACGTCTGTTCCTGACCCCTGCACCGGCAGAGAGCTCGGGGGAGCCAGAGTCTGTCAGGCAGCTGCTGGGCTGGCCGCCTGTGTGGGAAGGGGCAGAGCCGACCTAGGGGCAAGTTGGGCCTCTTGCTCTCCCTGCTGCCCTGAGGCTGCTGGGCCAAAGAGGTCTTGGGCATCCAGCCCCTTGCTGGTCCCTTCCCTCTGACGAGGCCCTCTGAGCTCCAGCACCTTGCAGTGTGGAGACAGCCCCTGCCAGCAACCTCCTCTCCAAGGAGGCCTCAACCGAGGCCTAGGCCCAGGGGAAAGGCACCAGCGGGGATGAGCCAGTGGAGGCGCACGGGCATGTCTGGACCCAGTCCCCGCAGCCTGCCCCTTGGTGGGGCAGTACCCCCGGAGGCCAGGAAGGTCTGGGCAAGGCTGCCAGGGGCAGGGACACTGCTGGGGCTGCCCCTGGCCTGTGGGGCGTCTGAGCACAACCGGCACTCTCCCGCTGGAAGACCTCCCCGGCTGCCTCCAAAGGCCGGTTAACAAGCGCTCCCGCCCACTGTTCCCAGCAGGCGTGCACAATGCTCCCAAGCCCGGGAGAAAAGCGCTTCGGGGTGGTGCTCTCTCCGGGCCCTTGCCCCTGAGCCTGGGGGCCAGGCAGTTGGAACACACTCCCAGGCCAAAGCAGAACGACATGCACACGTCTGTTCCTGCCCCCTACACCGGCAGAGAGCTCGGGGGAGCCAGAGACTGCCAGGCTGCTGCTGGGCTGGCTGCCTGTGTGGGACGGGGCAGAGCCGACCTAGGGGCAAGTTGGGCCTCTTGCTCTCCCTGCTGCCCTGAGGCTGCTGGGTCAAAGAGGTCTTGGGCATCCAGCCCTTTGCTGGTCCCTTCCCTCTGACGAGGCCCTCTGAGCTCCAGCACCTTGCAGTGTGGAGATAGCCCCTGCCAGCAACCTCCTCTCCAAAGAGGCCTCAACCGAGGCCTACGCCCAGGGGAAAAGCACCAGCGGGGATGATCCTGGGGAGGCGCACGGACATGTCTGGACCCAGGCCCCGCAGCCTGCCCCTTGGTGGGGCAGTACCCCCGGAGGCCAGGAAGGTCTGGGCAAGGCTGGCCAGGGGCAGGGGCCCTGCTGCGTCCTGCCCCTGGCCTGTGGGTCCTCAGAGCACAACCGGCCCTCTCCCACTGGAAGACCTCCCCGGCTGCCTCCAAAGGCCGGTTTGCAAGCGCTCCCACCCACTGTACCCAGCAGGCGTGCACAATGCTCCCAAGCCCGGGAGAAAAGCGCTTCAGGGTGGTGCTCTCTCCGGGCCCTTGCCCCTGAGCCTGGGGGCCAGGCAGGGGATCCACAGTCCCAGGCCAAGGCAGAACCACATGCACACGTCTGTTCCTGCCCCCTTCACCGGCAGAGAGCTGAGGGGAGCCAGAGTCTGTCAGGCAGCTGCTGGGCTGGCCGCCTGTGTGGGAAGGGGCAGAGCCGACCTAGGGGCAAGTTGGGCCTCTTGCTCTCCCTGCTGCCCTGAGGCTGCTGGGCCAAAGAGGTCTTGGGCATCCAGCCCCTTCCTGGTCCCTTCCCTCTGACGAGGCCCTCTGAGCTCCAGCACCTTGCAGTGTGGAGACAGCCCCTGCCAGCAACCTCCTCTCCAAGGAGGCCTCAACCGAGGCCTAGGCCCAGGGGAAAGGCACCAGCGGGGATGAGCCAGTGGAGGCGCACGGGCATGTCTGGACCCAGTCCCCGCAGCCTGCCCCTTGGTGGGGCAGTACCCCCGGAGGCCAGGAAGGTCTGGGCAAGGCTTGCCAGGGGCAGGGGCCCTGCTGGGTCCTGCCCCTGGCCTGTGGGGCCTCTGAGCACAACCGGCCCTCTCCCACTGGAAGACCTCCCCGGCTGCCTCCAAAGGCCGGTTTGCAAGCACTCCCGCCCGCTGTTCCCGCCAGGCACGCACAATGCTCCCAAGCCCGGGAGAAAAGCGCTTCGGGGTGTTGCCCTCTCTTGGCCCTTGCCCCTGAGCCTGGGGTCCCTGCAGTGGGTCCACACTCCCAGGGCAAGGCAGAACCACATGCACACGTCTGTTCCTGACCCCTGCACCGGCAGAGAGCTCGGGGGAGCCAGAGTCTGTCAGGCAGCTGCTGGGTTGGCTGCCTGTGTGGGAAGGGGCAGAGCCGACCTAGGGGCAAGTTGGGCCTCTTCCTCTCCCTGCTGCCCTGAGGCTGCTGGGCCAAAGACGTCTTGGGCATCCAGCCCCTTACTGGTCCCTTCCCTCTGACGAGGCCCTCTGAGCTGCAGCACCTTGCAGTGTGGAGACAGCCCCTGCCAGCAACCTCCTCTCCAAGGAGGCCTCAACCGAGGCCTAGGCCCAGGGGAAAGGCACCAGCGGGGATGAGCCAGTGGGGGCGCCCGGGCATGTCTGGACCCAGTCCCCGCAGCCTGCCCCTTGGTGGGGCAGTACCCCCGGAGGCCAGGAAGGTCTGGGCAAGGCTGCGAGGGCTAGGGGCCCTGCTGGGTCGTGCCCCTGGCCTGTGGGGCGACTGAGCACAACCGGCACTCTCCCGCTGGAAGACCTCCCCGTCTGCCTCCAAAGGCCGGTTTGCAAGCACTCCCGCCCGCTGTTCCCGCCACGCACGCACAATGCTCCCAAGCCCGGGAGAAAAGCGCTTCGGGGTGGTGCTCTCTCCGGGCCCTTGCCCCTAAGCCTGCGGGCCAGGCAGGGGGAACACACTCCCAGGCCAAGACAGAACGACATGAACACGTCTGTTCCTGCCCCCTACACCGGCAGAGAGCTCGGGGGAGCCAGAGTCTCTCAGGCAGGTGCTGGGCTGGCCGCCTGTGTGGGAAGGGGCAGAGCCGACCTAGGGGCAAGTTGGGCCTCTTGCTCTCCCTGCTGCCCTGAGGCTGCTGGGCCAAAGACGTCTTGGGCATCCAGCCCTTTGCTGGTCCCTTCCCTCTGACGAGGCCCTCTGAGCTCCAGCACCTTGCAGTGTGGAGACAGCACCTGCCAGCAATCTCCTCTCCAAGGAGGCCTCAACCGAGGCCTAGGCCCAGGGGAAAGGCACCAGCGGGGATGAGCCTGGGCAGGCGCCCGGGCATGTCTGGACCCAGTCCCCGCAGCCTGCCCCTTGGTGGGGCAGTACCCCTGGAGGCCAGGAAGGTCTGGGCAAGGCTGACCAGGGGCAGGGGACCTGCTGGGTCCTGCCCCTGGCCTGTGGGGCCTCTGAGCACAACCGGCCCTCTCCCACTGGAAGACCTCCCCGGCTGCCTCCAAAGTCCTGTTTGCCAACACTACCACCCGCTGTTCACGCCAGACTTGCACAATGCTCCCAAGCCCGGGAGAAAAGCGTTTCGGGGTGGTGCTCTCTCCGGGCCCTTGCCCCTGAACCTGGGGGCAAGGCATGGGGAACACACTCCCAGGCCAAGGCAGAACCACATGCCCACGTCTGTTCCTGTCCCCTGCACCGGCAGAGAGCTTGGGGGAGCCAGAGTCTGTCAGGCAGCTGCTGGGTTGGCCGCCTGTGTGGGAAGGGGCAGAGCCGCCCTAGGGGCAAGTTGGGCCTCTTCCTCTCCCTGCTGCCCTGAGGCTGCTGGGCCAAAGACGTCTTGGGCATCCAGCCCCTTACTGGTCCCTTCCCTCTGACGAGGCCCTCTGAGCTCCAGCACCTTGCAGTGTGGAGACAGCCCCTGCCAGCAACCTCCTCTCCAAGGAGGCCTCAACCGAGGCCTAGGCCCAGGGGAAAGGCACCAGCGGGGATGAGCCAGTGGAGGCGCACGGGCATGTCTGGACCCAGTCCCCGCAGCCTGCCCCTTGGTGGGGCAGTACCCCCGGAGGCCAGGAAGGTCTGGGCAAGGCTGCGAGGGGCAGGGGCCCTGCTGGGTCGTGCCCCTGGCCTGTGGGGCGTCTGAGCACAACCGGCACTCTCCCGCTGGAAGACCTCCCCGTCTGCCTCCAAAGGCCGGTTTGCAAGCACTCCCGCCCGCTATTCCCGCCAGGCACGCACAATGCTCCCAAGCCCGGGAGAAAAGCGCTTCGGGGTGGTGCTCTCTCCGGGCCCTTGCCCCTGAGCCTGGGGGCCAGGCAGTTGGAGCACACTCCCAGGCCAAGGCAGAACGACATGCACACGTCTGTTCCTGCCCCCTACACCGGCAGAGAGCTCGGGGGAGCCAGAGACTGCCAGGCTGCTGCTGGGCTGGCTGCCTGTGTGGGATGGGGCAGAGCCGACCTAGGGGCAAGTTGGGCCTCTTGCTCTCCCTGCTGCCCTGAGGCTGCTGGGTCAAAGAGGTCTTGGGCATCCAGCCCCTTGCTGGTCCCTTCCCTCTGACGAGGCCCTCTGAGCTCCAGCACCTTGCAGTGTGTAGACAGCCCCTGCCAGCAACCTCCTCTCCAAAGAGGCCTCAACCGAGGCCTACGCCCAGGGGAAAGGCACCAGCGGGGATGATCCTGGGGAGGCGCACGGACATGTCTGGACCCAGTCCCCGCAGCCTGCCCCTTGGTGGGGCAGTACCCCCGGAGGCCAGGAAGGTCTGGGCAAGGCTGGCCAGGGGCAGGGGCCCTGCTGGGTCGGCCCCTGGCCTGTGAGGCCTCTGAGCACAACCGGCCCTCTCCCACTGGAAGACCTCCCCAGCTGCCTCCAAAGTCCTGTTTGCAAACACTCCCGCCCGCTGTTCACGCCAGGCTCGCACAATACTCCCAAGCCCGGGAGAAAAGCGCTTCGGGGTGGTGCTCTCTCCGGGCCCTTGCCCCTGAGCCTGGGGGCAAGGCAGTGGGTCCACACTCCTAGACCAAGGCAGAACCACATGCACACGTCTGTTCCTGACCCCTGCACCGGCAGAGAGCTCGGGGGAGCCAGAGTCTGTCAGGCAGGTGCTGGGCTGGCCGCCTGTGTGGGAAGGGGCAGAGCCGACCTAGGGGCAAGTTGGGCCTCTTCCTCTCTCTGCTGCCCTGAGGCTGCTGGGCCAAAGAGGTCTTGGGCATCCAGCCCCTTGCTGGTCCCTTCCCTCTGACGAGGCCCTCTGAGCTCCAGCACCTTGCAGTGTGGAGACAGCCCCTGCCAGCAACCTCCTCTCCAATGAGGCCTCAACCGAGGCCTAGGCCCAGGGGAAAGGCACCAGCGGGGATGAGCCTGGGGAGGCGCCCGGGCATGTCTGGACCCAGTCCCCGCAGCCTGCCCCTTGGTGGGGCAGTACCCCCGGAGGCCAGGAAGGTCTGGGTAAGGCTGGCCAGGGGCAGGGGCGCTGCTGGGTCCTGCCCCTGGCCTGTGGGGCCTCTGAGCACAACCGGCCCTCTCCCACTGGAAGACCTCCCCGGCTGCCTCCAAAGGCCGGTTTGCAAGCACTCCCGCCCACTGTTCCCGCCAGGCGCGCACAATGCTCCCAGCCCGGGAGAAAAGCGCTTCGGGGTGGTGGTCTCTCCGGGCCCTTGCCCCTGAGCCTGGGGGCCAGGCAGGGGATCCACAGTCCCAGGCCAAGGCACAACAACATGCACACGTCTGTTCCTGCCCCCTCCACTGGCAGAGAGCTGGGGGGAGCCAGAGTCTGTCAGGCAGCTGCTGGGCTGGCCGCCTGTGTGGGAAGGGGCAGAGCCGACCTAGGGGCAAGTTGGGCCTCTTGCTCTCCCTGCTGCCCTGAGGCTGCTGGACCAAAGAGGTCTTGGGCATCCAGCCCCTTGCTGGTCCCTTCCCTCTGACGAGGCCCTCTGAGCTCCAGCACCTTGCAGTGTGGAGACAGCACCTGCCAGCAACCTCCTCTCCAAGGAGGCCTCAACCAAGGCCTAGGCCCAGGGGAAAGGCACCAGCGGGGATGAGCCAGGGGAGGCGCACGGGCATATCAGGACCCAGTCCCCGCAGCCTGCCCCTTGGTGGGGCAGTACCCCCGGAGGCCAGGAAGGTCTGGGCAAGGCTGGCCAGGGGCAGGGGCCCTGCTGGGTCCTGCCCCTGGCCTGTGGGGCCTCTGAGCACAACCGGCCCTCTCCCACTGGAAGACCTCCCCGGTTGCCTCCAAAGACGGGTTTGCCAACACTCCCGCCCGCTGTTCCCGCCAGGCACGCACAACGCTCCCAAGGCCAGGAGAAAAGCGCTTCGGGGTGTTGCTCTCTCCGGGCCCTTGCCCCTGAGCCTGGGGTCCAGGCAGTGGGTCCACACTCCCAGACCAAGGCAGAACCACATGCACACGTCTGTTCCTGACCCCTGCACCGGCAGAGAGCTCGGGGGAGCCAGAGTCTGTCAGGCAGCTGCTGGGTTGGCTGCCTGTGTGGGAAGGGGCAGAGCCGCCCTAGGGGCAAGTTGGGCCTCTTGCTCTCCCTGCTGCCCTGAGGCTGCTGGGCCAAAGACGTCTTGGGCATCCAGCCCCTTACTGGTCCCTTCCCTCTGACGAGGCCCTCTGAGCTCCAGCACCTTGCAGTGTGGAGACAGCCCCTGCCAGCAACCTCCTCTCCAAGGAGGCCTCAACCGAGGCCTAGGCCCAGGGGAAAGGCACCAGCGGGGATGAGCCTGGGGAGGCGCCCGGGCATGTCTGGACCCAGGCCCCGCAGCCTGCCCCTTGGTGGGGCAGTACCCCCGGAGGCCAGGAAGGTCTGGGCAAGGCTGGCCAGGTGCAGGGGCCCTTCTGCGTCCTGCCCCTGGCCTGTGGGTCCTCTGAGCACAACCGGCCCTCTCCCACTGGAAGACCTCCCCGGCTGCCTCCAAAGGCCGGTTTGCAAGCGCTCCCGCCCACTGTTCCCAGCAGGCGTGCACAATGCTCCCAAGCCCGGGAGAAAAGCGCTTCAGGGTGGTGCTCTCTCCGGGCCCTTGCCCCTGAGCCTGGGGGCAAGGCAGGGTGTCCACACTCCCAGGACAAGGCAGAACCACATGCACACGTCTGATCTGCCCCCTGCACCGGCAGAGAGCTCGGGGGAGCCAGAGTCTGTCAGGCAGCTGCTGGGCTGGCCGCCTGTGTGGGAAGGGGCAGAGCCGACCTAGGGGCAAGTTGGGCCTCTTGCTCTCCCTGCTGCCCTGAGGCTGCTGGGCCAAAGAGGTCTTGGGCATCCAGCCCCTTGCTGGTCCCTTCCCTCTGACGAGGCCCTCTGAGCTCCAGCACCTTGCAGTGTGGAGACAGCCCCTGCCAGCAACCTCCTCTCCAAGGAGGCCTCAACCGAGGCCTAGGCCCAGGGGAAAGGCACCAGCGGGGATGAGCCTGGGGAGGCGCCCGGGCATGTCTGGACCCAGTCCCCGCAGCCTGCCCCTTGGTGGGGCAGTACCCCCGGAGGCCAGGAAGGTCTGGGCAAGGCTGCCAGGGGCAGGGACATTGCTGGGTCCTGCCCCTGGCCTGTGGGGCGTCTGAGCACAACCGGCACTCTCCCGCTGGAAGACCTCCCCGTCTGCCTCGAAAGGCCGGTTTGCAAGCACTCCCGCCCGCTGTTCCCGCCAGGCACGCACAATGCTCCCAAGCCCGGGAGAAAAGCGCTTCGGGGTGGTGCTCTCACCGGGCCCTTTCCCCTGAGCCTGGGGGCCAGGCAGGGGGAACACACTCCCAGGCCAAGGCAGAACGACATGCACAGGTCTGTTCCTGCCCCCTACACCGGCAGAGAGCTCGGGGGAGCCAGAGACTGCCAGGCTGCTGCTGGGCTGGCCGCCTGTGTGGGACGGGGCAGAGCCGACCTAGGGGCAAGTTGGGCCTCTTGCTCTCCCTGCTGCCCTGAGGCTGCTGGGTCAAAGAGGTCTTGGGCATCCAGCCCTTTGCTGGTCCCTTCCCTCTGACGAGGCCCTCTGATCTCCAGCACCTTGCAGTGTGGAGACAGCCCCTGCCAGCAACCTCCTCTCCAAGGAGGCCTCAACCGAGGCCTAGGCCCAGGGGAAAGGCACCAGCGGGGATGAGCCTAGGGAGGCACCCGGGCATGTCTGGACCCAGTCCCCGCAGCCTGCCCCTTGGTGGGGCAGTACCCCCGGAGGCCAGGAAGGTCTGGGCAAGGCTGGCCAGGGTCAGGGGCCCTGCTGGGTCCTGCCCCTGGCCTGTGGGGCCTCTGAGCACAACCGGCCCTCTCCCACTGGAAGACCTCCCCGGCTGCCTCCAAAGTCCTCTTTGCAAACACTCCCGCCCGCTGTTCACGCCAGGCTCGCACAATGCTCCTAAGCCCGGGAGAAAAGCGCATTGTGGTGGTTCTCTCTCCGGGCCCTTGCCCCTGAGCCTGGGGGCAAGGCACGGGGAACACACTCCCTGGCCAAGGCAGAACCACATGCCCACGTCTGTTCCTGTCCCCTGCACCGGCAGAGAGCTCGGGGGAGCCAGAGTCTCTCAGGCAGGTGCTGGGCTGGCCGCCTGTGTGGGAAGGGGCAGAGCCGACCTAGGGGCAAGTTGGGCCTCTTGCTCTCCCTGCTGCCCTGAGGCTGCTGGGCCAAAGAGGTCTTGGGCATCCAGCCCCTAACTGTTCCCTTCCCTCTGACGAGGCCCTCTGAGCTTCAGCACCTTGCAGTGTGGAGACAGCCCCTGCCAGCAACCTCCTCTCCAAGGAGGCCTCAACCGAGGCCTAGGCCCAGGGGAAAGGCACCAGCGGGGATGAGCCTGGGGAGGCGCCCGGGCATGTCTGGACCCAGTCCCCGCAGCCTGCCCCTTGGTGGGGCAGTACCCCTGGAGGCCAGGAAGGGCTGGGCAAGGCTGACCAGGGGCAGGGGACCTGCTGGGTCCTGCCCCTGGCCTGTGGGGCCTCTGAGCACAACCGGCCCTCTCCCACTGGAAGACCTCCCCGGCTGCCTCCAAAGGCCGTTTTGCACGCACCTCCGCACACTGTTCCCACCAAGCGCGCACAATGCTCCCAAGCCCGGGAGAAAAGCGCTTCGGGGTGGTGCTCTCTCCGGGCCCTTGCCCCTGAGCCTGGGGGCCAGGAAGGGGGTCCACACTCCCAGACCAAGGCAGAACCATATGCACACGTCTGTTCCTGACCCCTGCACCGGCAGAGAGCTCGGGGGAGCCAGAGTCTGTCAGGCAGCTGCTGGGTTGGCTGCCTGTGTGGGAAGGGGCAGAGCCGACCTAGGGGCAAGTTGGGCCTCTTGCTCTCCCTGCTGCCCTGAGGCTGCTGGGCCAAAGAGGTCTTGGGCATCCAGCCCCTTGCTGGTCCCTTCCCGCTGACGAGGCCCTCTGAGCTCCAGCACCTTGCAGTGTGGAGACAGCCCCTGCCAGCAACCTCCTCTCCAAGGAGGCATCAACCGAGGCCTATGCCCAGGGGAAAGGCACCAGCGGGGATGAGCCTGGGGAGGCGCCCGGGCATGTCTGGACCCAGGCCCCGCAGCCTGCCCCTTGGTGGGGCAGTACCCCCGGAGGCCAGGAAGGTCTGGGCAAGGCTGGCCAGGGGCAGGGGACCTGCTGGGTCCTGCCCCTGGCCTGTGAGGCCTCTGAGCACAACCGGCCCTCTCCCACTGGTAGACCTCCACGGCTGCCTCCAAAGTCCTGTTTGCAAACACTCCCGCCCGCTGTTCACGCCAGGCTCGCACAATGCTCCCAAGCCCGGGAGAAAAGCGCATTGGGGTGGTGCTCTCTCCGGGCCCTTGCCCCTGAGCCTGGGGGCAAGGCAGGGGGAACACACTCCCAGGCCAAGGCAGAACCACATGCCCACGTCTGTTCCTGTCCCCTGCACCGGCAGAGAGCTTGGGGGAGCCAGAGTCTGTCAGGCAGTTGCTGGGTTGGCCGCCTGTGTGGGAAGGGGCAGAGCCGCCCTAGGGGCAAGTTGGGCCTCTTGCTCTCCCTGCTGCCCTGAGGCTGCTGGGCCAAAGAGGTCTTGGGCATCCAGCCCCTTACTGGTCCCTTCCCTCTGACGAGGCCCTCTGAGCTCCAGCACCTTGCAGTGTGGAGACAGCCCCTGCCAGCAACCTCCTCTCCAAGGAGGCCTCAACCGAGGCCTAGGCCCAGGGGAAAGGCACCAGCGGGGATGAGCCTGGGGAGGCGCCCGGGCATGTCTGGACCCAGGCCCCGCAGCCTGCCCCTTGGTGGGGAAGTACCCCCGGAGGCCAGGAAGGTCTGGGCAAGGCTGGCCAGGGGCAGGGGCCCTGCTGCGTCCTGCCCCTGGCCTGTGGGTCCTCTGAGCACAACCGGCCGTCTCCCACTGGAAGACCTCCCCGGCTGCCTCCAAAGGCCGGTTTGCAAGCGCTCCCGCCCACTGTTCCCAGCAGGCGTGCACAATGCTCCCAAGCCCGGGAGAAAAGCGCTTCAGGGTGGTGCTCTCTCCGGGCCCTTGCCCCTGAGCCTGGGGGCAAGGCAGGGTGTCCACACTCCCAGGACAAGGCAGAACCACATGCACACGTCTGATCTGCCCCCTGCACCGGCAGAGAGCTCGGGGGAGCCAGAGTCTGTCAGGCAGCTGCTGGGCTGGCCGCCTGTGTGGGAAGGGGCAGAGCCGACCTAGGGGCAAGTTGGGCCTCTTGCTCTCCCTGCTGCCCTGAGGCTGCTGGGCCAAAGAGGTCTTGGGCATCCAGCCCCTTGCTGGTCCCTTCCCTCTGACGAGGCCCTCTGAGCTCCAGCACCTTGCAGTGTGGAGACAGCCCCTGCCAGCAACCTCCTCTCCAAGGAGGCCTCAACCGAGGCCTAGGCCCAGGGGAAAGGCACCAGCGGGGATGAGCCTGGGGAGGCGCCCGGGCATGTCTGGACCCAGTCCCCGCAGCCTGCCCCTTGGTGGGGCAGTACCCCCGGAGGCCAGGAAGGTCTGGGCAAGGCTGCCAGGGGCAGGGACATTGCTGGGTCCTGCCCCTGGCCTGTGGGGCGTCTGAGCACAACCGGCACTCTCCCGCTGGAAGACCTCCCCGTCTGCCTCGAAAGGCCGGTTTGCAAGCACTCCCGCCCGCTGTTCCCGCCAGGCACGCACAATGCTCCCAAGCCCGGGAGAAAAGCGCTTCGGGGTGGTGCTCTCACCGGGCCCTTTCCCCTGAGCCTGGGGGCCAGGCAGGGGGAACACACTCCCAGGCCAAGGCAGAACGACATGCACAGGTCTGTTCCTGCCCCCTACACCGGCAGAGAGCTCGGGGGAGCCAGAGACTGCCAGGCTGCTGCTGGGCTGGCCGCCTGTGTGGGACGGGGCAGAGCCGACCTAGGGGCAAGTTGGGCCTCTTGCTCTCCCTGCTGCCCTGAGGCTGCTGGGTCAAAGAGGTCTTGGGCATCCAGCCCTTTGCTGGTCCCTTCCCTCTGACGAGGCCCTCTGATCTCCAGCACCTTGCAGTGTGGAGACAGCCCCTGCCAGCAACCTCCTCTCCAAGGAGGCCTCAACCGAGGCCTAGGCCCAGGGGAAAGGCACCAGCGGGGATGAGCCTAGGGAGGCACCCGGGCATGTCTGGACCCAGTCCCCGCAGCCTGCCCCTTGGTGGGGCAGTACCCCCGGAGGCCAGGAAGGTCTGGGCAAGGCTGGCCAGGGTCAGGGGCCCTGCTGGGTCCTGCCCCTGGCCTGTGGGGCCTCTGAGCACAACCGGCCCTCTCCCACTGGAAGACCTCCCCGGCTGCCTCCAAAGTCCTCTTTGCAAACACTCCCGCCCGCTGTTCACGCCAGGCTCGCACAATGCTCCCAAGCCCGGGAGAAAAGCGCATTGTGGTGGTTCTCTCTCCGGGCCCTTGCCCCTGAGCCTGGGGGCAAGGCACGGGGAACACACTCCCTGGCCAAGGCAGAACCACATGCCCACGTCTGTTCCTGTCCCCTGCACCGGCAGAGAGCTCGGGGGAGCCAGAGTCTCTCAGGCAGGTGCTGGGCTGGCCGCCTGTGTGGGAAGGGGCAGAGCCGACCTAGGGGCAAGTTGGGCCTCTTGCTCTCCCTGCTGCCCTGAGGCTGCTGGGCCAAAGAGGTCTTGGGCATCCAGCCCCTAACTGTTCCCTTCCCTCTGACGAGGCCCTCTGAGCTTCAGCACCTTGCAGTGTGGAGACAGCCCCTGCCAGCAACCTCCTCTCCAAGGAGGCCTCAACCGAGGCCTAGGCCCAGGGGAAAGGCACCAGCGGGGATGAGCCTGGGGAGGCGCCCGGGCATGTCTGGACCCAGTCCCCGCAGCCTGCCCCTTGGTGGGGCAGTACCCCTGGAGGCCAGGAAGGGCTGGGCAAGGCTGACCAGGGGCAGGGGACCTGCTGGGTCCTGCCCCTGGCCTGTGGGGCCTCTGAGCACAACCGGCCCTCTCCGACTGGAAGACCTCCCCGGCTGCCTCCAAAGGCCGTTTTGCACGCACCTCCGCACACTGTTCCCACCAAGCGCGCACAATGCTCCCAAGCCCGGGAGAAAAGCGCTTCGGGGTGGTGCTCTCTCCGGGCCCTTGCCCCTGAGCCTGGGGGCCAGGAAGGGGGTCCACACTCCCAGACCAAGGCAGAACCATATGCACACGTCTGTTCCTGACCCCTGCACCGGCAGAGAGCTCGGGGGAGCCAGAGTCTGTCAGGCAGCTGCTGGGTTGGCTGCCTGTGTGGGAAGGGGCAGAGCCGACCTAGGGGCAAGTTGGGCCTCTTGCTCTCCCTGCTGCCCTGAGGCTGCTGGGCCAAAGAGGTCTTGGGCATCCAGCCCCTTGCTGGTCCCTTCCCGCTGACGAGGCCCTCTGAGCTCCAGCACCTTGCAGTGTGGAGACAGCCCCTGCCAGCAACCTCCTCTCCAAGGAGGCATCAACCGAGGCCTATGCCCAGGGGAAAGGCACCAGCGGGGATGAGCCTGGGGAGGCGCCCGGGCATGTCTGGACCCAGGCCCCGCAGCCTGCCCCTTGGTGGGGCAGTACCCCCGGAGGCCAGGAAGGTCTGGGCAAGGCTGGCCAGGGGCAGGGGACCTGCTGGGTCCTGCCCCTGGCCTGTGAGGCCTCTGAGCACAACCGGCCCTCTCCCACTGGTAGACCTCCACGGCTGCCTCCAAAGTCCTGTTTGCAAACACTCCCGCCCGCTGTTCACGCCAGGCTCGCACAATGCTCCCAAGCCCGGGAGAAAAGCGCATTGGGGTGGTGCTCTCTCCGGGCCCTTGCCCCTGAGCCTGGGGGCAAGGCAGGGGGAACACACTCCCAGGCCAAGGCAGAACCACATGCCCACGTCTGTTCCTGTCCCCTGCACCGGCAGAGAGCTTGGGGGAGCCAGAGTCTGTCAGGCAGTTGCTGGGTTGGCCGCCTGTGTGGGAAGGGGCAGAGCCGCCCTAGGGGCAAGTTGGGCCTCTTGCTCTCCCTGCTGCCCTGAGGCTGCTGGGCCAAAGAGGTCTTGGGCATCCAGCCCCTTACTGGTCCCTTCCCTCTGACGAGGCCCTCTGAGCTCCAGCACCTTGCAGTGTGGAGACAGCCCCTGCCAGCAACCTCCTCTCCAAGGAGGCCTCAACCGAGGCCTAGGCCCAGGGGAAAGGCACCAGCGGGGATGAGCCTGGGGAGGCGCCCGGGCATGTCTGGACCCAGGCCCCGCAGCCTGCCCCTTGGTGGGGAAGTACCCCCGGAGGCCAGGAAGGTCTGGGCAAGGCTGGCCAGGGGCAGGGGCCCTGCTGCGTCCTGCCCCTGGCCTGTGGGTCCTCTGAGCACAACCGGCCGTCTCCCACTGGAAGACCTCCCCGGCTGCCTCCAAAGGCCGGTTTGCAAGCGCTCCCGCCCACTGTTCCCAGCAGGCGTGCACAATGCTCCCAAGCCCGGGAGAAAAGCGCTTCAGGGTGGTGCTCTCTCCGGGCCCTTGCCCCTGAGCCTGGGGGCAAGGCAGGGTGTCCACACTCCCAGGACAAGGCAGAACCACATGCACACGTCTGATCTGCCCCCTGCACCGGCAGAGAGCTCGGGAGAGCCAGAGTCTGTCAGGCAGCTGCTGGGCTGGCGGCCTGTGTGGGAAGGGGCAGAGCCGACCTAGGGGCAAGTTGGGCCTCTTGCTCTCCCTGCTGCCCTGAGGCTGCTGGGCCAAAGACGTCTTGGGCATCCAGCCCTTTGCTGGTCCCTTCCCTCTGACGAGGCCCTCTGATCTCCAGCACCTTGCAGTGTGGAGACAGCCCCTGCCAGCAACCTCCTCTCCAAGGAGGCCTCAACCGAGGCCTAGGCCCAGGGGAAAGGCACCAGCGGGGATGAGCCTGGGGAGGCGCCCGGGCATGTCTGGACCCAGTCCCCGCAGCCTGCCCCTTGGTGGGGCAGTACCCCCGGAGGCCAGGAAGGTCTGGGCAAGGCTGCCAGGGGCAGGGACACTGCTGGGTCCTGCCCCTGGCCTGTGGGGCGTCTGAGCACAACCGGCACTCTCCCGCTGGAAGACCTCCCCGTCTGCCTCGAAAGGCCGGTTTGCAAGCACTCCCGCCCGCTGTTCCCGCCAGGCACGCACAATGCTCCCAAGCCCGGGAGAAAAGCGCTTCGGGGTGGTGCTCTCACCGGGCCCTTGCCCCTGAGCCTGGGGGCCAGGCAGGGGGAACACACTCCCAGGCCAAGGCAGAACGACATGCACACGTCTGTTCCTGCCCCCTACACCGGCAGAGAGCTCGGGGGAGCCAGAGACTGCCAGGCTGCTGCTGGGCTGGCCGCCTGTGTGGGACGGGGCAGAGCCGACCTAGGGGCAAGTTGGGCCTCTTGCTCTCCCTGCTGCCCTGAGGCTGCTGGGTCAAAGAGGTCTTGGGCATCCAGCCCTTTGCTGGTCCCTTCCCTCTGACGAGGCCCTCTGATCTCCAGCACCTTGCAGTGTGGAGACAGCCCCTGCCAGCAACCTCCTCTCCAAGGAGGCCTCAACCGAGGCCTAGGCCCAGGGGAAAGGCACCAGCGGGGATGAGCCTGGGGAGGCGCCCGGGCATGTCTGGACCCAGTCCCCGCAGCCTGCCCCTTGGTGGGGCAGTACCCCCGGAGGCCAGGAAGGTCTGGGCAAGGCTGGCCAGGGTCAGGGGCCCTGCTGGGTCCTGCCCCTGGCCTGTGGGGCCTCTGAGCACAACCGGCCCTCTCCCACTGGAAGACCTCCCCGGCTGCCTCCAAAGTCCTGTTTGCAAACACTCCCGCCCGCTGTTCACGCCAGGCTCGCACAATGCTCCCAAGCCCGGGAGAAAAGCGCATTGGGGTGGTTCTCTCTCCGGGCCCTTGCCCCTGAGCCTGGGGGCAAGGCACGGGGAACACACTCCCTGGCCAAGGCAGAACCACATGCCCACGTCTGTTCCTGTCCCCTGCACCGGCAGAGAGCTTGGGGGAGCCAGAGTCTGGCAGGCAGCTGCTGGGTTGGCCGCCTGTGTGGGAAGGGGCAGAGCCGACCTAGGGGCAAGTTGGGCCTCTTACTCTCCCTGCTGCCCTGAGGCTGCTGGGCCAAAGACGTCTTGGGCATCCAGCCCCTTACTGGTCCCTTCCCTCTGACGAGGCCCTCTGAGCTCCAGCACCTTGCAGTGTGGAGACAGCCCCTGCCAGCAACCTCCTCTCCAAGGAGGCCTCAACCGAGGCCTAGGCCCAGGGGAAAGGCACCAGCGGGGATGAGCCAGGGGAGGCGCCCGAGCATGTCTGGACCCAGTCCCCGCAGCCTGCCCCTTGGTGGGGCAGTACCCCCGGAGGCCAGGAAGGTCTGGGCAAGGCTGGCCAGGGGCAGGGGCCCTGCTGCGTCCTGCCCCTGGCCTGTGGGGCCTCTGAGCACAACCGGCCCTCTCCCACTGGAAGACCTCCCCGGCTGTCTCCAAAGCCCGGTTTGCAAGCGCGCCCGCCCACTGTTCCCAGCAGGCGTGCACAATGCTCCCAAGCCCGGGAGAAAAGCGCTTCAGGGTGGTGCTCTCTCCGGGCCCTTGCCCCTGAGCCTGGGGGCAAGGCAGGGTGTCCACACTCCCAGGCCAAGGCAGAACCACATGCACACGTCTGATCTGCCCCCTGCACCGGCAGAGAGCTCGGGGGAGCCAGAGTCTGTCAGGCAGCTGCTGGGTCGGCCGCCTGTGTGGGAAGGGGCAGAGCCGACCTAGGGGCAAGTTGGGCCTCTTGCTCTCCCTGCTGCCCTGAGGCTGCTGGGCCAAAGAGGTCTTGGCCATCCAGCCCCTTGCTGGTCCCTTCCCTCTGACGAGGCCCTCTGAGCTCCAGCACCTTGCAGTGTGGAGACAGCCCCGGCCAGCAACCTCCTCTCCAAGGAGGCCTCAACCGAGGCCTAGGCCCAGGGGAAAGGCACCAGCGGGGATGAGCCTGGGGAGGCGCCCGGGCATGACTGGACCCAGTCCCCGCAGCCTGCCCCTTGGTGGGGCAGTACCCCCGGAGGCCAGGAAGGTCTGGGCAAGGCTGGCCAGGGTCAGGGGCCCTGCTGGGTCCTGCCCCTGGCCTGTGGGGCCTCTGAGCACAACCGGCCCTCTCCCACTGGAAGACCTCCCCGGCTGCCTCCAAAGGCCGGTTTGCCAACACTCCCGCCCGCTGTTCTCGCCAGGCACGCACAATTCTCCCAAGCCCGGGAGAAAAGCGCTTCGGTGTGTTGCTCTCTCCGGGCCCTTGCCCCTGAGTGTGGGGGCCAGGCAGTGGTTCCACACTCCCAGACCAAGGCAGAACCACATGCACACGTCTGTTCCTGACCCCTGCACCGGCAGAGAGCTCGGGGGAGCCAGAGTCTGTCAGGCAGCTGCTGGGCTGGCCGCCTGTGTGGGAAGGGGCAGAGCCGACCTAGGGGCAAGTTGGGCCTCTTGCTCTCCCTGCTGCCCTGAGGCTGCTGGGCCAAAGAGGTCTTGGGCATCCAGCCCCTTGCTGGTCCCTTCCCTCTGACGAGGCCCTCTGAGCTCCAGCACCTTGCAGTGTGGAGACAGCCCCTGCCAGCAACCTCCTCTCCAAGGAGGCCTCAACCGAGGCCTAGGCCCAGGGGAAAGGCACCAGCGGGGATGAGCCAGTGGAGGCGCACGGGCATGTCTGGACCCAGTCCCCGCAGCCTGCCCCTTGGTGGGGCAGTACCCCCGGAGGCCAGGAAGGTCTGGGCAAGGCTGCCAGGGGCAGGGACACTGCTGGGGCTGCCCCTGGCCTGTGGGGCGTCTGAGCACAACCGGCACTCTCCCGCTGGAAGACCTCCCCGGCTGCCTCCAAAGGCCGGTTAACAAGCGCTCCCGCCCACTGTTCCCAGCAGGCGTGCACAATGCTCCCAAGCCCGGGAGAAAAGCGCTTCGGGGTGGTGCTCTCTCCGGGCCCTTGCCCCTGAGCCTGGGGGCCAGGCAGTTGGAACACACTCCCAGGCCAAAGCAGAACGACATACACACGTCTGTTCCTGCCCCCTACACCGGCAGAGAGCTCGGGGGAGCCAGAGACTGCCAGGCTGCTGCTGGGCTGGCTGCCTGTGTGGGACGGGGCAGAGCCGACCTAGGGGCAAGTTGGGCCTCTTGCTCTCCCTGCTGCCCTGAGGCTGCTGGGTCAAAGAGGTCTTGGGCATCCAGCCCTTTGCTGGTCCCTTCCCTCTGACGAGGCCCTCTGAGCTCCAGCACCTTGCAGTGTGGAGATAGCCCCTGCCAGCAACCTCCTCTCCAAAGAGGCCTCAACCGAGGCCTACGCCCAGGGGAAAAGCACCAGCGGGGATGATCCTGGGGAGGTGCACGGACATGTCTGGACCCAGTCCCCGCAGCCTGCCCCTTGGTGGGGCAGTACCCCCGGAGGCCAGGAAGGTCTGGGCAAGGCTGGCCAGGGGCAGGGGCCCTGCTGGGTCCTGCCCCTGGCCTGTGAGGCCTCTGAGCACAACCAGCCCTCTCCCATTGGAAGACCTCCCCAGCTGCATCCAAAGTCCTGTTTGCAAACACTCCCGCCCGCTGTTCACGCCAGGCTCGCACAATGCTCCCAAGCCCGGGAGAAAAGCGCTTCGGGGTGGTGCTCTCTCCGGGCCCTTGCCCCTGAGCCTGGGGGCCAGGCAGTGGGTCCACACTCCCAGACCAAGGCAGAACCACATGCACACGTCTTTTCCTGACCCCTGCACCGGCAGAGAGCTCGGGGGAGCCAGAGTCTGTCAGGCAGGTGCTGGGCTGGCCGCCTGTGTGGGAAGGGGCAGAGCCGACCTAGGGGCAAGTTGGGCCTCTTCCTCTCCCTGCTGCCCTGAGGCTGCTGGGCCAAAGAGGTCTTGGCCATCCAGCCCCTTGCTGGTCCCTTCCCTCTGACGAGGCCCTCTGAGCTCCAGCACCTTGCAGTGTGGAGACAGCCCCTGCCAGCAACCTCCTCTCCAATGAGGCCTCAACCGAGGCCTAGGCCCAGGGGAAAGGCACCAGCGGGGATGAGCCTGGGGAGGCGCCCGGGCATGTCTGGACCCAGTCCCCGCAGCCTGCCCCTTGGTGGGGCAGTACCCCCGGAGGCCAGGAAGGTCTGTGCAAGGCTGCCAGGGGCAGGGACAGCGCTGGGTCCTGCCCCTGGCCGTTGGGACGTCTGAGCACAACCGGCACTCTCCCGCTGGAAGACCTCCCCGTCTGCCTCCAAAGGCCGGTTTGCAAGCACTCCCGCCCGCTGTTCCCGCCAGGCACGCACAATGCTCCCAAGCCCGGGAGAAAAGCGCTTCGGGGTGGTGCTCTCTCCGGGCCCTTGCCCCTGAGCCTGGGGGCCAGGCAGGGGGTCCACACTCCCAGGGCAAGGCAGAACCACATGCACACGTCTGTTCCTGACCCCTGCACCGGCAGAGAGCTCGGGGGAGCCAGAGTCTGTCAGGCAGCTGCTGGGCTGGCCGCCTTTGTGGGAAGGGGCAGAGCCGACCTAGGGGCAAGTTGGGCCTCTTGCTCTCCCTGCTGCCCTGAGGCTGCTGGGCCAAAGAGGTCTTGGGCATCCAGCCCTTTGCTTGTCCCTTCCCTCTGACGAGGCCCTCTGAGCTCCAGCACCTTGCAGTGTGGAGACAGCCCCTGCCAGCAACCTCCTCTCCAAGGAGGCCTCAACCGAGACCTAGGACCAGGGGAAAGGCACCAGCGGGGATGAGCCTGGGGAGGCGCCCGGGCATGTCTGGACCCAGTCCCCGCAGACTGCCCCTTGGTGGGGCAGTGCCCCCGGAGGCCAGGAAGGTCTGGGAAAGGCTGGCCAGGGGCAGGGGACCTGCTGGGTCCTGCCCCTGGCCTGTGGGGCCTCTGAGCACAACCGGCCCTCTCCCACTGGAAGACCTCCCCGGTTGCCTCCAAAGACGGGTTTGCCAACACTCCCGCCCGCTGTTCCCGCCAGGCACGCACAACGCTCCCAAGGCCAGGAGAAAAGCGCTTCGGGGTGTTGCTCTCTCCGGGCCCTTGCCCCTGAGCCTGGGGTCCAGGCAGTGGGTCCACACTCCCAGACCAAGGCAGAACCACATGCACACGTCTGTTCCTGACCCTTGCACCGGCAGAGAGCTCGGGGGAGCCAGAGTCTGTCAGGCAGCTGCTGGGTTGGCTGCCTGTGTGGGAAGGGGCAGAGCCGCCCTAGGGGCAAGTTGGGCCTCTTGCTCTCCCTGCTGCCCTGAGGCTGCTGGGCCAAAGACGTCTTGGGCATCCAGCCCCTTACTGGTCCCTTCCCTCTGACGAGGCCCTCTGAGCTCCAGCACCTTGCAGTGTGGAGACAGCCCCTGCCAGCAACCTCCTCTCCAAGGAGGCCTCAACCGAGGCCTAGGCCCAGGGGAAAGGCACCAGCGGGGATGAGCCTGGGGAGGCGCCCGGGCATGTCTGGACCCAGGCCCCGCAGCCTGCCCCTTGGTGGGGCAGTACCCCCGGAGGCCAGGAAGGTCTGGGCAAGGCTGGCCAGGTGCAGGGGCCCTTCTGCGTCCTGCCCCTGGCCTGTGGGTCCTCTGAGCACAACCGGCCCTCTCCCACTGGAAGACCTCCCCGGCTGCCTCCAAAGGCCGGTTTGCAAGCGCTCCCGCCCACTGTTCCCAGCAGGCGTGCACAATGCTCCCAAGCCCGGGAGAAAAGCGCTTCAGGGTGGTGCTCTCTCCGGGCCCTTGCCCCTGAGCCTGGGGGCAAGGCAGGGTGTCCACACTCCCAGGACAAGGCAGAACCACATGCACACGTCTGATCTGCCCCCTGCACCGGCAGAGAGCTCGGGGAAGCCAGAGTCTGTCAGGCAGCTGCTGGGCTGGCCGCCTGTGTGGGAAGGGGCAGAGCCGACCTAGGGGCAAGTTGGGCCTCTTGCTCTCCCTGCTGCCCTGAGGCTGCTGGGCCAAAGAGGTCTTGGGCATCCAGCCCCTTGCTGGTCCCTTCCCTCTGACGAGGCCCTCTGAGCTCCAGCACCTTGCAGTGTGGAGACAGCCCCTGCCAGCAACCTCCTCTCCAAGGAGGCCTCAACCGAGGCCTAGGCCCAGGGGAAAGGCACCAGCGGGGATGAGCCTGGGGAGGCGCCCGGGCATGTCTGGACCCAGTCCCCGCAGCCTGCCCCTTGGTGGGGCAGTACCCCCGGAGGCCAGGAAGGTCTGGGCAAGGCTGCCAGGGGCAGGGACACTGCTGGGTCCTGCCCCTGGCCTGTGGGGCGTCTGAGCACAACCGGCACTCTCCCGCTGGAAGACCTCCCCGTCTGCCTCGAAAGGCCGGTTTGCAAGCACTCCCGCCCGCTGTTCCCGCCAGGCACGCACAATGCTCCCAAGCCCGGGAGAAAAGCGCTTCGGGGTGGTGCTCTCACCGGGCCCTTGCCCCTGAGCCTGGGGGCCAGGCAGGGGGAACACACTCCCAGGCCAAGGCAGAACGACATGCACAGGTCTGTTCCTGCCCCCTACACCGGCAGAGAGCTCGGGGGAGCCAGAGACTGCCAGGCTGCTGCTGGGCTGGCCGCCTGTGTGGGACGGGGCAGAGCCGACCTAGGGGCAAGTTGGGCCTCTTGCTCTCCCTGCTGCCCTGAGGCTGCTGGGTCAAAGAGGTCTTGGGCATCCAGCCCTTTGCTGGTCCCTTCCCTCTGACGAGGCCCTCTGATCTCCAGCACCTTGCAGTGTGGAGACAGCCCCTGCCAGCAACCTCCTCTCCAAGGAGGCCTCAACCGAGGCCTAGGCCCAGGGGAAAGGCACCAGCGGGGATGAGCCTAGGGAGGCACCCGGGCATGTCTGGACCCAGTCCCCGCAGCCTGCCCCTTGGTGGGGCAGTACCCCCGGAGGCCAGGAAGGTCTGGGCAAGGCTGGCCAGGGTCAGGGGCCCTGCTGGGTCCTGCCCCTGGCCTGTGGGGCCTCTGAGCACAACCGGCCCTCTCCCACTGGAAGACCTCCCCGGCTGCCTCCAAAGTCCTCTTTGCAAACACTCCCGCCCGCTGTTCACGCCAGACTTGCACAATGCTCCCAAGCCCGGGAGAAAAGCGCATTGTGGTGGTTCTCTCTCCGGGCCCTTGCCCCTGAGCCTGGGGGCAAGGCACGGGGAACACACTCCCTGGCCAAGGCAGAACCACATGCCCACGTCTGTTCCTGTCCCCTGCACCGGCAGAGAGCTCGGGGGAGCCAGAGTCTCTCAGGCAGGTGCTGGGCTGGCCGCCTGTGTGGGAAGGGGCAGAGCCGACCTAGGGGCAAGTTGGGCCTCTTGCTCTCCCTGCTGCCCTGAGGCTGCCGGGCCAAAGAGGTCTTGGGCATCCAGCCCCTAACTGTTCCCTTCCCTCTGACGAGGCCCTCTGAGCTTCAGCACCTTGCAGTGTGGAGACAGCCCCTGCCAGCAACCTCCTCTCCAAGGAGGCCTCAACCGAGGCCTAGGCCCAGGGGAAAGGCACCAGCGGGGATGAGCCTGGGGAGGCGCCCGGGCATGTCTGGACCCAGTCCCCGCAGCCTGCCCCTTGGTGGGGCAGTACCCCTGGAGGCCAGGAAGGGCTGGGCAAGGCTGACCAGGGGCAGGGGACCTGCTGGGTCCTGCCCCTGGCCTGTGGGGCCTCTGAGCACAACCGGCCCTCTCCCACTGGAAGACCTCCCCGGCTGCCTCCAAAGGCCGTTTTGCACGCACCTCCGCACACTGTTCCCACCAAGCGCGCACAATGCTCCCAAGCCCGGGAGAAAAGCGCTTCGGGGTGGTGCTCTCTCCGGGCCCTTGCCCCTGAGCCTGGGGGCCAGGAAGGGGGTCCACACTCCCAGACCAAGGCAGAACCATATGCACACGTCTGTTCCTGACCCCTGCACCGGCAGAGAGCTCGGGGGAGCCAGAGTCTGTCAGGCAGCTGCTGGGTTGGCCGCCTGTGTGGGAAGGGGCAGAGCCGACCTAGGGGCAAGTTGGGCCTCTTGCTCTCCCTGCTGCCCTGAGGCTGCTGGACCAAAGAGGTCTTGGGCATCCAGCCCCTTGCTGGTCCCTTCCCTCTGACGAGGCCCTCTGAGCTCCAGCACCTTGCAGTGTGTAGACAGCCCCTGCCAGCAACCTCCTCTCCAAAGAGGCCTCAACCGAGGCCTACGCCCAGGGGAAAGGCACCAGCGGGGATGATCCTGGGGAGGCGCACGGACATGTCTGGACCCAGTCCCCGCAGCCTGCCCCTTGGTGGGGCAGTACCCCCGGAGGCCAGGAAGGTCTGGGCAAGGCTGGCCAGGGGCAGGGGACCTGCTGGGTCCTGCCCCTGGCCTGTGGGGCCTCTGAGCACAACCGGCCCTCTCCCACTGGAAGACCTCCCCGGCTGCCTCCAAAGTCCTGTTTGCCAACACTCCCGCCCGCTGTTCTCGCCAGGCACGCACAATTCTCCCAAGCCCGGGAGAAAAGCGCTTCGGTGTGTTGCTCTCTCCGGGCCCTTGCCCCTGAGTGTGGGGGCCAGGCAGTGGTTCCACACTCCCAGACCAAGGCAGAACCACATGCACACGTCTGTTCCTGACCCCTGCACCGGCAGAGAGCTCGGGGGAGCCAGAGTCTGTCAGGCAGCTGCTGGGCTGGCCGCCTGTGTGGGAAGGGGCAGAGCCGACCTAGGGGCAAGTTGGGCCTCTTGCTCTCCCTGCTGCCCTGAGGCTGCTGGGCCAAAGAGGTCTTGGGCATCCAGCCCCTTGCTGGTCCCTTCCCTCTGACGAGGCCCTCTGAGCTCCAGCACCTTGCAGTGTGGAGACAGCCCCTGCCAGCAACCTCCTCTCCAAGGAGGCCTCAACCGAGGCCTAGGCCCAGGGGAAAGGCACCAGCGGGGATGAGCCAGTGGAGGCGCACGGGCATGTCTGGACCCAGTCCCCGCAGCCTGCCCCTTGGTGGGGCAGTACCCCCGGAGGCCAGGAAGGTCTGGGCAAGGCTGCCAGGGGCAGGGACACTGCTGGGGCTGCCCCTGGCCTGTGGGGCGTCTGAGCACAACCGGCACTCTCCCGCTGGAAGACCTCCCCGGCTGCCTCCAAAGGCCGGTTAACAAGCGCTCCCGCCCACTGTTCCCAGCAGGCGTGCACAATGCTCCCAAGCCCGGGAGAAAAGCGCTTCGGGGTGGTGCTCTCTCCGGGCCCTTGCCCCTGAGCCTGGGGGCCAGGCAGTTGGAACACACTCCCAGGCCAAAGCAGAACGACATGCACACGTCTGTTCCTGCCCCCTACACCGGCAGAGAGCTCGGGGGAGCCAGAGACTGCCAGGCTGCTGCTGGGCTGGCTGCCTGTGTGGGACGGGGCAGAGCCGACCTAGGGGCAAGTTGGGCCTCTTGCTCTCCCTGCTGCCCTGAGGCTGCTGGGTCAAAGAGGTCTTGGGCATCCAGCCCTTTGCTGGTCCCTTCCCTCTGACGAGGCCCTCTGAGCTCCAGCACCTTGCAGTGTGGAGATAGCCCCTGCCAGCAACCTCCTCTCCAAAGAGGCCTCAACCGAGGCCTACGCCCAGGGGAAAAGCACCAGCGGGGATGATCCTGGGGAGGCGCACGGACATGTCTGGACCCAGTCCCCGCAGCCTGCCCCTTGGTGGGGCAGTACCCCCGGAGGCCAGGAAGGTCTGGGCAAGGCTGGCCAGGGGCAGGGGCCCTGCTGCGTCCTGCCCCTGGCCTGTGGGTCCTCAGAGCACAACCGGCCCTCTCCCACTGGAAGACCTCCCCGGCTGCCTCCAAAGGCCGGTTTGCAAGCGCTCCCACCCACTGTACCCAGCAGGCGTGCACAATGCTCCCAAGCCCGGGAGAAAAGCGCTTCAGGGTGGTGCTCTCTCCGGGCCCTTGCCCCTGAGCCTGGGGGCAAGGCAGGGTGTCCACACTCCCAGGACAAGGCAGAACCACATGCACACGTCTGTTCCTGCCCCCTATACCGGCAGAGAGCTCGGGGAAGCCAGAGACTGCCAGGCTGCTGCTGGGCTGGCTGCCTGTGTGGGACGGGGCAGAGCCGACTTAGGGGCAAGTTGGGCCTCTTGCTCTCCCTGCTGCGCTGAGGCTGCTGGGTCAAAGAGGTCTTGGGCATCCAGCCCCTTGCTGGTCCCTTCCCTCTGATGAGGCCCTCTGAGCTCCAGCACCTTGCAGTGTGGAGACAGCCCCTGCCAGCAACCTCCTCTCCAAGGAGGCCTAAACCGAGGCCTAGGCACAGGGGAAAGGCACCAGCGGGGATGAGCCTGGGGAGGCGCCCGGGCATGTATGGACCCAGTCCCCGCAGCCTGCCCCTTGGTGGGGCAGTACCCCCGGAGGCGAGGAAGGTCTGGGAAAGGCTGTCCAGGGGCAGGGGACCTGCTGGGTCCTGCCCCTGGCCTGTGGGGCCTCCGAGCACAACCGGCCCTCTCCCACTGGAAGACGTCCCCGGCTGCCTCGAAAGGCCGGTTTGCAAGCACTCCCGCCCACTGTTCCAACCAAGGGCGCACAACGCTCCCAAGCCCGGGAGAAAATCATCTCGGGGTGGTGCTCTCTCCGGGCCCTTTCCCCTGAGCCTGGGGGCCAGGAAGGGGGTCCACACTCCCAGGCCAAGGCAGAACGACATGCACACGTCTGTTCCTGCCCCATGCACCGGCAGAGAGCTTGGGGGAGCCAGAGTCTGTCAGGCAGCTGCTGGGCTGGCCGCCTGTGTGGGAAGGGGCAGAGCCGACCTAGGGGCAAGTTGGGCCTCTTGCTCTCCCTGCTGCCCTGAGGCTGCTGGGCCAAAGAGATCTTGGGCATCCAGCCCCTTGCTTGTCCCTTCCCTCTGAGGAGGCCCTCTGAGCTCCAGCACCTTGCAGTGTGGAGACAGCCCCTGCCAGCAACCTCCTCTCCAAGGAGGCCTCAACCGAGGCCTAGGACCAGGGGAAAGGCACCAGCGGGGATGAGCCTGGGGAGGCGCCCGGGCATGTCTGGACCCAGTCCCCGCAGCCTGCCCCTTGGTGGGGCAGTACCCCCGGAGGCCAGGAAGGTCTGGGCAAGGCTGGCCACGGGCAGGGGCCCTGCTGGGTCCTGCCCCTGTCCTGTGGGGCCTCTGAGCACAACCGGCCCTCTCCCACTGGAAGACTTCCCCGGCTGCCTCCAAAGGCCGGTTTGCCAACACTCCCGCCCGCTGTTCCCGCCAGGCACGCACAATTCTCCCAAGCCCGGGAGAAAAGCGCTTCGGGGTGGTGCTCTCTCCGGGCCCTTGCCCCTGAGTGTGGGGGCGAGGCAGTGGGACCACACTCCCAGACCAACGCAGAAACACATGCACACGTCTGTTTCTGACCCCTGCACCGGCATAGAGCTCGCGGGAGCCAGAGTCTGTCAGGCAGCTGCTGGGCTGGCCGCCTGTGTGGGAAGGGGCAGAGCCGACCTAGGGGCAAGTTGGGCCTCTTCCTCTCCCTGCTGCCCTGAGGCTGCTGGGCCAAAGAGGTCTTGGGCATCCAGCCCCTTGCTGGTCCCTTCCCTCTGATGAGGCCCTCTGAGCTCCAGCACCTTGCAGTGTGGAGACAGCCCCTGCCAGCAACCTCCTCTCCAAGGAGGCCTCAACCGAGGCCTAGGCCTAGGGGAAAGGCACCAGCGGGGATGAGCCTGGGGAGGCGCCCGGCCATGTCTGGACCCAGTCCCCGCAGCCTGCCCCTTGGTGGGGCAGTACCCCCGGAATCCAGGAAGGTCTCGGCAAGGCTGCCAGGGGCAGGGATACTGCTGGGTCCTGCCCCTGGCCTGTTGGGCGTCTGAGCACAACCGGCACTCTCCCGCTGGAAGACCTCCCCGTCTGCCTCCAAAGTCCTGTTTGCAAGCACGCCCACCCGCTGTTCCCCCAGGCACGCACAATGCTCCCAAGCCCGGGAGAAAAGCGCTTCGGGGTGGTGCTCTCTCCGGGCCCTTGCCCCTGAGCCTGGGGGACAGGCAGGGGGAACACACTCCCAGGCCAAGGCAGAATGACATGCACACGTCTGTTCCTGCCCCCTACACCGGCAGAGAGTTCGGGGGAGCCAGAGACTGCCAGGGTGCTGCTGGGCTGGCTGCCTGTGTGGGACGGGGTAGAGCCGACCTAGGGGCAAGTTGGGCCTCTTGCTCTCCCTGCTGCCCTGAGGCTGCTGGGTCAGAGAGGTCTTGGGCATCCAGCCCTTTGCCTGTCCTTTCCCTCTGACGAGGCCCTCTGAGCTCCAGCACCTTGCAGTGTGCAGACAGCCCCTGCCGGCAACCTCCTCTCCAAGGAGGCCTCAACCGAGGCCTAGGCCCAGGGGAAAGGCACCAGCGGGGATGAGCCTGGGGAGGCGCCCGGCCATGTCTGGACCCAGTCCCCGCAGCCTGCCCCTTGGTGCGGCAGTACCCCCGGAGGCCAGGAGGGTCTGGGCAAGGCTGCCAGGGGCAGGAACACTGCTGGGTCCTGCCCCTGGCCTGTGGGGCGTCTGAGCACAACCGGCACTCTCCCGCTGGAAGACCTCCCCGGCTGCCTCCAAAGGCCGGTTTGCAAGCACTCCCGCCCGCTGTTCCCGCCAGGCACGCACAATGCTCCCAAGCCCGGGAGAAAAGCGCTTCGGGGTGGTGCTCTCTCCGGGCCCTTGCCCCTGAGCCTGGGGGACAGGCAGGGGGAACACACTCCCAGGCCAAGGCAGAACGACATGCACACGTCTGTTCCTGCCCCCTACACCGGCAGAGAGTTCGGGGGAGCCAGAGACTGCCAGGCTGCTGCTGGGCTGGCTGCCTGTGTGGGACGGGGTAGAGCCGACCTAGGGGCAAGTTGGGCCTCTTGCTCTCCCTGCTGCCCTGAGGCTGCTGGGTCAGAGAGGTCTTGGGCATCCAGCCCTTTGCTGGTCCTTTCCCTCTGACGAGGCCCTCTGAGCTCCAGCACCTTGCCGTGTGCAGACAGCCCCTGCCGGCAACCTCCTCTCCAAGGAGGCCTCAACCGAGGCCTAGGCCCAGGGGAAAGGCACCAGCGGGGATGAGCCTGGGGAGGCGCCCGGGCATGTCTAGACCCAGGCCCCGCAGCCTGCCCCTTGGTGGGGTAGTACCCCCGGAGGCCAGGAAGGTCTGGGCAAGGCTGCCAGAGGCAGGGACACTGCTGGGTCCTGCCCCTGGCCTGTGGGGCCTCTGAGAACAACTGGCACTCTCCCGCTGGAAGACCTCCCCGGCTGCCTCCAAAGGCTGGTTTGCAAGCACTCAATCCCGCTGTTCACGCCAGCTGCGCACAATGCTCCCAAGCCCGGGAGAAAAGCATTTTGGGGTGGTGCTCACTCCGGGCTTTGGAAGACCTCCCCGGCTGCCTCCAAGGCCGGTTTGCAAGCACTTCTGCCTGCTGTTCCCGCCACCCGCGCACAATGCTCCCAAGCCCGGGAGAAAAGCGTTTCGGGGTGGTGTTCTCTCTGGGCCCAAGAAAGACCTCCCGGGCTGCCCCCAAATGCCGGTTTGCAAGCACTCCCACTCGCTGTTCCCGCCATCCGTGCAAATGCTCCAAGCCCAGGAGAAAAGCCCTTCAGGGTGGTGCTCTCTCCCGGCCCTTGGAAGACCTCCCCGGCTGCCTCCAAAGGCTGGATTTCAAGTACTCCCTCCCGCTGTCCCGCCAGCCGCACACAATGCTCCCAATCACGGGAGAAAAGCGCTTCGGGGTGGTGCTCTCTACGGGCCCTTGGAAGACCTCCCCGTTTGTCTCCAAAGGCCGGTTTGCAAGCACTCATGCCCGCTGTTCCCACCAGCCGCGCACAATGCTCCCAATCACGGGAGAAAAGCGCTTCGGGGTGGTGCTCTCTCCCGGCCCTTGGAAGACCTCCCTGGCTGCTTCCAAAGGCCGGTTTGCAAGCACTCAATCCCGCTGTTCCCGCCAGCCGCGCACAATGCTCCCAAGCCCGGGAGAAAAGCGCTTCGGGGTGGTGCTCTCTCCCGGCCCTTGGAAGACCTCCCCGGCTGCCTCCAAAGGCTGGTTTTCAAGAACTCCCTCCCGCTGACCCGCCAGCCGCACACAATGCTCCCAAGCCCGGGAGAAAAGCATTTTGGGGTGGTCTCTCTCCGGGCCCTTGGAAGACTCCCCGGCTGCCTCTAAAGGCCGGTTTGCAAGCACTCATGTCCTCTGTTCCCGACAGCCGCGAACAATGCTCCCAATTCCGTGAGAAAAGTGCTTCGGGATGGTGCTCTCTCCGGGCCCTTGGAAGACCTCCCAAGCTGCCTCCAAAGGCCGGTTTGCAAGCACTCCCGCCCGCTGTTCCCGCCAGCCTCGCACAATGCTCCCAAGACCGGGAGAAAAGCGCTTCGGGGTGGTGTTCTCTCCGTGCCAATGGAGGACCTCCCTGGCTGCCCCCAAAGGCCGGTTTGCAAGCACTCCCACTCGCTGTTCCCGCCAGCCACGCACAATCCTCCAAAACCCCGGAGAAAAGCGCTTCGGGGTGGTGTTCTCTCCGTGCCCATGGAAGACCTCCCGGGGTGCCCCCAAAGGCCGGTTTGGAAGCACTCCCACTCGCTGTTCCCGCCATCCGCGCACAATGCTCCCAAGCCCGGGAGAAAAGCATTTTGGGGTGGTGCTCACACCGGGCCCTGGAAGACCTCCCCGGCTGCCTCCAAAGGACGGTTTTCAAGCACTCCTGCCTGCTGTTCCCGCCACCCGCGCACAATGCTCCCAAGCCCGGGAGAAAAGCGCTTCGGGGTGGTGCTCTCTACAGGCCCTTGGAAGACCTCCCCGGCTGCCTCCAAAGGCCGGTTTGCAAGGACTCCTTCCTGCTGTTCCCGCCATCCGCGCACAATGCTCCCAAGCCCGGGAGAAAAGCATTTTGGGGTGGTGCTCACACCGGGCCCTGGAAGACCTCCCCGGCTGCCTCCAAAGGACGGTTTTCAAGCACTCCTGCCTGCTGTTCCCGCCACCCGCGCAGAATGCTCCCAAGCGCGGGAGAAAAGCGCTTCGGGGTGGTGCTCTCTACAGGCCCTTGGAAGACCTCCCCGGCTGCCTCCAAAGGCCCGTTTGCAAGGACTCCTTCCTGCTCTTCCCGCCAGCCACGCACAATGCTCCCAAGCCCGGGAGAAAAGCATTTTGGGGTGGTGCTCACTCCGGGCCCTTGGAAGACCTCCCCGGCTGCCTCCAGTGGCCAGTTTGCAAGCACTCATGCCCGCTGATCCCACCAGCCGCGCACAATGCTCCCAAGCCCGGGAGAAAAGCTTTTTGGGGTGGTGCTCACACCGGGCCCTGGAAGACCTCCCCGGCTGCCTGCAAAGGCCGGTTTTCAAGCACTCCTGCCTGCTGTTCCTGCCACCCGCGCACAATACTCCCAAGCCCGGGAGAAAAGCGCTTCGGGGTGATGCTCTCTACAGGCCCTTGGAAGACCTCCCCCGCTGCCTCCAAAGGCCGGTTTGCAAGGACTCCTTCCTGCTGTTCCCGCCAGCCACGCACAATGCTCCCAAGCCCGGGAGAAAAGTGCTTCGGGGTGGTGATCTCTCCGGGCCCTTGGAAGTCGTCCCCGGCTGCCTCCAAAGGCCGGTTTGCAAGCACTCATGCCTGTTGTTCCCACCAGCCACGCACAATGCTCCCAAGCCCGGGAGAAAAGCATTTTGGGGTGGTGCTCACTCCGGGCCCTTGGAAGACCTCCCCGGCTGCCTCCAAAGGCCAGTTTGCAAGCAGTCCTGCCTGCTGTTCCCGCCAGCCGCGCACAATGCTCCCAAGCCCGGGAGAAAAGCGCTTCGGGGTGGTGTTCTCTCCGGGCCCTTGGAAGACGTCCCCGGCTGCCTCCAAAGGCCGGTTTGCAAGCACTCATGCCCGTTGTTCCCACCAGCCGCGCACAATGCTCCCAAGCCCGGGAGAAAAGCATTTTGGGGTGGTGCTCACTCCGGGCCCTTGGAAGACCTCCCCGGCTGCCTCCAAAGGCCAGTTTGCAAGCAGTCCTGCCTGCTGTTCCCGCCAGCCGCGCACAATGTTCCCAAGCCCGGGAGAAAAGCGCTTCGGGGTGGTGCTCTCTCCGGGCACTTTCAAGACCTCCCCGGCTGCCTCCAAAGGCCGGTTTGTAAGTACTCATTCCCGCTGCTTCCGCCAGCCACGCACAATGCTCCCAAGACCGGGAGAAAAGCATTTTGGGGTGGTGCTCTCTCCGGGCCCTTGGAAGACCTCCCGGGCTGCCTCCAAAGGCCGGTTTGCAAGCATTCATGTCCGTTGTTCCCGACAGCCGCGCACAATGCTCCCAAGCCCGAGAGAAAAGCATTCTGGGGTGGTGATCAGTCCGGCCCTTGGAAGACCTCCCCGGCTGCCTCCAAAGGACAGTTTGCAAGCACTCATGCCCGCTGTTCCCGCCAGCCGCGCACAATGCTCCCAAGACCGTGAGAAAAGCGCTTCGGGGTGGTGTTCTCTCAGGGACCATGGAGGACCTCCCCGGCTACCCCCAAAGGCCGGTTTGCAAGCATTCCCACTCGCTGTTCCCGCCAGGCACACACAATGTTCCAAAACCCCGGAGAAAAGCGCTTCGGGGTGGTGGTCTCTCCGGGCCCCTGCCCCTGAGCCTGGGGGCCAGGCAGGGGATCCACAGTCCCAGGCCAAGGCAGAACCACATGCACACGTCTGTTCCTGCCCCCTCCACCGGCAGAGAGCTGGGGGGAGCCAGAGTCTGTCAGGCAGCTGCTGGGCTGGCCGCCTGTGTGGGAAGGGGCAGAGCCGACCTAGGGGCAAGTTGGGCCTCTTGCTCTCCCTGCTGCCCTGAGGCTGCTGGGCCAAAGAGGTCTTGGGCATCCAGCCCCTTGCTGGTCCCTTCCCTCTGACGAGGCCCTCTGAGCTCCAGCACCTTGCAGTGTGGAGACAGCCCCTGCCAGCAACCTCCTCTCCAAGGAGGCCTCAACCGAGGCCTAGGCCCAGGGGAAAGGCACCAGCGGGGATGAGCCTGGGGAGGCGCCCGGCCATGTCTGGACCCAGTCCCCGCAGCCTGCCCCTTGGTGGGGCAGTACCCCCGGAGGCCAGGAAGGTCTGGGCAAGGCTGGCCAGGGGCAGGGGCCCTGCTGGGTCCTGCCCCTGGCCTGTGGGGCCTCTGAGCACAACCGGCCCTCTCCCACTGGAAGAACTCCCCGGCTGCCTCCAAAGGCCAGTTTGCCAACACTCCCGCCCGCTGTTCCCGCCAGGCAAGCACAATGCTCCCAAGCCCGGTAGAAAAGCGCTTCGGGGTGGTGCTCTCCTCGGGCCCATGCCCCTGAGCCTGGGTGCCAGGCAGTTGGTCCACACTCCCAGACCAAGGCAGAACCACATGCACACGTCTGTTCCTGACCCCTGCACCGGCAGAGAGCTCAGGGGAGCCAGAGTCTCTCAGGCAGGTGCTGGGCTGGCCGCCTGTGTGGGAAGGGGCAGAGCCGACCTAGGGGCGAGTTGGGCCTCTTGCTCTCCCTGCTGCCCTGAGGCTGCTGGGCCAAAGACGTCTTGGGCATCCAGCCCCTTACTGGTCCCTTCCCTCTGACGAGGCCCTCTGAACTCCAGCACCTTGCAGTGTGGAGACAGCCCCTGCCAGCAACCTCCTCTCCAAGGAGGCCTCAACCGAGGCCTAGGCCCAGGGGAAAGGCACCAGCGGGGATGAGCCTGGGGAGGCGCCCGGGCATGTCTGGACCCAGGCCCCGCAGCCTGCCCCTTGGTGGGGCAGTACCCCCGGAGGCCAGGAAGGTCTGGGCAAGGCTGGCCAGGGGCAGGGGCCCTGCTGCGTCCTGCCCCTGGCCTGTGGGGCCTCTGAGCACAACCGGCCCTCTCCCACTGGAAGACCTCCCCGGCTGCCTCCAAAGGCCGGTTTGCAAGCGCTCCCGCCCACTGTTCCCAGCAGGCGTGCACAATGCTCCCAAGCCCGGGAGAAAAGCGCTTCAGGGTGGTGCTCTCTCCGGGCCCTTGCCCCTGAGCCTGGGGGCCAGGCAGGGGGAACACACTCCCAGGCCAAGGCAGAACGACATGCACACGTCTGTTCCTGCCCCCTACACCGGCAGAGAGCTCGGGGGAGCCAGAGACTGCCAGGCTGCTGCTGGGCTGGCCGCCTGTGTGGGACGGGGCAGAGCCGACCTAGGGGCAAGTTGGGCCTCTTGCTCTCCCTGCTGCCCTGAGGCTGCTGGGTCAAAGAGGTCTTGGGCATCCAGCCCTTTGCTGGTCCCTTCCCTCTGACGAGGCCCTCTGATCTCCAGCACCTTGCAGTGTGGAGACAGCCCCTGCCAGCAACCTCCTCTCCAAGGAGGCCTCAACCGAGGCCTAGGCCCAGGGGAAAGGCACCAGCGGGGATGAGCCTGGGGAGGCGCCCGGGCATGTCTGGACCCAGTCCCCGCAGCCTGCCCCTTGGTGGGGCAGTACCCCCGGAGGCCAGGAAGGTCTGGGCAAGGCTGGCCAGGGTCAGGGGCCCTGCTGGGTCCTGCCCCTGGCCTGTGGGGCCTCTGAGCACAACCGGCCCTCTCCCACTGGAAGACCTCCCCGGCTGCCTCCAAAGTCCTGTTTGCAAACACTCCCGCCCGCTGTTCACGCCAGGCTCGCACAATGCTCCCAAGCCCGGGAGAAAAGCGCATTGGGGTGGTTCTCTCTCCGGGCCCTTGCCCCTGAGCCTGGGGGCAAGGCACGGGAAACACACTCCCTGGCCAAGGCAGAACCACATGCCCACGTCTGTTCCTGTCCCCTGCACCGGCAGAGAGCTTGGGGGAGCCAGAGTCTGGCAGGCAGCTGCTGGGTTGGCCGCCTGTGTGGGAAGGGGCAGAGCCGACCTAGGGGCAAGTTGGGCCTCTTACTCTCCCTGCTGCCCTGAGGCTGCTGGGCCAAAGACGTCTTGGGCATCCAGCCCCTTACTGGTCCCTTCCCTCTGACGAGGCCCTCTGAGCTCCAGCACCTTGCAGTGTGGAGACAGCCCCTGCCAGCAACCTCCTCTCCAAGGAGGCCTCAACCGAGGCCTAGGCCCAGGGGAAAGGCACCAGCGGGGATGAGCCAGGGGAGGCGCCCGAGCATGTCTGGACCCAGTCCCCGCAGCCTGCCCCTTGGTGGGGCAGTACACCCGGAGGCCAGGAAGGTCTGGGCAAGGCTGGCCAGGGGCAGGGGCCCTGCTGCGTCCTGCCCCTGGCCTGTGGGGCCTCTGAGCACAACCGGCCCTCTCCCACTGGAAGACCTCCCCGGCTGTCTCCAAAGGCCGGTTTGCAAGCGCGCCCGCCCACTGTTCCCAGCAGGCGTGCACAATGCTCCCAAGCCCGGGAGAAAAGCGCTTCAGGGTGGTGCTCTCTCCGGGCCCTTGCCCCTGAGCCTGGGGGCAAGGCAGGGTGTCCACACTCCCAGGCCAAGGCAGAACCACATGCACACGTCTGATCTGCCCCCTGCACCGGCAGAGAGCTCGGGGGAGCCAGAGTCTGTCAGGCAGCTGCTGGGTTGGCCGCCTGTGTGGGAAGGGGCAGAGCCGACCTAGGGGCAAGTTGGGCCTCTTGCTCTCCCTGCTGCCCTGAGGCTGCTGGGCCAAAGAGGTCTTGGCCATCCAGCCCCTTGCTGGTCCCTTCCCTCTGACGAGGCCCTCTGAGCTCCAGCACCTTGCAGTGTGGAGACAGCCCCGGCCAGCAACCTCCTCTCCAAGGAGGCCTCAACAGAGGCCTAGGCCCAGGGGAAAGGCACCAGCGGGGATGAGCCTGGGGAGGCGCCCGGGCATGACTGGACCCAGTCCCCGCAGCCTGCCCCTTGGTGGGGCAGTACCCCCGGAGGCCAGGAAGGTCTGGGCAAGGCTGGCCAGGGTCAGGGGCCCTGCTGGGCCTGCCCCTGGCCTGTGGGGCCTCTGAGCACAACCGGCCCTCTCCCACTGGAAGACCTCCCCGGCTGCCTCCAAAGGCCGGTTTGCCAACACTCCCGCCCGCTGTTCTCGCCAGGCACGCACAATTCTCCCAAGCCCGGGAGAAAAGCGCTTCGGTGTGTTGCTCTCTCCGGGCCCTTGCCCCTGTGTGTGGGGGCCAGGCAGTGGTTCCACACTCCCAGACCAAGGCAGAACCACATGCACACGTCTGTTCCTGACCCCTGCACCGGCAGAGAGCTCGGGGGAGCCAGAGTCTGTCAGGCAGCTGCTGGGCTGGCCGCCTTTGTGGGAAGGGGCAGAGCCGACCTAGGGGCAAGTTGGGCCTCTTGCTCTCCCTGCTGCCCTGAGGCTGCTGGGCCAAAGAGGTCTTGGGCATCCAGCCCCTTGCTGGTCCCTTCCCTCTGACGAGGCCCTCTGAGCTCCAGCACCTTGCAGTGTGGAGACAGCCCCTGCCAGCAACCTCCTCTCCAAGGAGGCCTCAACCGAGGCCTAGGCCCAGGGGAAAGGCACCAGCGGGGATGAGCCAGTGGAGGCGCACGGGCATGTCTGGACCCAGTCCCCGCAGCCTGCCCCTTGGTGGGGCAGTACCCCCGGAGGCCAGGAAGGTCTGGGCAAGGCTGCCAGGGGCAGGGACACTGCTGGGGCTGCCCCTGGCCTGTGGGGTGTCTGAGCACAACCGGCACTCTCCCGCTGGAAGACCTGCCCGGCTGCCTCCAAAGGCCGGTTAACAAGCGCTCCCGCCCACTGTTCCCAGCAGGCGTGCACAATGCTCCCAAGCCCGGGAGAACAGCGCTTCGGGGTGGTGCTCTCTCCGGGCCCTTGCCCCTGAGCCTGGGGGCCAGGCAGTGGGTCCACACTCCCAGACCAAGGCAGAACCAAATGCACACGTCTGTTCCTGACCCCTGCACCGGCAGAGAGCTCGGGGGAGCCAGAGTCTGTCAGGCAGGTGCTGGGCTGGCCGCCTGTGTGGGAAGGGGCAGAGCCGACCTAGGGGCAAGTTGGGCCTCTTCCTCTCCCTGCTGCCCTGAGGCTGCTGGGCCAAAGAGGTCTTGGGCATCCAGCCCCTTGCTGGTCCCTTCCCTCTGACGAGGCCCTCTGAGCTCCAGCACCTTGCAGTGTGGAGACAGCCCCTGCCAGCAACCTCCTCTCCAATGAGGCCTCAACCGAGGCCTAGGCCCAGGGGAAAGGCACCAGCGGGGATGAGCCTGGGGAGGCGCCCGGGCATGTCTGGACCCAGTCCCCGCAGCCTGCCCCTTGGTGGGGCAGTACCCCCGGAGGCCAGGAAGGTCTGGGCAAGGCTGGCCAGGGGCAGGGGACCTGCTGGGTCCTGCCCCTGGCCTGTGGGGCCTCTGAGCACAACCGGCCCTCTCCCACTGGAAGAACTCCCCGGCTGCTTCCAAAGTCCTGTTTGCCAACACTCCCACCCGCTGTTCACGCCAGACTTGCACAATGCTCCCAAGCCCGGGAGAAAAGCGCTTCGGGGTGGTGCTCTCTCCGGGCCCTTGCCCCTGAGCCTGGGGGCAAGGCATGGGGAACACACTCCCAGGCCAAGGCAGAACCACATGCCCACGTCTGTTCCTGTCCCCTGCACCGGCAGAGAGCTTGGGGGAGCCAGAGTCTGTCAGGCAGCTGCTGGTTTGGCCGCCTGTGTGGGAAGGGGCAGAACCGCCCTAGGGGCAAGTTGGGCCTCTTGCTCTCCCTGCTGCCCTGAGGCTGCTGGGCCAAAGACGTCTTGGGCATCCAGCCCCTTACTGGTCCCTTCCCTCTGACGAGGCCCTCTGAGCTCCAGCACCTTGCAGTATGGAGACAGCCCCTGCCAGCAACCTCCTCTCCAAGGAGGCCTCAACCGAGGCCTAGGCCCAGGGGAAAGGCACCAGCGGGGATGAGCCAGGGGAGGCGCCCGAGCATGTCTGGACCCAGTCCCCGCAGCCTGCCCCTTGGTGGGGCAGTACCCCCGGAGGCCAGGAAGGTCTGGGTAAGGCTGGCCAGGGGCAGGGGCCCTGCTGGGTCCTGCCCCTGGCCTGTGGGGCCTCTGAGCACAACCGGCCCTTTCCCACTGGAAGACCTCCCCGGCTGCCTCCAAAGGCCGGTTTGCAAGCACTCCCGCCCACTGTTCCCGCCAGGCGCGCACAATGCTCCCAAGCCCGGGAGAAAAGCGCTTCGGGGTGTTGGTCTCTCCGGGACCTTGCCCCTGAGCCTGGGGGCCAGGCAGGGGATCCACAGTCCCAGGCCAAGGCACAACAATGCACACGTCTGTTCCTGCCCCCTCCACCGGCAGAGAGCTGGGTGGAGCCAGAGTCTGTCAGGCAGCTGCTGGGCGGGCCGCCTGTGTGGGAAGGGGCAGAGCCGACCTAGGGGCAAGTTGCGCCTCTTGCTCTCCCTGCTGCCCTGAGGCTGCTGGGCCAAAGAGGTCTTGGGCATCCAGCCCCTTGCTGGTCCCTTCCCTCTGACGAGGCCCTCTGAGCTCCAGCACCTTGCAGTGTGGAGACAGCCCCTGCCAGCAACCTCCTCTCCAAGGAGGCCTCAACCGAGGCCTAGGCCCAGGGGAAAGGCACCAGCGGGGATGAGCCAGTGGAGGCGCACGGGCATATCAGGACCCAGTCCCCGCAGCCTGCCCCTTGGTGGGGCAGTACCCCCGGAGGCCAAGAAGGTCTGGGCAAGGCTGGCCAGGGGCAGGGTCCCTGCTGGGTCCTGCCCCTGGCCTGCGGGGCCTCTGAGCACAACCGGCCCTCTCCCACTGGAAGACCTCCCCGGCTGCCTCCAAAGGCCGGTTTGCCAACACTCCCGCCCGCTGTTCCCGCCAGGCACGCACAACGCTCCCAAGGCCAGGAGAAAAGCGCTTCGGGGTGTTGCTCTCTCCGGGCCCTTGCCCCTGAGCCTGGGGTCCAGGCAGTGGGTCCACACTCCCAGACCAAGGCAGAACCACATGCACACGTCTGTTCCTGACCCCTGCACCGGCAGAGAGCTCGGGGGAGCCAGAGTCTGTCAGGCAGCTGCTGGGTTGGCTGCCTGTGTGGGAAGGGGCAGAGCCGACCTAGGGGCAAGTTGGGCCTCTTGCTCTCCCTGCTGCCCTGAGGCTGCTGGGCCAAAGAGGTCTTGGGTATCCAGCCCCTTGCCGGTCCCTTCCCGCTGACGAGGCCCTCTGAGCTCCAGCACCTTGCAGTGTGGAGACAGCCCCTGCCAGCAACCTCCTCTCCAAGGAGGCATCAACCGAGGCCTATGCCCAGGGGAAAGGCACCAGCGGGGATGAGCCTGGGGAGGCGCCCAGGCATGTCTGGACCCAGTCCCCGCAGCCTGCCCCTTGGTGGGGCAGTTCCCCCTGAGGCCAGGAAGGTCTGGGCAAGGCTGGCCAGGGGCAGGGGACCTGCTGGGTCCTGCCCCTGGCCTGTGAGGCCTCTGAGCACAACCGGCCCTCTCCCACTGGAAGACCTCCACGGCTGCCTCCAAAGTCCTGTTTGCAAACACTCCCGCCCGCTGTTCACGCCAGGCTCGCACAATGCTCCCAAGCCCGGGAGAAAAGCGCTTCGGGGTGGTGCTCTCTCCGGGCCCTTGCCCCTGAGCCTGGGGGCAAGGCAGGGGGAACACACTCCCAGGCCAAGGCAGAACCACATGCCCAAGTCTGTTCCTGTCCCCTGCACCGGCAGAGAGCTTGGGGGAGCCAGAGTCTGTCAGGCAGCTGCTGGGTTGGCCGCCTGTGTGGGAAGGGGCAGAGCCGCCCTAGGGGCAAGTTGGGCCTCTTGCTCTCCCTGCTGCCCTGAGGCTGCTGGGCCAAAGACGTCTTGGGCATCCAGCCCCTTACTGGTCCCTTCCCTCTGACGAGGCCCTCTGAGCTCCAGCACCTTGCAGTGTGGAGACAGCCCCTGCCAGCAACCTCGTCTCCAAGGAGGCCTCAACCGAGGCCTAGGCCCAGGGGAAAGGCACCAGCGGGGATGAGCCTGGGGAGGCGCCCGGGCATGTCTGGACCCAGGCCCCGCAGCCTGCCCCTTGGTGGGGCAGTACCCCCGGAGGCCAGGAAGGTCTGGGCAAGGCTGGCCAGGGGCAGGGGCCCTGCTGCGTCCTGCCCCTGGCCTGTGGGTCCTCAGAGCACAACCGGCCCTCTCCCACTGGAAGACCTCCCCGGCTGCCTCCAAAGGCCGGTTTGCAAGCGCTCCCACCCACTGTTCCCAGCAGGCGTGCACAATGCTCCCAAGCCCGGGAGAAAAGCGCTTCAGGGTGGTGCTCTCTCCGGGCCCTTGCCCCTGAACCTGGGGGCAACGCAGGGTGTCCACACTCCCAGGACAAGGCAGAACCACATGCACACGTCTGATCTGCCCCCTGCACCGGCAGAGAGCTCGGGGGAGCCAGAGTCTGTCAGGCAGCTGCTGGGCTGGCCGCCTGTGTGGGAAGGGGCAGAGCCGACCTAGGGGCAAGTTGGGCCTCTTGCTCTCCCTGCTGCCCTGAGGCTGCTGGGCCAAAGACGTCTTGGGCATCCAGCCCCTTGCTGGTCCCTTCCCTCTGACGAGGCCCTCTGAGCTCCAGCACCTTGCAGTGTGGAGACAGCCCCTGCCAGCAACCTCCTCTCCAAGGAGGCCTCAACCGAGGCCTAGGCCCAGGGGAAAGGCACCAGCGGGGATGAGCCTGGGGAGGCGCCCGGGCATGTCTGGACCCAGTCCCCGCAGCCTGCCCCTTGGTGGGGCAGTACCCCCGGAGGCCAGGAAGGTCTGGGCAAGGCTGCCAGGGGCAGGGACACTGCTGGGTCCTGCCCCTGGCCTGTGGGGCGTCTGAGCACAACCGACACTCTCCCGCTGGAAGACCTGCCCGTCTGCCTCGAAAGGCCGGTTTGCAAGCACTCCCGCCCGCTGTTCCCGCCAGGTACGCACAAGGCTCCCAAGCCCGGGAGAAAAGCGCTTCGGGGTGGTGCTCTCACCGGGCCCTTGCCCCTGAGCCTGGGGGCAAGGCAGGGGGAACACACTCCCAGGCCAAGGCAGAACGACATGCACACGTCTGTTCCTGCCCCCTACACCGGCAAAGAGCTCGGGGGAGCCAGAGACTGCCAGGCTGCTGCTGGGCTGGCCGCCTGTGTGGGACGGGGCAGAGCCGACCTAGGGGCAAATTGGGCCTCTTGCTCTCCCTGCTGCCCTGAGGCTGCTGGGTCAAAGAGGTCTTGGGCATCCAGCCCTTTGCTGGTCCCTTCCCTCTGACGAGGCCCTCTGAGCTCCAGCACCTTGCAGTGTGGAGACAGCCCCTGCCAGCAACCTCCTCTCCAAGGAGGCCTCAACCGAGGCCTAGGCCCAGGGGAAAGGCACCAGCGGGGATGAGCCTGGGGAGGCACCCGGGCATGTCTGGACCCAGTCCCCGCAGCCTGCCACTTGGTGGAGCAGTACCCCCGGAGGCCAGGAAGGTCTGGGCAAGGCTGGCCAGGGTCAGGGCCCTGCTGGGTCCTGCCCCTGGCCGGTGGGGCCTCTGAGCACAACCGGCCCTCTCCCACTGGAAGACCTCCCCGTCTGCCTCCAAAGTCCTGTTTGCAAGCACGCCCACCTGCTGTTCCCCCAGGCACGCACAATGCTCCCAAGCCCGGGAGAAAAGCGCTTCGGGGTGGTGCTCTCTCCGGGCCCTTGCCCCTGAGCCTGGGGGACAGGCAGGGGGAACACACTCCCAGGCCAAGGCAGAATGACATGCACACGTCTGTTCCTGCCCCCTACACCGGCAGAGAGTTCGGGGGAGCCAGAGACTGCCAGGGTGCTGCTGGGCTGGCTGCCTGTGTGGGACGGGGTAGAGCCGACCTAGGGGCAAGTTGGGCCTCTTCCTCTCCCTGCTGCCCTGAGGCTGCTGGGTCAGAGAGGTCTTGGGCATCCAGCCCTTTGCCTGTCCTTTCCCTCTGACGAGGCCCTCTGAGCTCCAGCACCTTGCAGTGTGCAGACAGCCCCTGCCGGCAACCTCCTCTCCAAGGAGGCCTCAACCGAGGCCTAGGCCCAGGGGAAAGGCACCAGCGGGGATGAGCCTGGGGAGGCGCCCGGGCATGTCTGGACCCAGGCCCCGCAGCCTGCCCCTTGGTGGGGTAGTACCCCCGGAGGCCAGGAAGGTCTGGGCAAGGCTGCCAGAGGCAGGGACACTGCTGGGTCCTGCCCCTGGCCTGTGGGGCCTCTGAGAACAACTGGCACTCTCCCGCTGGAAGACCTCCCCGGCTGCCTCCAAAGGCTGGTTTGCAAGCACTCAATCCCGCTGTTCACGCCAGCTGCGCACAATGCTCCCAAGCCCGGGAGAAAAGCATTTTGGGGTGGTGCTCACTCCGGGCTTTGGAAGACCTCCCCGGCTGCCTCCAAGGCCGGTTTGCAAGCACTTCTGCCTGCTGTTCCCGCCACGCGCGCACAATGCTCCCAAGCCCGGGAGAAAAGCGTTTCGGGGTGGTGTTCTCTCTGGGCCCAAGAAAGACCTCCCGGGCTGCCCCCAAATGCCGGTTTGCAAGCACTCCCACTCGCTGTTCCCGCCATCCGTGCAAATGCTCCAAGCCCAGGAGAAAAGCCCTTCAGGGTGGTGCTCTCTCCCGGCCCTTGGAAGACCTCCCCGGCTGCCTCCAAAGGCTGGATTTCAAGTACTCCCTCCCGCTGTCCCGCCAGCCGCACACAATGCTCCCAATCACGGGAGAAAAGCGCTTCGGGGTGGTGCTCTCTACGGGCCCTTGGAAGACCTCCCCGTTTGTCTCCAAAGGCCGGTTTGCAAGCACTCATGCCCGCTGTTCCCGCCAGCCGCGCACAATGCTCCCAAGCCTAGGAGAAAAGCGCTTCGGGGTGGTGCTCTCTCCCGGCCCTTGGAAGACCTCCCCGGCTGCCTCCAAAGGCTGGTTTTCAAGAACTCCCTCCCGCTGACCCGCCAGCCACACACAATGCTCCCAAGCCCGGGAGAAAAGCATTTTGGGGTGGTCTCTCTCCGGGCCCTTGGAAGACTCCCCGGCTGCCTCTAAAGGCCGGTTTGCAAGCACTCATGTCCTCTGTTCCCGACAGCCGCGAACAATGCTCCCAATTCCGTGAGAAAAGTGCTTCGGGATGGTGCTCTCTCCGGGCCCTTGGAAGACCTCCCAAGCTGCCTCCAAAGGCCGGTTTGCAAGCACTCCCGCCCGCTGTTCCCGCCAGCCTCGCACAATGCTCCCAAGACCGGGAGAAAAGCGCTTCGGGGTGGTGTTCTCTCCGTGCCAATGGAGGACCTCCCTGGCTGCCCCCAAAGGCCGGTTTGCAAGCACTCCCACTCGCTGTTCCCGCCAGCCACGCACAATCCTCCAAAACCCCGGAGAAAAGCGCTTCGGGGTGGTGTTCTCTCCGTGCCCATGGAAGACCTCCCGGGGTGCCCCCAAAGGCCGGTTTGGAACCACTCCCACTCGCTGTTCCCGCCATCCACGCACAATGCTCCCAAGCCCGGGAGAAAAGCATTTTGGGGTGGTGCTCAACCGGGCCCTGGAAGACCTCCCCGGCTGCCTCCAAAGGACGGTTTTCAAGCACTCCTGCCTGCTGTTCCCGCCACCCGCGCACAATGCTCCCAAGCCCGGGAGAAAAGCGCTTCGGGGTGGTGCTCTCTACAGGCCCTTGGAAGACCTCCCCGGCTGCCTCCAAAGGCCGGTTTGCAAGGACTCCTTCCTGCTGTTCCCGCCATCCGCGCACAATGCTCCCAAGCCCGGGAGAAAAGCATTTTGGGGTGGTGCTCACACCGGGCCCTGGAAGACCTCCCCGGCTGCCTCCAAAGGACGGTTTTCAAGCACTCCTGCCTGCTGTTCCCGCCACCCGCGCACAATGCTCCCAAGCGCGGGAGAAAAGCGCTTCGGGGTGGTGCTCTCTACAGGCCCTTGGAAGACCTCCCCGGCTGCCTCCAAAGGCCGGTTTGCAAGGACTCCTTCCTGCTGTTCCCGCCATCCGCGCACAATGCTCCCAAGCCCGGGAGAAAAGCATTTTGGGGTGGTGCTCACACCGGGCCCTGGAAGACCTCCCCGGCTGCCTCCAAAGGACGGTTTTCAAGCACTCCTGCCTGCTGTTCCCGCCACCCGCGCAGAATGCTCCCAAGCGCGGGAGAAAAGCGCTTCGGGGTGGTGCTCTCTACAGGCCCTTGGAAGACCTCCCCGGCTGCCTCCAAAGGCCCGTTTGCAAGGACTCCTTCCTGCTCTTCTCGCCAGCCACGCACAATGCTCCCAAGCCCGGGAGAAAAGCATTTTGGGGTGGTGCTCACTCCGGGCCCTTGGAAGACCTCCCCGGCTGCCTCCAAAGGCCAGTTTGCAAGCAGTCCTGCCTGCTGTTCCCGCCAGCCGCGCACAATGCTCCCAAGCCCGGGAGAAAAGCGCTTCGGGGTGGTGCTCTCTCCGGGCCCTTGGAAGACATCCCCGGCTGCCTCCAAAGGCCGGTTTGCAAGCACTCATGCCCGTTGTTCCCACCAGCCGCGCACAATGCTCCCAAGCCTGGGAGAAAAGCATTTTGGGGTGGTGCTCACTCCGGGCCCTTGGAAGACTTCCCCGGCTGCCTCCAAAGGCCAGTTTCCAAGCAGTCCTGCCTGCTGTTCCCGCCAGCCGCGCACAATGTTCCCAAGCCCGGGAGAAAAGCGCTTCGGGGTGGTGCTCTCTCCGGGCCCTTGGAAGACCTCCCGGGCTGCCTCCAAAGGCCGGTTTGCAAGCATTCATGTCCGTTGTTCCCGACAGCCGCGCACAATGCTCCCAAGCCCGGGAGAAAAGCGCTTCGGGGTGGTGTTCTCTCAGGGACCATGGAGGACCTCCCCGGCTGCCCCCAAAGGCCGGTTTGCAAGCATTCCCACTCGCTGTTCCCGCCAGGCACACACAATGTTCCAAAACCCCGGAGAAAAGCGCTTCGGGGTGGTGCTCTCTCCGCGCCCTTGGAAGACTTCTCTGGCTGCCGCCAAAGGCCGGTTTGCAAGAATTCCGTCCCGCTGTCCCACCAGCCGCACACAATGCTCCAAAACCCGAGAGAAAAGCGCTTCGAGGTGGTGCTCTCTCCGGGCCCTTGGAAGACCTCCCCGGCTGCCTCCAAAGGCCGGTTTGCAAGCACTCCTGCCTGCTGTTCCCGCCACTCGCGCACAATGCTCCCAAGCCCGGAAGAAAAGCATTTTGGGGTAGTGCTCTCTCCGGGCCCTTGGAAGACCTCCCGGGCTGCCTCCAAAGGCCGGTTTGCAAGCACTCATGTCCGCTGTTCCCGACAGCCGCGCACAATGCTCCCAAGCCCGGGAGAAAAGCATTTTGGGGTGGTGATCAGTCCGGGCCCTTGGAAGACCTCCCCGGCTTCCTCCAAAGGACAGTTTGCAAGAACTCATGCCCGCTGTTCCCGCCAGGCACGCACAATGCTCCCAAGCCCGGGAGAAAAGCGCTTCGGGGTGGTGCTCTCACCGGGCCCTTGCCCCTGAGCCTGGGGGCACTGCAGGGGGAACACACTCCCAGGCCAAGGCAGAACCACATGCAAACGTCTGTTCCTGGTCCCTGCACCGGCAGAGAGCTCGGGGGAGCCAGAGTATGCCAGGCAGCTGCTGGGTTGGCGGCCTGTGTGGAAAGGGGCAGAGCCGACCTAGGGGCAAGTTGGGCCTCTTGCTCTCCCTGCTGCCCTGAGGCTGCTGGGCCAAAGAGGTCTTGGGCATCCAGCCCCTTGCTGGTCCCTTCCCTCTGATGAGGCCCTCTGAGCTCCAGCACCTTGCAGTGTGGAGACAGCCCCTGCCAGCAACCTCGTCTCCAAGGAGGCCTCAACCGAGGCCTAGGCCCAGGGGAAAGGCACCAGCGGGGATGAGCCTGGGGAGGCGCCCGGGCATGTCTGGACCCAGTCCCCGCAGCCTGCCCCTTGGTGGGGCAGTACCCCCGGAGGCCAGGAAGGTCTGGGCAAGGCTGCCAGGGGCAGGACACTGCTGGGTCCTGCCCCTGGCCTGTGAGGCGTCTGAGCACAACCGGCACTCTCCCGCTGGAAGACGTCCCCGGCTGCCTCGAAAGGCCGGTTTGCAAGCACTCCCGCCCACTGTTCCAACCAAGGGCGCACAACGCTCCCAAGCCCGGGAGAAAATCGCCTCGGGGTGGTGCTCTCTCCGGGCCCTTTCCCCTGAGCCTGGGGGCCAGGAAGGGTGTCCACACTCCCAGGCCAAGGCAGAACGACATGCACACGTCTGTTCCTGCCCCATGCACCGGCAGAGAGCTCGGGGGAGCCAGAGTCTGTCAGGCAGCTGCTGGGCTGGCCGCCTGTGTGGGAAGGGGCAGAGCCGACCTAGGGGCAAGTTGGGCCTCTTGCTCTCCCTGCTGCCCTGAGGCTGCTGGGCCAAAGAGATCTTGGGCATCCAGCCCCTTGCTTGTCCCTTCCCTCTGACGAGGCCCTCTGAGCTCCAGCACCTTGCAGTGTGGAGACAGCCCCTGCCAGCAACCTCCTCTCCAAGGAGGCCTCAACCGAGGCCTAGGACCAGGGGAAAGGCACCAGCGGGGATGAGCCTGGGGAGGCGCCCGGGCATGTCTGGACCCTGTCCCCGCAGCCTGCCCCTTGGTGGGGCAGTACCCCCGGAGGCCAGGAAGGTCTGGGCAAGGCTGGCCACGGGCAGGGGCCCTGCTGTGTCCTGCCCCTGGCCTGTGGGGCCTCTGAGCACAACCGGCCCTCTCCCACTGGAAGACTTCCCCGGCTGCCTCCAAAGGCCGGTTTGCCAACACTCCCGCCCGCTGTTCCCGCCAGGCACGCACAATTCTCCCAAGCCCGGGAGAAAAGCGCTTCGGGGTGTTGCTCTCTCCGGGCCCTTGACCCTGAGTGTGGGGGCGAGGCAGTGGGACCACACTCCCAGACCAACGCAGAACCACATGCACACGTCTGTTTCTGACCCCTGCACCGGCAGAGAGCTCGGGGGAGCCAGAGTCTGTCAGGCAGCTGCTGGGCTGGCCGCCTGTGTGGCAAGGGGCAGAGCCGACCTAGGGGCAAGTTGGGCCTCTTCCTCTCCCTGCTGCCCTGAGGCTGCTGGGCCAAAGAGGTCTTGGGCATCCAGCCCCTTGCTGGTCCCTTCCCTCTGACGAGGCCCTCTGAGCTCCAGCACCTTGCAGTGTGGAGACAGCCCCTGCCAGCAACCTCCTCTCCAAGGAGGCCTCAACCGAGGCCTAGGCCCAGGGGAAAGGCACCAGCGGGGATGAGCCTGGGGAGTCGCCCGGCCATGTCTGGACCCAGTCCCCGCAGCCTGCCCCTTGGTGGGGCAGTACCCCCGGAGGCCAGGAGGGTCTGGGCAAGGCTGCCAGGGGCAGGAACACTGCTGGGTCCTGCCCCTGGCCTGTGGGGCGTCTGAGCACAACCGGCACTCTCCCGCTGGAAGACCTCCCCGTCTGCCTCCAAAGGCCGGTTTGCAAGCACTCCCGCCCGCTGTTCCCGCCAGGCACGCACAATGCTCCCAAGCCCGGGAGAAAAGCGCTTCGGGGTGGTGCTCTCTCCGGGCCCTTGCCCCTGAGCCTGGGGGACAGGCAGGGGGAACACACTCCCAGGCCAAGGCAGAACGACATGCACACGTCTGTTCCTGCCCCCTACACCGGCAGAGAGTTCGGGGGAGCCAGAGACTGCCAGGGTGCTGCTGGGCTGGCTGCCTGTGTGGGACGGGGTAGAGCCGACCTAGGGGCAAGTTGGGCCTCTTGCTCTCCCTGCTGCCCTGAGGCTGCTGGGTCAGAGAGGTCTTGGGCATCCAGCCCTTTGCTGGTCCTTTCCCTCTGACGAGGCCCTCTGAGCTCCAGCACCTTGCAGTGTGCAGACAGCCCCTGCCGGCAACCTCCTCTCCAAGGAGGCCTCAACCGAGGCCTAGGCCCAGGGGAAAGGCACCAGCGGGGATGAGCCTGGGGAGGCGCCCGGGCATGTCTGGACCCAGGCCCCGCAGCCTGCCCCTTGGTGGGTTAGTACCCCCGGAGGCCAGGAAGGTCTGGGCAAGGCTGCCAGAGGCAGGGACACTGCTGGGTCCTGCCCCTGGCCTGTGGGGCCTCTGAGAACAACTGGCACTCTCCCGCTGGAAGACCTCCCCGGCTGCCTCCAAAGGCTGGTTTGCAAGCACTCAATCCCGCTGTTCACGCCAGCTGCGCACAATGCTCCCAAGCCCGGGAGAAAAGCATTTTGGGGTGGTGCTCACCCCGGGCTTTGGAAAACCTCCCCGGCTGCCTCCAAGGCCGGTTTGCAAGCACTTCTGCCTGCTGTTCCCGCCACCCGCGCACAATGATCCCAAGCCCGGGAGAAAAGCGTTTCGGGGTGGTGTTCTCTCTGGGCCCAAGAAAGACCTCCCGGGCTGCCCCCAAATGCCGGTTTGCAAGCACTCCCACTCGCTGTTCCCGCCATCCGTGCAAATGCTCCAAGCCCAGGAGAAAAGCCCTTCAGGGTGGTGCTCTCTCCCGGCCCTTGGAAGACCTCCCCGTTTGTCTCCAAAGGCCGGTTTGCAAGCACTCATGCCCGCTGTTCCCGCCAGCCGCGCACAATGCTCCCAAGCCCGGGAGAAAAGCGCTTCGGGGTGGTGCTCTCTCCCGGCCCCTGGAAGACCTCCCCGGCTGCCTCCAAAGGCTGGTTTTCAAGAACTCCCTCCCGCTGACCCGCCAGCCGCACACAATGCTCCCAAGCCCGGGAGAAAAGCATTTTGGGGTGGTCTCTCTCCGGGCCCTTGGAAGACTCCACGGCTGCCTCTAAAGGCCGGTTTGCAAGCACTCGTTCCTGCTGTTCCCGCCAGCCACGCACAATGCTCCCAAGCCCGGGAGAAAAGCTTTTTGGGGTGGTGCTCACACCGGGCCCTGGAAGACCTCCCCGGCTGCCTCCAAAGGACGGTTTTCAAGCACTCCTGCCTGCTGTTCCCGCCACCCGCGCACAATGCTCCCAAGCGCGGGAGAAAAGCGCTTCGGGGTGGTGCTCTCTACAGGCCCTTGGAAGACCTCCCCGGCTGCCTCCAAAGGCCCGTTTGCAAGGACTCCTTCCTGCTGTTCCCGCCAGCCACGCACAATGCTCCCAAGCCCGGGAGAAAAGCATTTTGGGGTGGTGCTCACTCCGGGCGCTTGGAAGACCTCCCCGGCTGCCTCCAAAGGCCAGTTTGCAAGCAGTCCTGCCTGCTGTTCCCGCCAGCCGCGCACAATGCTCCCAAGCCCGGGAGAAGAGCGCTTCGGGGTGGTGCTCTCTCCGGGCCCTTGGAAGACGTCCCCGGCTGCCTCCAAAGGCCGGTTTGCAAGCACTCATGCCCGTTGTTCCCACCAGCCGCGCACAATGCTCCCAAGCCCGGGAGAAAAGCATTTTGGGGTGGTGCTCACTCCGGGCCCTTGGAAGACCTCCCCGGCTGCCTCCAAAGGCCAGTTTGCAAGCAGTCCTGCCTGCTGTTCCCGCCAGCCGCGCACAATGTTCCCAAGCCCGGGAGAAAAGCGCTTCGGGGTGGTGCTCTCTCCGGGCACTTTCAAGACCTCCCCGGCTGCCCCCAATGGCCGGTTTGTAAGTACTCATTCCCGCTGCTTCCGCCAGCCACGCACAATGCTCCCAAGCCCGGGAGAAAAGCATTTTGGGGTGGTGCTCTCTCCGGGCCCTTGGAAGACCTCCCGGGCTGCCTCCAAAGGCCGGTTTGCAAGCATTCATGTCCGTTGTTCCCGACAGCCGCGCACAATGCTCCCAAGCCCGAGAGAAAAGCATTTTGGGGTGGTGATCAGTCCGGCCCTTGGAAGACCTCCCCGGCTGCCTCCAAAGGACAGTTTGCAAGCACTCATGCCCGCTGTTCCCGCCAGCCACGCACAATGCTCCCAAGACCGTGAGAAAAGCGCTTCGGGGTGGTGTTCTCTCAGGGACCATGGAGGACCTCCCCGGCTGCCCCCAAAGGCCGGTTTGCAAGCATTCCCACTCGCTGTTCCCGCCAGGCACACACAATGTTCCAAAACCCCGGGGAAAAGCGCTTCGGGGTGGTGCTCTCTCCGCGCCCTTGGAAGACTTCTCTGGCTGCCGCCAAATGCCGGTTTGCAAGAATTCCCTCCCGCTGTCCCACCAGCCGCACACAATGCTCCAAAACCCGAGAGAAAAGCGCTTCGAGGTGGTGCTCTCTCCGGGCCCTTGGAAGACCTCCCCGGCTGCCTCCAAAGGCCGGTTTGCAAGCACTCCTGCCTGCTGTTCCCGCCACGCGCGCACAATGCTCCCAAGCCCGGAAGAAAAGCATTTTGGGGTAGTGTTCTCTCCGGGCGCTTGGAAGGCCTCCCGGGCGGCCTCCAAAGGCCGGTTTGCAAGCACTCATGTCCGCTGTTCCCGACAGCCGCACACAATGCTCCCAAGCCCGGGAGAAAAGCATTTTGGGGTGGTGATCAGTCCGGGCCCTTGGAAGACCTCCCCGGCTGCCTCCAAAGGACAGTTTGCAAGAACTCATGCCCGCTGTTCCCGCCAGGCACGCACAATGCTCCCAAGCCCGGGAGAAAAGCGCTTCGGGGTGGTGCTCTCACCGGGCCCTTGCCCCTGAGCCTGGGGGCAATGCAGGGGGAACACACTCCCAGGCCAAGGCAGAACGACATGCAAACGTCTGTTCCTGGTCCCTGCACCGGCAGAGAGCTCGGGGGAGCCAGAGTATGCCAGGCAGCTGCTGGGTTGGCGGCCTGTGTGGAAAGGGGCAGAGCCGACCTAGGGGCAAGTTGGGCCTCTTGCTCTCCCTGCTGCCCTGAGGCTGCTGGGCCAAAGAGGTCTTGGGCATCCAGCCCCTTGCTGGTCCCTTCCCTCTGATGAGGCCCTCTGAGCTCCAGCACCTTGCAGTGTGGAGACAGCCCCTGCCAGCAACCTCCTCTCCAAGGCGGCCTCAACCGAGGCCTAGGCCCAGGGGAAAGGCACCAGGGGTTGAGCCAGGGGAGGCGCCCGGGCATGTCTGGACCCTGTCCCCGCAGCCTGCCCCTTGGTGGGGCAGTACCCCCGGAGGCCAGGAAGGTCTGGGCAAGGCTGGCCAGGGGCAGGGGCCCTGCTGGGTCCTGCCCCTGGCCTGTGGGGCCTCTGAGCACAACCGGCCCTCTCCCACTGGAAGACCTCCCCGGCTGCCTCCAAAGTCCTGTTTGCAAGCACTCCCGCCCACTGTTCCCGCCAGGCACGCACAATGCTCCCAAGCCCGGGAGAAAAGCGCTTCGGGGTGGTGGTCTCTCCGGGCCCTTGCCCCTGAGCCTGGGGGCCAGGCAGGGGATCCACAGTCCCAGGCCAAGGCACAACAACATGCACACGTCTGTTCCTGCCCCCTCCACCGGCAGAGAGCTGGGGGGAGCCAGAGTCTGTCAGGCAGCTGCTGGGCTGGCCGCCTGTGTGGGAAGTGGCAGAGCCGACCTAGGGGCAAGTTGGGCCTCTTGCTCTCCCTGCTGCCCTGAGGCTGCTGGGCCAAAGAGGTCTTGGGCATCCAGCCCCTTGCTGGTCCCTTCCCTCTGACGAGGCCCTCTGAGCTCCAGCACCTTGCAGTGTGGAGACAGCCCCTGCCAGCAACCTCCTCTCCAAGGAGGCCTCAACCGAGGCCTAGGCCCAGGGGAAAGGCACCAGCGGGGATGAGCCTGGGGAGGCGCCCGGGCATGTCTGGACCCAGTCCCCGCAGCCTGCCCCTTGGTGGGGCAGTACCCCCGGAGGCCAGGAAGGTCTGGGCAAGGCTGGCCAGGGGCAAGGGCCCTGCTGGGTCCTGCCCCTGGCCTGTGGGGCCTCTGAGCACAACCGGCCCTCTCCCACTGGAAGAACTCCCCAGCTGCCTCCAAAGGCCAGTTTGCCAACACTCCCGCCCGCTGTTCCCGCCAGGCACGCACAATGCTCCCAAGCCCGGGAGAAAAGCACTTCGGGGTGGTGCTCTCCTCGGGCCCTTGCCCCTGAGCCTGGGGGCCAGGCAGTTGGTCCACACTCCCAGACCAAGGTAGAACCACATGCACACGTCTGTTCCTGACCCCTGCACCGGCAGAGAGCTCGGGGGAGCCAGAGTCTGTCAGGCAGCTGCTGGGCTGGCCGCCTGTGTGGGAAGGGGCAGAGCCGACCTAGGGGCAAGTTGGGCCTCTTCCTCTCCCTGCTGCCCTGAGGCTGCTGGGCCAAAGAGGTCTTGGGCATCCAGCCCCTTGCTGGTCCCTTCCCTCTGACGAGGCCCTCTGAGCTCCAGCACCTTGCAGTGTGGAGACAGCCCCTGCCAGCAACATCCTCTCCAAGGAGGCCTCAACCGAGGCCTAGGCCCAGGGGAAAGGCACCAGCGGGGATGAGCCTGGGGAGGCGCCCGGGCATGTCTGGACCCAGTCCCCGCAGCCTGCCCCTTGGTGGGGCAGTACCCCCGGAGGCCAGGAAGATCTGGGCAAGGCTGGCCAGGGGCAGGGGCCCTGCTGGGTCCTCCCCATGGCCTGTGGGGCCTCTGAGCACAACCGGCCCTCTCCCACTGGAAGACCTCCCCGGCTGCCTCCAAAGGCCAGTTTGCCAACACTCCTGCCCGCTCTTCCCGCCAGGCACGCACAATGCTCCCAAGCCCGGGAGAAAAGCGCTTCGGGGTGGTGCTCTCTCCGGGCCCTTGCCCCTGAGCCTGTGGGCAAGGCAGGGGGAACACACTCCCAGACCAAGGCAGAAACACATGCACACGTCTGTTCCTGTCCCCTGCACCGGCAGAGAGCTCGGGGGAGCCAGAGTCTCTCAGGCAGGTGCTGGGCTGGCCGCCTGTGTGGGAAGGGGCAGAGCCGACCTAGGGGCAAGTTGGGCCTCTTGCTCTCTCTGCTGCCCTGAGGCTGCAGGGCCAAAGACGTCTTGGGCATCCAGCCCCTTACTGGTCCCTTCCCTCTGACGAGGCCCTCTGAGCTCCAGCACCTTGCAGTGTGGAGACAGCCCCTGCCAGCAATCTCCTCTCCAAGGAGGCCTCAACCGAGGCCTAGGCCCAGGGGAAAGGCACCAGCGGGGTTGAGCCAGGGGAGGCGCCCGGGCATGTCTGGACCCTGTCCCCGCAGCCTGCCCCTTGGTGGGGCAGTACCCCCGGAGGCCAGGAAGATCTGGGCAAGGCTGGCCAGGGGCAGGGGCCCTGCTGGGTCCTCCCCATGGCCTGTGGGGCCTCTGAGCACAACCGGCCCTCTCCCACTGGAAGACCTCCCCGGCTGCCTCCAAAGGCCAGTTTGCCAACACTCCTGCCCGCTCTTCCCGCCAGGCACGCACAATGCTCCCAAGCCCGGGAGAAAAGCGCTTCGGGGTGGTGCTCTCTCCGGGCCCTTGCCCCTGAGCCTGTGGGCAAGGCAGGGGGAACACACTCCCAGACCAAGGCAGAAACACATGCACACGTCTGTTCCTGTCCCCTGCACCGGCAGAGAGCTCGGGGGAGCCAGAGTCTCTCAGGCAGGTGCTGGGCTGGCCGCCTGTGTGGGAAGGGGCAGAGCCGACCTAGGGGCAAGTTGGGCCTCTTGCTCTCTCTGCTGCCCTGAGGCTGCAGGGCCAAAGACGTCTTGGGCATCCAGCCCCTTACTGGTCCCTTCCCTCTGACGAGGCCCTCTGAGCTCCAGCACCTTGCAGTGTGGAGACAGCCCCTGCCAGCAATCTCCTCTCCAAGGAGGCCTCAACCGAGGCCTAGGCCCAGGGGAAAGGCACCAGCGGGGTTGAGCCAGGGGAGGCGCCCGGGCATGTCTGGACCCTGTCCCCGCAGCCTGCCCCTTGGTGGGGCAGTACCCCCGGAGGCCAGGAAGGTCTGGGCAAGGCTGGCCAGGGGCAGGGGCCCTGCTGGGTCCTGCCCCTGGCCTGTGGGGCCTCTGAGCACAACCGGCCCTCTCCCACTGGAAGACCTCCCCGGCTGCCTCCAAAGGCCGGTTTGCAAGCACTCCCGCCCACTGTTCCCGCCAGGCGCGCACAATGCTCCCAAGCCCGGGAGAAAAGCGCTTCGGGGTGGTGGTCTCTCCGGGCCCTTGCCCCTGAGCCTGGGGGCCAGGCAGGGGATCCACAGTCCCAGGCCAAGGCACAACAACATGCACACGTCTGTTCCTGCCCCCTCCACCGGCAGAGAGCTGGGGGGAGCCAGAGTCTGTCAGGCAGCTGCTGGGCTGGCCGCCTGTGTGGGAAGGGGCAGAGCCGACCTAGGGGCAAGTTGGGCCTCTTGCTCTCCCTGCTGCCCTGAGGCTGCTGGGCCAAAGAGGTCTTGGGCATCCAGCCCCTTGCTGGTCCCTTCCCTCTGACGAGGCCCTCTGAGCTCCAGCACCTTGCAGTGTGGAGACAGCCCCTGCCAGCAACCTCCTCTCCAAGGAGGCCTCAACCGAGGCCTAGGCACAGGGGAAATGCACCAGCGGGGATGAGCCAGTGGAGGCGCACGGGCATATCAGGACCCAGTCCCCGCAGCCTGCCCCTTGGTGGGGCAGTACCCCCGGAGGCCAGGAAGGTCTGGGCAAGGCTGGCCAGGGGCAGGGTCCCTGCTGGGTCCTGCCCCTGGCCTGTGGGGCCTCTGAGCACAACCGGCCCTCTCCCACTGGAAGACCTCCCCGGCTGCCTCCAAAGGCCAGTTTGCCAACACTCCTGCCCGCTCTTCCCGCCAGGCACGCACAATGCTCCCAAGCCCGGGAGAAAAGCGCTTCGGGGTGGTGCTCTCTCCGGGCCCTTGCCCCTGAGCCTGTGGGCAAGGCAGGGGGAACACACTCCCAGACCAAGGCAGAAACACATGCACACGTCTGTTCCTGTCCCCTGCACCGGCAGAGAGCTCGGGGGAGCCAGAGTCTCTCAGGCAGGTGCTGGGCTGGCCGCCTGTGTGGGAAGGGGCAGAGCCGACCTAGGGGCAAGTTGGGCCTCTTGCTCTCTCTGCTGCCCTGAGGCTGCAGGGCCAAAGACGTCTTGGGCATCCAGCCCCTTACTGGTCCCTTCCCTCTGACGAGGCCCTCTGAGCTCCAGCACCTTGCAGTGTGGAGACAGCCCCTGCCAGCAATCTCCTCTCCAAGGAGGCCTCAACCGAGGCCTAGGCCCAGGGGAAAGGCACCAGCGGGGTTGAGCCAGGGGAGGCGCCCGGGCATGTCTGGACCCTGTCCCCGCAGCCTGCCCCTTGGTGGGGCAGTACCCCCGGAGGCCAGGAAGATCTGGGCAAGGCTGGCCAGGGGCAGGGGCCCTGCTGGGTCCTCCCCATGGCCTGTGGGGCCTCTGAGCACAACCGGCCCTCTCCCACTGGAAGACCTCCCCGGCTGCCTCCAAAGGCCAGTTTGCCAACACTCCTGCCCGCTCTTCCCGCCAGGCACGCACAATGCTCCCAAGCCCGGGAGAAAAGCGCTTCGGGGTGGTGCTCTCTCCGGGCCCTTGCCCCTGAGCCTGTGGGCAAGGCAGGGGGAACACACTCCCAGACCAAGGCAGAAACACATGCACACGTCTGTTCCTGTCCCCTGCACCGGCAGAGAGCTCGGGGGAGCCAGAGTCTCTCAGGCAGGTGCTGGGCTGGCCGCCTGTGTGGGAAGGGGCAGAGCCGACCTAGGGGCAAGTTGGGCCTCTTGCTCTCTCTGCTGCCCTGAGGCTGCAGGGCCAAAGACGTCTTGGGCATCCAGCCCCTTACTGGTCCCTTCCCGCTGACGAGGCCCTCTGAGCTCCAGCACCTTGCAGTGTGGAGACAGCCCCTGCCAGCAATCTCCTCTCCAAGGAGGCCTCAACCGAGGCCTAGGCCCAGGGGAAAGGCACCAGCGGGGTTGAGCCAGGGGAGGCGCCCGGGCATGTCTGGACCCTGTCCCCGCAGCCTGCCCCTTGGTGGGGCAGTACCCCCGGAGGCCAGGAAGGTCTGGGCAAGGCTGGCCAGGGGCAGGGGCCCTGCTGGGTCCTGCCCCTGGCCTGTGGGGCCTCTGAGCACAACCGGCCCTCTCCCACTGGAAGACCTCCCCGGCTGCCTCCAAAGGCCGGTTTGCAAGCACTCCCGCCCACTGTTCCCGCCAGGCGCGCACAATGCTCCCAAGCCCGGGAGAAAAGTGCTTCGGGGTGGTGGTCTCTCCGGGCCCTTGCCCCTGAGCCTGGGGGCCAGGCAGGGGATCCACAGTCCCAGGCCAAGGCACAACAACATGCACACGTCTGTTCCTGCCCCCTCCACCGGCAGAGAGCTGGGGGGAGCCAGAGTCTGTCAGGCAGCTGCTGGGTTGGCCACCTGTGTGGGAAGGGGCAGAGCCGACCTAGGGGCAAGTTGGGCCTCTTCCTCTCCCTGCTGCCCTGAGGCTGCTGGGCCAAAGAGGTCTTGGGCATCCAGCCCCTTGCTGGTCCCTTCCCTCTGACGAGGCCCTCTGAGCTCCAGCACCTTGCAGTGTGGAGACAGCCCCTGCCAGCAACATCCTCTCCAAGGAGGCCTCAACCGAGGCCTAGGCCCAGGGGAAAGGCACCAGCGGGGATGAGCCTGGGGAGGCGCCCGGGCATGTCTGGACCCAGTCCCCGCAGCCTGCCCCTTGGTGGGGCAGTACCCCCGGAGGCCAGGAAGATCTGGGCAAGGCTGGCCAGGGGCAGGGGCCCTGCTGGGTCCTCCCCATGGCCTGTGGGGCCTCTGAGCACAACCGGCCCTCTCCCACTGGAAGACCTCCCCGGCTGCCTCCAAAGGCCAGTTTGCCAACACTCCTGCCCGCTCTTCCCGCCAGGCACGCACAATGCTCCCAAGCCCGGGAGAAAAGCGCTTCGGGGTGGTGCTCTCTCCGGGCCCTTGCCCCTGAGCCTGTGGGCAAGGCAGGGGGAACACACTCCCAGACCAAGGCAGAAACACATGCACACGTCTGTTCCTGTCCCCTGCACCGGCAGAGAGCTCGGGGGAGCCAGAGTCTCTCAGGCAGGTGCTGGGCTGGCCGCCTGTGTGGGAAGGGGCAGAGCCGACCTAGGGGCAAGTTGGGCCTCTTGCTCTCTCTGCTGCCCTGAGGCTGCAGGGCCAAAGACGTCTTGGGCATCCAGCCCCTTACTGGTCCCTTCCCTCTGACGAGGCCCTCTGAGCTCCAGCACCTTGCAGTGTGGAGACAGCCCCTGCCAGCAATCTCCTCTCCAAGGAGGCCTCAACCGAGGCCTAGGCCCAGGGGAAAGGCACCAGCGGGGTTGAGCCAGGGGAGGCGCCCGGGCATGTCTGGACCCTGTCCCCGCAGCCTGCCCCTTGGTGGGGCAGTACCCCCGGAGGCCAGGAAGATCTGGGCAAGGCTGGCCAGGGGCAGGGGCCCTGCTGGGTCCTCCCCATGGCCTGTGGGGCCTCTGAGCACAACCGGCCCTCTCCCACTGGAAGACCTCCCCGGCTGCCTCCAAAGGCCAGTTTGCCAACACTCCTGCCCGCTCTTCCCGCCAGGCACGCACAATGCTCCCAAGCCCGGGAGAAAAGCGCTTCGGGGTGGTGCTCTCTCCGGGCCCTTGCCCCTGAGCCTGTGGGCAAGGCAGGGGGAACACACTCCCAGACCAAGGCAGAAACACATGCACACGTCTGTTCCTGTCCCCTGCACCGGCAGAGAGCTCGGGGGAGCCAGAGTCTCTCAGGCAGGTGCTGGGCTGGCCGCCTGTGTGGGAAGGGGCAGAGCCGACCTAGGGGCAAGTTGGGCCTCTTGCTCTCTCTGCTGCCCTGAGGCTGCAGGGCCAAAGACGTCTTGGGCATCCAGCCCCTTACTGGTCCCTTCCCTCTGACGAGGCCCTCTGAGCTCCAGCACCTTGCAGTGTGGAGACAGCCCCTGCCAGCAATCTCCTCTCCAAGGAGGCCTCAACCGAGGCCTAGGCCCAGGGGAAAGGCACCAGCGGGGTTGAGCCAGGGGAGGCGCCCGGGCATGTCTGGACCCTGTCCCCGCAGCCTGCCCCTTGGTGGGGCAGTACCCCCGGAGGCCAGGAAGGTCTGGGCAAGGCTGGCCAGGGGCAGGGGCCCTGCTGGGTCCTGCCCCTGGCCTGTGGGGCCTCTGAGCACAACCGGCCCTCTCCCACTGGAAGACCTCCCCGGCTGCCTCCAAAGGCCGGTTTGCAAGCACTCCCGCCCACTGTTCCCGCCAGGCGCGCACAATGCTCCCAAGCCCGGGAGAAAAGCGCTTCGGGGTGGTGGTCTCTCCGGGCCCTTGCCCCTGAGCCTGGGGGCCAGGCAGGGGATCCACAGTCCCAGGCCAAGGCACAACAACATGCACACGTCTGTTCCTGCCCCCTCCACCGGCAGAGAGCTGGGGGGAGCCAGAGTCTGTCAGGCAGCTGCTGGGCTGGCCGCCTGTGTGGGAAGGGGCAGAGCCGACCTAGGGGCAAGTTGGGCCTCTTGCTCTCCCTGCTGCCCTGAGGCTGCTGGGCCAAAGAGGTCTTGGGCATCCAGCCCCTTGCTGGTCCCTTCCCTCTGACGAGGCCCTCTGAGCTCCAGCACCTTGCAGTGTGGAGACAGCCCCTGCCAGCAACCTCCTCTCCAAGGAGGCCTCAACCGAGGCCTAGGCACAGGGGAAATGCACCAGCGGGGATGAGCCAGTGGAGGCGCACGGGCATATCAGGACCCAGTCCCCGCAGCCTGCCCCTTGGTGGGGCAGTACCCCCGGAGGCCAGGAAGGTCTGGGCAAGGCTGGCCAGGGGCAGGGTCCCTGCTGGGTCCTGCCCCTGGCCTGTGGGGCCTCTGAGCACAACCGGCCCTCTCCCACTGGAAGACCTCCCCGGCTGCCTCCAAAGGCCAGTTTGCCAACACTCCTGCCCGCTCTTCCCGCCAGGCACGCACAATGCTCCCAAGCCCGGGAGAAAAGCGCTTCGGGGTGGTGCTCTCTCCGGGCCCTTGCCCCTGAGCCTGTGGGCAAGGCAGGGGGAACACACTCCCAGACCAAGGCAGAAACACATGCACACGTCTGTTCCTGTCCCCTGCACCGGCAGAGAGCTCGGGGGAGCCAGAGTCTCTCAGGCAGGTGCTGGGCTGGCCGCCTGTGTGGGAAGGGGCAGAGCCGACCTAGGGGCAAGTTGGGCCTCTTGCTCTCTCTGCTGCCCTGAGGCTGCAGGGCCAAAGACGTCTTGGGCATCCAGCCCCTTACTGGTCCCTTCCCTCTGACGAGGCCCTCTGAGCTCCAGCACCTTGCAGTGTGGAGACAGCCCCTGCCAGCAATCTCCTCTCCAAGGAGGCCTCAACCGAGGCCTAGGCCCAGGGGAAAGGCACCAGCGGGGTTGAGCCAGGGGAGGCGCCCGGGCATGTCTGGACCCTGTCCCCGCAGCCTGCCCCTTGGTGGGGCAGTACCCCCGGAGGCCAGGAAGATCTGGGCAAGGCTGGCCAGGGGCAGGGGCCCTGCTGGGTCCTCCCCATGGCCTGTGGGGCCTCTGAGCACAACCGGCCCTCTCCCACTGGAAGACCTCCCCGGCTGCCTCCAAAGGCCAGTTTGCCAACACTCCTGCCCGCTCTTCCCGCCAGGCACGCACAATGCTCCCAAGCCCGGGAGAAAAGCGCTTCGGGGTGGTGCTCTCTCCGGGCCCTTGCCCCTGAGCCTGTGGGCAAGGCAGGGGGAACACACTCCCAGACCAAGGCAGAAACACATGCACACGTCTGTTCCTGTCCCCTGCACCGGCAGAGAGCTCGGGGGAGCCAGAGTCTCTCAGGCAGGTGCTGGGCTGGCCGCCTGTGTGGGAAGGGGCAGAGCCGACCTAGGGGCAAGTTGGGCCTCTTGCTCTCTCTGCTGCCCTGAGGCTGCAGGGCCAAAGACGTCTTGGGCATCCAGCCCCTTACTGGTCCCTTCCCGCTGACGAGGCCCTCTGAGCTCCAGCACCTTGCAGTGTGGAGACAGCCCCTGCCAGCAATCTCCTCTCCAAGGAGGCCTCAACCGAGGCCTAGGCCCAGGGGAAAGGCACCAGCGGGGTTGAGCCAGGGGAGGCGCCCGGGCATGTCTGGACCCTGTCCCCGCAGCCTGCCCCTTGGTGGGGCAGTACCCCCGGAGGCCAGGAAGGTCTGGGCAAGGCTGGCCAGGGGCAGGGGCCCTGCTGGGTCCTGCCCCTGGCCTGTGGGGCCTCTGAGCACAACCGGCCCTCTCCCACTGGAAGACCTCCCCGGCTGCCTCCAAAGGCCGGTTTGCAAGCACTCCCGCCCACTGTTCCCGCCAGGCGCGCACAATGCTCCCAAGCCCGGGAGAAAAGTGCTTCGGGGTGGTGGTCTCTCCGGGCCCTTGCCCCTGAGCCTGGGGGCCAGGCAGGGGATCCACAGTCCCAGGCCAAGGCACAACAACATGCACACGTCTGTTCCTGCCCCCTCCACCGGCAGAGAGCTGGGGGGAGCCAGAGTCTGTCAGGCAGCTGCTGGGCTGGCCGCCTGTGTGGGAAGGGGCAGAGCCGACCTAGGGGCAAGTTGGGCCTCTTGCTCTCCCTGCTGCCCTGAGGCTGCTGGGCCAAAGAGGTCTTGGGCATCCAGCCCCTTGCTGGTCCCTTCCCTCTGACGAGGCCCTCTGAGCTCCAGCACCTTGCAGTGTGGAGACAGCCCCTGCCAGCAACCTCCTCTCCACGGAGGCCTCAACCGAGGCCTAGGCACAGGGGAAATGCACCAGCGGGGATGAGCCAGTGGAGGCGCACGGGCATATCAGGACCCAGTCCCCGCAGCCTGCCCCTTGGTGGGGCAGTACCCCCGGAGGCCAGGAAGGTCTGGGCAAGGCTGGCCAGGGGCAGGGTCCCTGCTGGGTCCTGCCCCTGGCCTGTGGGGCCTCTGAGCACAACCGGCCCTCTCCCACTGGAAGACCTCCCCGGCTGCCTCCAAAGGCGGGTTTGCCAACACTCCCGCCCGCTGTTCCCGCCAGGCACGCACAACGCTCCCAAGGCCAGGAGAAAAGCGCTTCGGGGTGTTGCTCTCTCCGGGCCCTTGCCCCTGAGCCTGGGGTCCAGGCAGTGGGTCCACACTCCCAGACCAAGGCAGAACCACATGCACACGTCTGTTCCTGACCCCTGCACCGGCAGAGAGCTCGGGGGAGCCAGAGTCTGTCAGGCAGCTGCTGGGTTGGCTGCCTGTGTGGGAAGGGGCAGAGGCGACCTAGGGGCAAGTTGGGCCTCTTGCTCTCCCTGCTGCCCTGAGGCTGCTGGGCCAAAGAGGTCTTGGGCATCCAGCCCCTTGCTGGTCCCTTCCCGCTGACGAGGCCCTCTGAGCTCCAGCACCTTGCAGTGTGGAGACAGCCCCTGCCAGCAACCTCCTCTCCAAGGAGGCATCAACCGAGGCCTATGCCCAGGGGAAAGGCACCAGCGGGGATGAGCCTGGGGAGGCGCCCAGGCATGTCTGGACCCAGTCCCCGCAGCCTGCCCCTTGGTGGGGCAGTACCCCCGGAGGCCAGGAAGGTCTGGGCAAGGCTGGCCAGGGGCAGGGGCCCTACTGGGTCCTGCCCCTGGCCTGTGGGGCCTCTGAGCACAACCGGCCCTCTCCCACTCGAAGAACTCCCCGGCTGCCTCCAAAGGCCAGTTTGCCAACACTCCCGCCCGCTGTTCCCGCCACGCACGCACAATGCTCCCAAGCCCGGGAGAAAAGCACTTCGGGGTGGTGCTCTCCTCGGGCCCTTGCCCCTGAGCCTGGGGGCCAGGCAGTTGGTCCACACTCCCAGACCAAGGCAGAACCACATGCACACGTCTGTTCCTGACCCCTGCACCGGCAGAGAGCTCGGGGGAGCCAGAGTCTGTCAGGCAGCTGCTGGGCTGGCCGCCTGTGTGGGAAGGGGCAGAGCCGACCTAGGGGCAAGTTGGGCCTCTTCCTCTCCCTGCTGCCCTGAGGCTGCTGGGCCAAATAGGTCTTGGGCATCCAGCCCCTTGCTGGTCCCTTCACTCTGACGAGGCCCTCTGAGCTCTAGCACCTTGCAGTGTGGAGACAGCCCCTGCCAGCAACCTCCTCTCCAAGGAGGTCTCAACCGAGGCCTAGGCCCAGGGGAAAGGCACCAGCGGGGATGAGCCTGGGGAGGCGCCCGGGCATGTCTGGACCCAGTCCCCGCAGCCTGCCCCTTGGTGGGGCAGTACCCCCGGAGGCCAGGAAGATCTGGGCAAGGCTGGCCAGGGGCAGGGGCCCTGCTGGGTCCTCCCCATGGCCTGTGGGGCCTCTGAGCACAACCGGCCCTCTCCCACTGGAAGACCTCCCCGGCTGCCTCCAAAGGCCAGTTTGCCAACACTCCTGCCCGCTCTTCCCGCCAGGCACGCACAATGCTCCCAAGCCCGGGAGAAAAGCGCTTCGGGGTGGTGCTCTCTCCGGGCCCTTGCCCCTGAGCCAGTGGGCAAGGCAGGGGGAACACACTCCCAGACCAAGGCAGAAACACATGCACACGTCTGTTCCTGTCCCCTGCACCGGCAGAGAGCTCGGGGGAGCCAGAGTCTCTCAGGTAGGTGCTGGGCTGGCCGCCTGTGTGGGAAGGGGCAGAGCCGACCTAGGGGCAAGTTGGGCCTCTTGCTCTCCCTGCTGCCCTGAGGCTGCAGGGCCAAAGACGTCTTGGGCATCCAGCCCCTTACTGGTCCCTTCCCTCTGACGAGGCCCTCTGAGCTCCAGCACCTTGCATTGTGGAGACAGACCCTGCCAGCAATCTCCTCTCCAAGGAGGCCTCAACCGAGGCCTAGGCCCAGGGGAAAGGCACCAGCGGGGTTGAGCCAGGGGAGGCGCCCGGGCATGTCTGGACCCTGTCCCCGCAGCCTGCCCCTTGGTGGGGCAGTACCCCCGGAGGCCAGGAAGGTCTGGGCAAGGCTGGCCAGGGGCAGGGGCCCTGCTGGGTCCTGCCCCTGGCCTGTGGGGCCTCTGAGCACAACCGGCCCTCTCCCACTGGAAGACCTCCCCGGCTGCCTCCAAAGTCCTGTTTGCCAACACTCCCGCCCGCTGTTCCCGCCAGGCACGCACAATGCTCCCAAGCCCGGGAGAAAAGCACTTCGGGGTGGTGCTCTCCTCGGGCCCTTGCCCCTGAGCCTGGGGGCCAGGCAGTTGGTCCACACTCCCAGACCAAGGTAGAACCACATGCACACGTCTGTTCCTGACCCCTGCACCGGCAGAGAGCTCGGGGGAGCCAGAGTCTGTCAGGCAGCTGCTGGGCTGGCCGCCTGTGTGGGAAGGGGCAGAGCCGACCTAGGGGCAAGTTGGGCCTCTTCCTCTCCCTGCTGCCCTGAGGCTGCTGGGCCAAAGAGGTCTTGGGCATCCAGCCCCTTGCTGGTCCCTTCCCTCTGACGAGGCCCTCTGAGCTCCAGCACCTTGCAGTGTGGAGACAGCCCCTGCCAGCAACATCCTCTCCAAGGAGGCCTCAACCGAGGCCTAGGCCCAGGGGAAAGGCACCAGCGGGGATGAGCCTGGGGAGGCGCCCGGGCATGTCTGGACCCAGTCCCCGCAGCCTGCCCCTTGGTGGGGCAGTACCCCCGGAGGCCAGGAAGATCTGGGCAAGGCTGGCCAGGGGCAGGGGCCCTGCTGGGTCCTCCCCATGGCCTGTGGGGCCTCTGAGCACAACCGGCCCTCTCCCACTGGAAGACCTCCCCGGCTGCCTCCAAAGGCCAGTTTGCCAACACTCCTGCCCGCTCTTCCCGCCAGGCACGCACAATGCTCCCAAGCCCGGGAGAAAAGCGCTTCGGGGTGGTGCTCTCTCCGGGCCCTTGCCCCTGAGCCTGTGGGCAAGGCAGGGGGAACACACTCCCAGACCAAGGCAGAAACACATGCACACGTCTGTTCCTGTCCCCTGCACCGGCAGAGAGCTCGGGGGAGCCAGAGTCTCTCAGGCAGGTGCTGGGCTGGCCGCCTGTGTGGGAAGGGGCAGAGCCGACCTAGGGGCAAGTTGGGCCTCTTGCTCTCTCTGCTGCCCTGAGGCTGCTGGGCCAAAGACGTCTTGGGCATCCAGCCCCTTACTGGTCCCTTCCCTCTGACGAGGCCCTCTGAGCTCCAGCACCTTGCAGTGTGGAGACAGCCCCTGCCAGCAATCTCCTCTCCAAGGAGGCCTCAACCGAGGCCTAGGCCCAGGGGAAAGGCACCAGCGGGGTTGAGCCAGGGGAGGCGCCCGGGCATGTCTGGACCCTGTCCCTGCAGCCTGCCCCTTGGTGGGGCAGTACCCCCGGAGGCCAGGAAGGTCTGGGCAAGGCTGGCCAGGGGCAGGGGCCCTGCTGGGTCCTGCCCCTGGCCTGTGGGGCCTCTGAGCACAACCGGCCCTCTCCCACTGGAAGACCTCCCCGGCTGCCTCCAAAGGCCGGTTTGCAAGCACTCCCGCCCACTGTTCCCGCCAGGCGCGCACAATGCTCCCAAGCCCGGGAGAAAAGCGCTTCGGGGTGGTGGTCTCTCCGGGCCCTTGCCCCTGAGCCTGGGGGCCAGGCAGGGGATCCACAGTCCCAGGCCAAGGCACAACAACATGCACACGTCTGTTCCTGCCCCCTCCACCGGCAGAGAGCTGGGGGGAGCCAGAGTCTGTCAGGCAGCTGCTGGGCTGGCCGCCTGTGTGGGAAGGGGCAGAGCCGACCTAGGGGCAAGTTGGGCCTCTTGCTCTCCCTGCTGCCCTGAGGCTGCTGGGCCAAAGAGGTCTTGGGCATCCAGCCCCTTGCTGGTCCCTTCCCTCTGACGAGGCCCTCTGAGCTCCAGCACCTTGCAGTGTGGAGACAGCCCCTGCCAGCAACCTCCTCTCCAAGGAGGCCTCAACCGAGGCCTAGGCACAGGGGAAATGCACCAGCGGGGATGAGCCAGTGGAGGCGCACGGGCATATCAGGACCCAGTCCCCGCAGCCTGCCCCTTGGTGGGGCAGTACCCCCGGAGGCCAGGAAGGTCTGGGCAAGGCTGGCCAGGGGCAGGGGCCCTGCTGGGTCCTGCCCCTGGCCTGTGGGGCCTCTGAGCACAACCGGCCCTCTCCCACTGGAAGACCTCCCCGGGTGCCTCCAAAGGCCGGTTTGCCAACACTCCCGCCCGCTGTTCCCGCCAGGCACGCACAACGCTCCCAAGGCCAGGAGAAAAGCGCTTCGGGGTGTTGCTCTCTCCGGGCCCTTGCCCCTGAGCCTGGGGTCCAGGCAGTGGGTCCACACTCCCAGACCAAGGCAGAACCACATGCACACGTCTGTTCCTGACCCCTGCACCGGCAGAGAGCTCGGGGGAGACAGAGTCTGTCAGGCAGCTGCTGGGTTGGCTGCCTGTGTGGGAAGGGGCAGAGGCGACCTAGGGGCAAGTTGGGCCTCTTGCTCTCCCTGCTGCCCTGAGGCTGCTGGGCCAAAGAGGTCTTGGGCATCCAGCCCCTTGCTGGTCCCTTCCCGCTGACGAGGCCCTCTGAGCTCCAGCACCTTGCAGTGTGGAGACAGCCCCTGCCAGCAACCTCCTCTCCAAGGAGGCATCAACCGAGGCCTATGCCCAGGGGAAAGGCACCAGCGGGGATGAGCCTGGGGAGGCGCCCAGGCATGTCTGGACCCAGTCCCCGCAGCCTGCCCCTTGGTGGGGCAGTACCCCCGGAGGCCAGGAAGGTCTGGGCAAGGCTGGCCAGGGGCAGGGGCCCTACTGGGTCCTGCCCCTGGCCTGTGGGGCCTCTGAGCACAACGGGCCCTCTCCCACTCGAAGAACTCCCCGGCTGCCTCCAAAGGCCAGTTTGCCAACACTCCCGCCCGCTGTTCCCGCCACGCACGCACAATGCTCCCAAGCCCGGGAGAAAAGCACTTCGGGGTGGTGCTCTCCTCGGGCCCTTGCCCCTGAGCCTGGGGGCCAGGCAGTTGGTCCACACTCCCAGACCAAGGCAGAACCACATGCACACGTCTGTTCCTGACCCCTGCACCGGCAGAGAGCTCGGGGGAGCCAGAGTCTGACAGGCAGCTGCTGGGCTGGCCGCCTGTGTGGGAAGGGGCAGAGCCGACCTAGGGGCAAGTTGGGCCTCTTGCTCTCCCTGCTGCCCTGAGGCTGCTGGGCCAAATAGGTCTTGGGCATCCAGCCCCTTGCTGGTCCCTTCACTCTGACGAGGCCCTCTGAGCTCTAGCACCTTGCAGTGTGGAGACAGCCCCTGCCAGCAACCTCCTCTCCAAGGAGGCCTCAACCGAGGCCTAGGCCCAGGGGAAAGGCACCAGCGGGGATGAGCCTGGGGAGGCGCCCGGGCATGTCTGGACCCAGTCCCCGCAGCCTGCCCCTTGGTGGGGCAGTACCCCCGGAGGCCAGGAAGATCTGGGAAAGGCTGGCCAGGGGCAGGGGCCCTGCTGGGTCCTCCCCATGGCCTGTGGGGCCTCTGAGCACAACCGGCCCTCTCCCACTGGAAGACCTCCCCGGCTGCCTCCAAAGGCCAGTTTGCCAACACTCCTGCCCGCTCTTCCCGCCAGGCACGCACAATGCTCCCAAGCCCGGGAGAAAAGCGCTTCGGGGTGGTGCTCTCTCCGGGCCCTTGCCCCTGAGCCAGTGGGCAAGGCAGGGGGAACACACTCCCAGACCAAGGCAGAAACACATGCACACGTCTGTTCCTGTCCCCTGCACCGGCAGAGAGCTCGGGGGAGCCAGAGTCTCTCAGGTAGGTGCTGGGCTGGCCGCCTGTGTGGGAAGGGGCAGAGCCGACCTAGGGGCAAGTTGGGCCTCTTGCTCTCCCTGCTGCCCTGAGGCTGCAGGGCCAAAGACGTCTTGGGCATCCAGCCCCTTACTGGTCCCTTCCCTCTGACGAGGCCCTCTGAGCTCCAGCACCTTGCATTGTGGAGACAGCCCCTGCCAGCAATCTCCTCTCCAAGGAGGCCTCAACCGAGGCCTAGGCCCAGGGGAAAGGCACCAGCGGGGTTGAGCCAGGGGAGGCGCCCGGGCATGTCTGGACCCTGTCCCCGCAGCCTGCCCCTTGGTGGGGCAGTACCCCCGGAGGCCAGGAAGGTCTGGGCAAGGCTGGCCAGGGTCAGGGGCCCTGCTGGGTCCTGCCCCTGGCCTGTGGGGCCTCTGAGCACAACCGGCCCTCTCCCACTGGAAGACCTCCCCGGCTGCCTCCAAAGTCCTGTTTGCAAGCACTCCCGCCCACTGTTCCCGCCAGGCGCGCACAATGCTCCCAAGCCCGGGAGAAAAGCGCTTCGGGGTGGTGGTCTCTCCGGGCCCTTGCCCCTGAGCCTGGGGGCCAGGCAGGGGATCCACAGTCCCAGGCCAAGGCACAACAACATGCACACGTCTGTTCCTGCCCCCTCCACCGGCAGAGAGCTGGGGGGAGCCAGGGTCTGTCAGGCAGCTGCTGGGTTGGCTGCCTGTGTGGGAAGGGGCAGAGCCGACCTAGGGGCAAGTTGGGCCTCTTGCTCTCCCTGCTGCCCTGAGGCTGCTGGGCCAAAGAGGTCTTGGGCATCCAGCCCCTTGCTGGTCCCTTCCCGCTGACGAGGCCCTCTGAGCTCCAGCACCTTGCAGTGTGGAGACAGCCCCTGCAAGCAACCTCCTCTCCAAGGAGGCCTCAACCGAGGCCTAGGCCCAGGGGAAAGGCACCAGCGGGGATGAGCCTGGGGAGGCGCCCGGGCATCTCTGGACCCAGGCCCCGCAGCCTGCCCCTTAGTGGGGCAGTACCCCCGGAGGCCAGGAAGGTCTGGGCAAGGCTAGCCAGGGGCAGGGGCCCTGCTGCGTCCTGCCCCTGGCCTGTGGGGCCTCTGAGCACAACCGGCCCTCTCCCACTCGAAGACCTCCCCGGCTGCCTCCAAGGCCGGTTTGCAAGCGCTCCCGCCCACTGTTCCCAGCAGGCGTGCACAATGCTCCCAAGCCCGGGAGAAAAGCGCTTCAGGGTGGTGCTCTCTCCGGGCCCTTGCCCCTGAGCCTGGGGGCAAGGCAGGGTGTCCACACTCCCAGGACAAGGCAGAACCACATGCACACGTCTGATCTGCCCCCTGCACCGGCAGAGAGCTCGGGGGAGCCAGAGTCTGTCAGGCAGCTGCTGGGCTGGCCGCCTGTGTGGGAAGGGGCAGAGCCGACCTAGGGGCAAGTTGGGCCTCTTGCTCTCCCTGCTGCCCTGAGGCTGCTGGGCCAAAGAGGTCTTGGGCATCCAGCCCCTAGCTGCTCCCTTCCCTCTGACGAGGCCCTCTGAGCTCCAGCACCTTTCAGTGTGGAGACAGCCCCTGCCAGCAACCTCCTCTCCAAGGAGGCCTCAACCGAGGCCTAGGCCCAGGGGAAAGGCACCAGCGGGGATGAGCCTGGGGAGGCGCCCGGGCATGTCTGGACCCAGTCCCCGCAGCCTGCCCCTTGGTGGGGCAGTACCCCCGGAGGCCAGGAAGGTCTGGGCAAGGCTGCCAGGGGCAGGGACACTGCTGGGTCCTGCCCCTGGCCTGTGGGGCGTCTGAGCACAACCGGCACTCTCCCGCTGGAAGACCTCCCCGTCTGCCTCGAAAGGCCGGTTTGCAAGCACTCCTGCCCGCTGTTCCCGCCAGGCACGCACAATGCTCCCAAGCCCGGGAGAAAAGCGCTTCGGGGTGGTGCTCTCTCCGGGCCCTTGCCCCTGAGCCTGGGGGCAAGGCATGGGGAACACACTCCCAGGCCAAAGCAGAACCACATGCCCACGTCTGTTCCTGTCCCCTGCACCGGCAGAGAGCTGGGGGGAGCCAGAGTCTGTCAGGCAGCTGCTGGGCTGGCCGCCTGTGTGGGAAGGGGCAGAGCCGACCTAGGGGCAAGTTGGGCCTCTTGCTCTCCCTGCTGCCCTGAGGCTGCTGGGCCAAAGAGGTCTTGGGCATCCAGCCCCTTGCTGGTCCCTTCCCTCTGACGAGGCCCTCTGAGCTCCAGCACCTTGCAGTGTGGAGACAGCCCCTGCCAGCAACCTCCTCTCCAAGGAGGCCTCAACCGAGGCCTAGGCCCAGGGGAAAGGCACCAGCGGGGATGAGCCAGTGGAGGCGCACGGGCATGTCTGGACCCAGTCCCCGCAGCCTGCCCCTTGGTGGGGCAGTACCCCCGGAGGCCAGGAAGGTCTGGGCAAGGCTGCCAGGGGCAGGGACACTGCTGGGTCCTGCCCCTGGCCTGTGGGGCGTCTGAGCACAACCGGCACTCTCCCGCTGGAAGACCTGCCCGGCCGCCTCCAAAGGCCGGTTAACAAGCGCTCCCGCCCACTGTTCCCAGCAGGCGTGCACAATGCTCCCAAGCCCGGGAGAAAAGCGCTTCGGGGTGGTGCTCTCTCCGGGCCGTTGCCCCTGAGCCTGGGGGCAAGGCAGGGTGTCCACACTCCCAGGCCAAGGCAGAACCACATGCACACGTCTGATCTGCCCCGTGCACCGGCAGAGAGCTCGGGGGAGCCAGAGTCTGTCAGGCAGCTGCTGGGCTGGCCGCCTGTGTGGGAAGGGGCAGAGCCGACCTAGGGGCAAGTTGGGCCTCTTGCTCTCCCTGCTGCCCTGAGGCTGCTGGGCCAAAGAGGTCTTAGGCATCCAGCCCCTTGCTTGTCCCTTCCCTCTGACGAGGCCCTCTGAGCTCCAGCACCTTGCAGTGTGGAGACAGCCCCTGCCAGCAATCTCCTCTCCAAGGAGGCCTCAACCGAGGCCTAGGCCCAGGGAAAAGGCACCAGCGGGGTTGAGCCAGGGGAGGCGCCCGGGCATGTCTGGACCCTGTCCCCGCAACCTGCCCCTTGGTGGGGCAGTACCCCCGGAGGCCAGGAAGGTCTGGGCAAGGCTGGCCAGGGGCAGGGGCCCTGCTGGGTCCTGCCCCTGGCCTGTGGGGCCTCTGAGCACAACCGGCCCTTGCCCACTGGAAGACCTCCCCGGCTGCCTCCAAAGGCCGGTTTGCAAGCACTCCCGCCCACTGTTCCCGCCAGGCGCGCACAATGCTCCCAAGCCCGGGAGAAAAGCGCTTCGGGGTGGTGGTCTCTCCGGGCCCCTGCCCCTGAGCCTGGGGGCCAGGCAGGGGATCCACAGTCCCAGGCCAAGGCAGAACCACATGCACACGTCTGTTCCTGCCCCCTCCACCGGCAGAGAGCTGGGGGGAGCCAGAGTCTGTCAGGCAGCTGCTGGGCTGGCCGCCTGTGTGGGAAGGGGCAGAGCCGACCTAGGGGCAAGTTGGGCCTCTTGCTCTCCCTGCTGCCCTGAGGCTGCTGGGCCAAAGAGGTCTTGGGCATCCAGCCCCTTGCTGGTCCCTTCCCTCTGACGAGGCCCTCTGAGCTCCAGCACCTTGCAGTGTGGAGACAGCCCCTGCCAGCAACCTCTTCTCCAAGGAGGCCTCAACCGAGGCCTAGGCCCAGGGGAAAGGCACCAGCGGGGATGAGCCAGTGGAGGCGCACGGGCATGTCTGGACCCAGTCCCCGCAGCCTGCCCCTTGGTGGGGCAGTACCCCCGGAGGCCAGGAAGGTCTGGGCAAGGCTGGCCAGGGGCAGGGGCCCTGCTGGGTCCTGCCCCTGGCCTGTGGGGCCTCTGAGCACAACCGGCCCTCTCCCACTGGAAGACCTCCCCGGCTGCCTCCAAAGGCCGGTTCGCCAACACTCCCGCCCGCTGTTCCCGCCAGGCACGCACAATGCTCCCAAGCCCGGGAGAAAAGCGCTTCGGGGTGGTGCTCTCTCCGGGCCCTTGCCCCTAAGCCTGCGGGCCAGGCAGGGGGAACACACTCCCAGGCCAAGACAGAACGACATGAACACGTCTGTTCCTGCCCCCTACACCGGCAGAGAGCTCGGGGGAGCCAGAGTCTCTCAGGCAGGTGCTGGGCTGGCCGCCTGTGTGGGAAGGGGCAGAGCCGACCTAGGGGCAAGTTGGGCCTCTTGCTCTCCCTGCTGCCCTGAGGCTGCAGGGCCAAAGACGTCTTGGGCATCCAGCCCCTTACTGGTCCCTTCCCTCTGACGAGGCCCTCTGAGCTCCAGCACCTTGCATTGTGGAGACAACCCTGCCAGCAATCTCCTCTCCAAGGAGGCCTCAACCGAGGCCTAGGCCCAGGGGAAAGGCACCAGCGGGGTTGAGCCAGGGGAGGCGCCCGGGCATGTCTGGACCCTGTCCCCACAGCCTGCCCCTTGGTGGGGCAGTACCCCCGGAGGCCAGGAAGGTCTGGGCAAGGCTGGCCAGGGGCAGGGGCCCTGCTGGGTCCTGCCCCTGGCCTGTGGGGCCTCTGAGCACAACCGGCCCTCTCCCACTGGAAGACCTCCCCGGCTGCCTCCAAAGTCCTGTTTGCAAGCACTCCCGCCCACTGTTCCCGCCAGGCGCGCACAATGCTCCCAAGCCCGGGAGAAAAGCGCTTCGGGGTGGTGGTCTCTCCGGGCCCTTGCCCCTGAGCCTGGGGGCCAGGCAGGGGATCCACAGTCCCAGGCCAAGGCACAACAACATGCACACGTCTGTTCCTGCCCCCTCCACCGGCAGAGAGCTGGGGGGAGCCAGAGTCTGTCAGGCAGCTGCTGGGCTGGCCGCCTGTGTGGGAAGTGGCAGAGCCGACCTAGGGGCAAGTTGGGCCTCTTGCTCTCCCTGCTGCCCTGAGGCTGCTGGGCCAAAGAGGTCTTGGGCATCCAGCCCCTTGCTGGTCCCTTCCCTCTGACGAGGCCCTCTGAGCTCCAGCACCTTGCAGTGTGGAGACAGCCCCTGCCAGCAACCTCCTCTCCAAGGAGGCCTCAACCGAGGCCTAGGCCCAGGGGAAAGGCACCAGCGGGGATGAGCCTGGGGAGGCGCCCGGGCATGTCTGGACCCAGTCCCCGCAGCCTGCCCCTTGGTGGGGCAGTACCCCCGGAGGCCAGGAAGGTCTGGGCAAGGCTGGCCAGGGGCAAGGGCCCTGCTGGGTCCTGCCCCTGGCCTGTGGGGCCTCTGAGCACAACCGGCCCTCTCCCACTGGAAGAACTCCCCAGCTGCCTCCAAAGGCCAGTTTGCCAACACTCCCGCCCGCTGTTCCCGCCAGGCACGCACAATGCTCCCAAGCCCGGGAGAAAAGCACTTCGGGGTGGTGCTCTCCTCGGGCCCTTGCCCCTGAGCCTGGGGGCCAGGCAGTTGGTCCACACTCCCAGACCAAGGTAGAACCACATGCACACGTCTGTTCCTGACCCCTGCACCGGCAGAGAGCTCGGGGGAGCCAGAGTCTGTCAGGCAGCTGCTGGGCTGGCCGCCTGTGTGGGAAGGGGCAGAGCCGACCTAGGGGCAAGTTGGGCCTCTTCCTCTCCCTGCTGCCCTGAGGCTGCTGGGCCAAAGAGGTCTTGGGCATCCAGCCCCTTGCTGGTCCCTTCCCTCTGACGAGGCCCTCTGAGCTCCAGCACCTTGCAGTGTGGAGACAGCCCCTGCCAGCAACATCCTCTCCAAGGAGGCCTCAACCGAGGCCTAGGCCCAGGGGAAAGGCACCAGCGGGGATGAGCCTGGGGAGGCGCCCGGGCATGTCTGGACCCAGTCCCCGCAGCCTGCCCCTTGGTGGGGCAGTACCCCCGGAGGCCAGGAAGATCTGGGCAAGGCTGGCCAGGGGCAGGGGCCCTGCTGGGTCCTCCCCATGGCCTGTGGGGCCTCTGAGCACAACCGGCCCTCTCCCACTGGAAGACCTCCCCGGCTGCCTCCAAAGGCCAGTTTGCCAACACTCCTGCCCGCTCTTCCCGCCAGGCACGCACAATGCTCCCAAGCCCGGGAGAAAAGCGCTTCGGGGTGGTGCTCTCTCCGGGCCCTTGCCCCTGAGCCTGTGGGCAAGGCAGGGGGAACACACTCCCAGACCAAGGCAGAAACACATGCACACGTCTGTTCCTGTCCCCTGCACCGGCAGAGAGCTCGGGGGAGCCAGAGTCTCTCAGGCAGGTGCTGGGCTGGCCGCCTGTGTGGGAAGGGGCAGAGCCGACCTAGGGGCAAGTTGGGCCTCTTGCTCTCTCTGCTGCCCTGAGGCTGCAGGGCCAAAGACGTCTTGGGCATCCAGCCCCTTACTGGTCCCTTCCCTCTGACGAGGCCCTCTGAGCTCCAGCACCTTGCAGTGTGGAGACAGCCCCTGCCAGCAATCTCCTCTCCAAGGAGGCCTCAACCGAGGCCTAGGCCCAGGGGAAAGGCACCAGCGGGGTTGAGCCAGGGGAGGCGCCCGGGCATGTCTGGACCCTGTCCCCGCAGCCTGCCCCTTGGTGGGGCAGTACCCCCGGAGGCCAGGAAGGTCTGGGCAAGGCTGGCCAGGGGCAGGGGCCCTGCTGGGTCCTGCCCCTGGCCTGTGGGGCCTCTGAGCACAACCGGCCCTCTCCCACTGGAAGACCTCCCCGGCTGCCTCCAAAGGCCGGTTTGCAAGCACTCCCGCCCACTGTTCCCGCCAGGCGCGCACAATGCTCCCAAGCCCGGGAGAAAAGCGCTTCGGGGTGGTGGTCTCTCCGGGCCCTTGCCCCTGAGCCTGGGGGCCAGGCAGGGGATCCACAGTCCCAGGCCAAGGCACAACAACATGCACACGTCTGTTCCTGCCCCCTCCACCGGCAGAGAGCTGGGGGGAGCCAGAGTCTGTCAGGCAGCTGCTGGGCTGGCCGCCTGTGTGGGAAGGGGCAGAGCCGACCTAGGGGCAAGTTGGGCCTCTTGCTCTCCCTGCTGCCCTGAGGCTGCTGGGCCAAAGAGGTCTTGGGCATCCAGCCCCTTGCTGGTCCCTTCCCTCTGACGAGGCCCTCTGAGCTCCAGCACCTTGCAGTGTGGAGACAGCCCCTGCCAGCAACCTCCTCTCCAAGGAGGCCTCAACCGAGGCCTAGGCACAGGGGAAATGCACCAGCGGGGATGAGCCAGTGGAGGCGCACGGGCATATCAGGACCCAGTCCCCGCAGCCTGCCCCTTGGTGGGGCAGTACCCCCGGAGGCCAGGAAGGTCTGGGCAAGGCTGGCCAGGGGCAGGGTCCCTGCTGGGTCCTGCCCCTGGCCTGTGGGGCCTCTGAGCACAACCGGCCCTCTCCCACTGGAAGACCTCCCCGGGTGCCTCCAAAGGCCGGTTTGCCAACACTCCCGCCCGCTGTTCCCGCCAGGCACGCACAACGCTCCCAAGGCCAGGAGAAAAGCGCTTCGGGGTGTTGCTCTCTCCGGGCCCTTGCCCCTGAGCCTGGGGTCCAGGCAGTGGGTCCACACTCCCAGACCAAGGCAGAACCACATGCACACGTCTGTTCCTGACCCCTGCACCGGCAGAGAGCTCGGGGGAGACAGAGTCTGTCAGGCAGCTGCTGGGTTGGCTGCCTGTGTGGGAAGGGGCAGAGGCGACCTAGGGGCAAGTTGGGCCTCTTGCTCTCCCTGCTGCCCTGAGGCTGCTGGGCCAAAGAGGTCTTGGGCATCCAGCCCCTTGCTGGTCCCTTCCCGCTGACGAGGCCCTCTGAGCTCCAGCACCTTGCAGTGTGGAGACAGCCCCTGCCAGCAACCTCCTCTCCAAGGAGGCATCAACCGAGGCCTATGCCCAGGGGAAAGGCACCAGCGGGGATGAGCCTGGGGAGGCGCCCAGGCATGTCTGGACCCAGTCCCCGCAGCCTGCCCCTTGGTGGGGCAGTACCCCCGGAGGCCAGGAAGGTCTGGGCAAGGCTGGCCAGGGGCAGGGGCCCTACTGGGTCCTGCCCCTGGCCTGTGGGGCCTCTGAGCACAACGGGCCCTCTCCCACTCGAAGAACTCCCCGGCTGCCTCCAAAGGCCAGTTTGCCAACACTCCCGCCCGCTGTTCCCGCCACGCACGCACAATGCTCCCAAGCCCGGGAGAAAAGCACTTCGGGGTGGTGCTCTCCTCGGGCCCTTGCCCCTGAGCCTGGGGGCCAGGCAGTTGGTCCACACTCCCAGACCAAGGCAGAACCACATGCACACGTCTGTTCCTGACCCCTGCACCGGCAGAGAGCTCGGGGGAGCCAGAGTCTGTCAGGCAGCTGCTGGGCTGGCTGCCTGTGTGGGAAGGGGCAGAGCCGACCTAGGGGCAAGTTGGGCCTCTTGCTCTCCCTGCTGCCCTGAGGCTGCTGGGCCAAATAGGTCTTGGGCATCCAGCCCCTTGCTGGTCCCTTCACTCTGACGAGGCCCTCTGAGCTCTAGCACCTTGCAGTGTGGAGACAGCCCCTGCCAGCAACCTCCTCTCCAAGGAGGCCTCAACCGAGGCCTAGGCCCAGGGGAAAGGCACCAGCGGGGATGAGCCTGGGGAGGCGCCCGGGCATGTCTGGACCCAGTCCCCGCAGCCTGCCCCTTGGTGGGGCAGTACCCCCGGAGGCCAGGAAGATCTGGGCAAGGCTGGCCAGGGGCAGGGGCCCTGCTGGGTCCTCCCCATGGCCTGTGGGGCCTCTGAGCACAACCGGCCCTCTCCCACTGGAAGACCTCCCCGGCTGCCTCCAAAGGCCAGTTTGCCAACACTCCTGCCCGCTCTTCCCGCCAGGCACGCACAATGCTCCCAAGCCCGGGAGAAAAGCGCTTCGGGGTGGTGCTCTCTCCGGGCCCTTGCCCCTGAGCCAGTGGGCAAGGCAGGGGGAACACACTCCCAGACCAAGGCAGAAACACATGCACACGTCTGTTCCTGTCCCCTGCACCGGCAGAGAGCTCGGGGGAGCCAGAGTCTCTCAGGTAGGTGCTGGGCTGGCCGCCTGTGTGGGAAGGGGCAGAGCCGACCTAGGGGCAAGTTGGGCCTCTTGCTCTCCCTGCTGCCCTGAGGCTGCAGGGCCAAAGACGTCTTGGGCATCCAGCCCCTTACTGGTCCCTTCCCTCTGACGAGGCCCTCTGAGCTCCAGCACCTTGCATTGTGGAGACAGCCCCTGCCAGCAATCTCCTCTCCAAGGAGGCCTCAACCGAGGCCTAGGCCCAGGGGAAAGGCACCAGCGGGGTTGAGCCAGGGGAGGCGCCCGGGCATGTCTGGACCCTGTCCCCGCAGCCTGCCCCTTGGTGGGGCAGTACCCCCGGAGGCCAGGAAGGTCTGGGCAAGGCTGGCCAGGGTCAGGGGCCCTGCTGGGTCCTGCCCCTGGCCTGTGGGGCCTCTGAGCACAACCGGCCCTCTCCCACTGGAAGACCTCCCCGGCTGCCTCCAAAGTCCTGTTTGCAAGCACTCCCGCCCACTGTTCCCGCCAGGCGCGCACAATGCTCCCAAGCCCGGGAGAAAAGCGCTTCGGGGTGGTGGTCTCTCCGGGCCCTTGCCCCTGAGCCTGGGGGCCAGGCAGGGGATCCACAGTCCCAGGCCAAGGCACAACAACATGCACACGTCTGTTCCTGCCCCCTCCACCGGCAGAGAGCTGGGGGGAGCCAGAGTCTCTCAGGCAGCTGCTGGGTTGGCTGCCTGTGTGGGAAGGGGCAGAGACGACCTAGGGGCAAGTTGGGCCTCTTGCTCTCCCTGCTGCCCTGAGGCTGCTGGGCCAAAGAGGTCTTGGGCATCCAGCCCCTTGCTGGTCCCTTCCCGCTGACGAGGCCCTCTGAGCTCCAGCACCTTGCAGTGTGGAGACAGCCCCTGCCAGCAACCTCCTCTCCAAGGAGGCCTCAACCGAGGCCTAGGCCCAGGGGAAAGGCACCAGCGGGGATGAGCCTGGGGAGGCGCCCGGGCATCTCTGGACCCAGGCCCCGCAGCCTGCCCCTTAGTGGGGCAGTACCCCCGGAGGCCAGGAAGGTCTGGGCAAGGCTAGCCAGGGGCAGGGGCCCTGCTGCGTCCTGCCCCTGGCCTGTGGGGCCTCTGAGCACAACCGGCCCTCTCCCACTCGAAGACCTCCCCGGCTGCCTCCAAGGCCGGTTTGCAAGCGCTCCCGCCCACTGTTCCCAGCAGGCGTGCACAATGCTCCCAAGCCCGGGAGAAAAGCGCTTCAGGGTGGTGCTCTCTCCGGGCCCTTGCCCCTAAGCCTGCGGGCCAGGCAGGGGGAACACACTCCCAGGCCAAGACAGAACGACATGAACACGTCTGTTCCTGCCCCCTACACCGGCAGAGAGCTCGGGGGAGCCAGAGTCTCTCAGGCAGGTGCTGGGCTGGCCGCCTGTGTGGGAAGGGGCAGAGCCGACCTAGGGACAAGTTGGGCCTCTTGCTCTCCCTGCTGCCCTGAGGCTGCTGGGCCAAAGACGTCTTGGGCATCCAGCCCTTTGCTGGTCCCTTCCCTCTGACGAGGCCCTCTGAGCTCCAGCACCTTGCAGTGTGGAGACAGCACCTGCCAGCAATCTCCTCTCCAAGGAGGCCTCAACCGAGGCCTAGGCCCAGGGGAAAGGCACCAGCGGGGATGAGCCTGGGGAGGCGCCCGGGCATGTCTGGACCCAGTCCCCGCAGCCTGCCCCTTGGTGGGGCAGTACCCCTGGAGGCCAGGAAGGTCTGGGCAAGGCTGACCAGGGGCAGGGGACCTGCTGGGTCCTGCCCCTGGCCTGTGGGGCCTCTGAGCACAACCGGCCCTCTCCCACTGGAAGACCTCCCCGGCTGCCTCCAAAGGCCGGTTTGCCAACACTCCCGCCCGCTGTTCCCGCCAGGCACGCACAATGCTCCCAAGCCCGGGAGAAAAGCGCTTCGGGGTGGTGCTCTCTCCGGGCCCTTGCCCCTAAGCCTGCGGGCCAGGCAGGGGGAACACACTCCCAGGCCAAGACAGAACGACATGAACACGTCTGTTCCTGCCCCCTACACCGGCAGAGAGCTCGGGGGAGCCAGAGTCTGTCAGGCAGGTGCTGGGCTGGCCGCCTGTGTGGGAAGTGGCAGAGCCGACCTAGGGGCATGTTGGGCCTCTGCTCTCCCTGCTGCCCTGAGGCTGCTGGGCCAAAGAGGTCTTGGGCATCCAGCCCCTTGCTGGTCCCTTCCCTCTGACGAGGCCCTCTGAGCTCCAGCACCTTGCAGTGTGGAGACAGCCCCTGCCAGCAACCTCCTCTCCAAGGAGGCCTCAACCGAGGCCTAGGCCCAGGGGAAAGGCACCAGCGGGGATGAGCCAGGGGAGGCGCCCGAGCATGTCTGGACCCAGTCCCTGCAGCCTGCCCCTTGGTGGGGCAGTACCCCCGGAGGCCAGGAAGGTCTGGGCAAGGCTGGCCAGGGGCAGGGGCCCTGCTGGGTCCTGCCCCTGGCCTGTAGGGCCTCTGAGCACAACCGGCCCTCTCCCACTGGAAGACCTCCCCGGCTGCCTCCAAAGGCCGGTTTGCAAGCGCTCCCGCCCACTGTTCCCAGCAGGCGTGCACAATGCTCCTAAGCCCGGGAGAAAAGCGCTTCGGGGTGGTGCTCTCTCCGGGCCCTTGCCCCTGAGCCTGGGGGCAAGGCAGGGTGTCCACACTCCCAGGCCAAGGCAGAACCACATGCACACGTCTGATCTGCCCCCTGCACCGGCAGAGAGCTCGGGGGAGCCAGAGTCTGTCAGGCAGCTGCTGGGCTGGCCGCCTGTGTGGGAAGGGGCAGAGCCGACCTAGGGGCAAGTTGGGCCTCTTGCTCTCCCTGCTGCCCTGAGGCTGCTGGGCCAAAGAGGTCTTGGGCATCCAGCCCCTTGCTGGTCCCTTCCCTCTGATGAGGCCCTCTGAGCTCCAGCACCTTGCAGTGTGGAGACAGCCCCTGCCAGCAACCTCCTCTCCAAGGAGGCCTCAACCGAGGTCTAGGCCCAGGGGAAAGGCACCAGCAGGGATGAGCCTGGGGAGGCGCCCGGGCATGACTGGACCCAGGCCCGCAGCCTGCCCCTTGGTGGGGCAGTACCCCCGGAGGCCAGGAAGGTCTGGGCAAGGCTGGCCAGGGGCAGGGGCCCTGCTGGGTCCTGTCCCTGGCCTGTAGGGCCTCTGAGCACAACCGGCCCTCTCCCACTGGAAGACCTCCCCGGCTGCCTCCAAAGGCCAGTTTGCCAACACTCCTGCCCGCTGTTCCCGCCAGGCACGCACAATGCTCCCAATTCCGTGAGAAAAGTGCTTCGGCATGGTGCTCTCTCCGGGCCCTTGGAAGACCTCCCAAGCTCCCTCCAAAGGCCGGTTTGCAAGCACTTCCGCCCGCTGTTCCCGCCAGCCTCGCACAATGCTCCCAAGCCCGGGAGAAAAGCGCTTCGGGGTGGTGTTCTCTCCGTGCCCATGGAGGACCTCCCTGGCTGCCCCCAAAGGCCGGTTTGCAAGCACTCCCACTCGCTGTTCCCGCCAGCCACGCACAATCCTCCAAAACCCCGGAGAAAAGCGCTTCGGGGTGGTGTTCTCTCCGTGCCCATGGAAGACCTCCCGGGGTGCCCCCAAAGGCCGGTTTGGAACCACTCCCACTCGCTGTTCCCGCCATCCGCGCAAATGTTCCAAGCCCGGGAGAAAAGCGCTTCTGGGTGGTGCTCTCTACAGGCCCTTGGAAGACCTCCCCGGCTGCCTCCAAAGGCCGGTTTGCAAGCACTCCCGCCCGCTGTTCCCACCAGCCACGCACAATGCTCCCAAGCCCGGGAGAAAAGCATTTTGGGGTGGTGCTCACACCGGGCCCTGGAAGACCTCCCCGGCTGCCTCCAAAGGACGGTTTTCAAGCACTCCTGCCTGCTGTTCCCGCCACCCGCGCACAATGCTCCCAAGCCCGGGAGAAAAGCTTTTTGGGGTGGTGCTCACACCGGGCCCTGGAAGACCTCCCCGGGTGCCTCCAAAGGCCGGTTTTCAAGCACTCCTGCCTTCTGTTCCCGCCACCTGCGCACAATGCTCCCAAGCCCGGGAGAAAAGCGCTTCGGGGTGGTGCTCTCTACAGGCCCTTGGAAGACCTCCCCGGCTGCCTCCAAAGGCCGGTTTGCAAGGACTCCTTCCTGCTGTTCCCGCCAGCCACGCACAATGCTCCCAAGCCCGGGAGAAAAGCATTTTGGGGTGGTGCTCTCTACAGGCCCTTGGAAGACCTCCCCGGCTGCCTCCAATGGCCAGTTTGAAAGCACTCATGCCCGCTGTTCCCACCAGCCGCGCACAATGCTCCCAAGCCCGGGAGAAAAGCTTTTTGGGGTGGTGCTCACACCGGGCCCTGGAAGACCTCCCCGGCTGCCTCCAAAGGCCGGTTTTCAAGCACTCCTGCCTGCTGTTCCCGCCACCTGCGCACAATGCTCCCAAGCCCGGGAGAAAAGCGCTTCGGGGTGGTGCTCTCTACAGGCCCTTGGAAGACCTCCCCGGCTGCCTCCAATGGTCAGTTTGCAAGCACTCATGCCCGCTGTTCCCACCAGCCGCGCACAATGCTCCAAAGCCCGGGAGAAAAGCTTTTTGGGGTGGTGCTCACACCGGGCCCTGGAAGACCTCCCCGGCTGCCTGCAAAGGCCGGTTTTCAAGCACTCCTGCCTGCTGTTCCCGCCACCCGCGCACAATACTCCCAAGCCCGGGAGAAAAGCGCTTCGGGGTGGTGCTCTCTACAGGTCCTTGGAAGACCTCCCCGGCAGCCTCCAAAGGCCGGTTTGCAAGGACTCCTTCCTGCTGTTCCCGCCAGCCACGCACAATGCTCCCAAGCCCGGGAGAAAAGTGCTTCGGGGTGGTGCTCTCTCCGGGCCCTTGGAAGACGTCCCCGGCTGCCTCCAAAGGCCGGTTTGCAAGCACTCATGCCCGTTGTTCCCACCAGCCGCGCACAATGCTCCCAAGCCCGGGAGAAAAGCGCTTCGGGGTGGTGCTCACTCCGGGCCCTTGGAAGACGTCCCCGGCTGCCTCCAATGGCCAGTTTGAAAGCACTCATGCCCGCTGTTCCCACCAGCCGCGCACAATGCTCCCAAGCCCGGGAGAAAAGCTTTTTGGGGTGGTGCTCACACCGGGCCCTGGAAGACCTCCCCGGCTGCCTCCAAAGGCCGGTTTTCAAGCACTCCTGCCTGCTGTTCCCGCCACCTGCGCACAATGCTCCCAAGCCCGGGAGAAAAGCGCTTCGGGGTGGTGCTCTCTACAGGCCCTTGGAAGACCTCCCCGGCTGCCTCCAAAGGCCGGTTTGCAAGGACTCCTTCCTGATGTTCCCGCCAGCCACGAACAATGCTCCCAAGCCCGGGAGAAAACCATTTTGGGGTGGTGCTCTCTACAGGCCCTTGGAAGACCTCCCCGGCTGCCTCCAATGGCCAGTTTGCAAGCACTCATGCCCGCTGTTCCCACCAGCCACGCACAATGCTCCCAAGCCCGGGAGAAAAGCTTTTTGGGGTGGTGCTCTCTACAGGCCCTTGGAAGACCTCCCCGGCTGCCTCCAATGGCCGGTTTGCAAGGACTCCTTCCTGCTGTTCCCGCCAGCCACGCACAATGCTCCCAAGCCCGGGAGAAAAGCATTTTGGGGTGGTGCTCTCTACAGGCCCTTGGAAGACCTCCCCGGCTGCCTCCAATGGCCAGTTTGCAAGCACTCATGCCCGCTGTTCCCACCAGCCGCGCACAATGCTCCCAAGCCCGGGAGAAAAGCTTTTTGGGGTGGTGCTCACACCGGGCCCTGGAAGACCTCCCCGGCTGCCTGCAAAGGCCGGTTTTCAAGCACTCCTGCCTGCTGTTCCCGCCACCCGCGCACAATGCTCCCAAGCCCGGGAGAAAAGCGCTTCGGGGTGGTGCTCTCTACAGGCCCTTGGAAGACCTCCCCGGCTGCCTCCAAAGGCCGGTTTGCAAGGACTCCTTCCTGCTGTTCCCGCCAGCCACGCACAATGCTCCCAAGCCCGGGAGAAAAGCATTTTGGGGTGGTGCTCTCTCCAGGCCCTTGGAAGACCTCCCGGGCTGCCTCCAAAGGCCGGTTTGCAAGCACTCATGTCCGCTGTTCCCGACAGCCGCGCACAATGCTCCCAAGCCTGGGAGAAAAGCATTTTGGGGTAGTGATCAGTCCGGGCCCTTGGAAGACCTCCCCGGCTGCCTCCAAAGGACAGTTTGCAAGCACTCATGCCCGCTGTTCCCGCCAGCCGCGCACAATGCTCCCAAGATCGTGAGAAAAGCGCTTCGGGGTGGTGGTCTCTCCGGGACCATGGAGGACCTCCCCGGCTGCCCCCAAAGGCCGGTTTGCAAGCACTCCCACTCGCTGTTCCCGCCAGCCACACACAATGTTCCAAAACCCCAGAGAAAAGCGCTTCGGGGTGGTGCTCTCTCCGGGCCCTTGGAAGACTTCTCTGGCTGCCTCCAAAGGCGGGTTTGCAAGAATTCCCTCCCGCTCTCCCACCAGCCGCACACAATGCTCCAGAACCCGAGAGAAAAGCGCTTCGAGGTGGTGCTCTCTCCGGGCCCTTGGAAGACCTCCCCGGCTGCCTCCAATGGGCGGTATGCAAGCACTCATGCCCGCTGTTCCCACCAGCTATGCACAATGCTCCCAAGCATGGGAGAAAAGCATTTTGGGGTGGTGCTCACTCCTTGCCCTTGGAAGACCTCCGCGCCTGCCTCCAAAGGCCGGATTGCAAGCACTCCTGCCTGCTGTTCCCGCCACACGCGCACACTGCTCCCAAGCCCGGGAGAAAAGCGCATCGGGGTGGTGTTCTCTCCGGGCCCATGGAGGACCTCCCCGGCTGCCCCCAAAGGCCGGTTTGCAAGCATTCCCACTAGCTGTTCCCGCCAGCCACGCAAATGCTCCCAAGCCCGGGAGAAAAGCATTTTGGGGTGGTGCTCTCTCCGGGCCCTTGCCCCTGTGCCTCGGGGCCAGGCAGGGGGTCCACACGCCCAGGCAAAGTCAGAACCACATGCACACGTCTGTTCCTGTCCCCTGCACCGGCAGAGAGCTCGGGGGAGCCAGAGTCTGTCAGGCAGCTGCTGGGTTGGCCGCCTGTGTGGGAAGGGGCAGAGCCGCCCTAGGGGCAAGTTGGGCCTCTTGCTCTCCCTGCTTCCCTGAGGCTGCTGGGCCAAACACGTCTTGGGCATCCAGCCCCTTACTGGTCCCTTCCCTCTGACGAGGCCCTCTGACCTCCAGCACCTTGCAGTGTGGAGACAGCCCCTGCCAGCAACCTCCTCTCCAAGGAGGCCTCAACCGAGGCCTAGGCCCAGGGGAAAGGCACCAGCGGGGATGAGCCTGGGGAGGCGCCCGGGCATGTCTGGACCCAGTCCCCGCAGCCTGCCCCTTGGTGGGGCAGTACCCCCGGAGGCCAGGAAGGTCTGGGCAAGGCTGCCAGGGGCAGGGACACTGCTGGGTCCTGCCCCTGGCCTGTGGGGCGTCTGAGCACAACCGGCACTCTCCCGCTGGAAGACCTCCCCGTCTGCCTCGAAAGGCCGGTTTGCAAGCACTCCCGCCCGCTGTTCCCGCCAGGCACGCACAATGCTCCCAAGCCCGGGAGAAAAGCGCTTCGGGGTGGTGCTCTCTCCGGGCCCTTGCCCCTGAGCCTGGGGGCAAGGCATGGGGAACACACTCCCAGGCCAAAGCAGAACCACATGCCCACGTCTGTTCCTGTCCCCTGCACCGGCAGAGAGCTGGGGGGAGCCAGAGTCTGTCAGGCAGCTGCTGGGCTGGCCGCCTGTGTGGGAAGGGGCAGAGCCGACCTAGGGGCAAGTTGGGCCTCTTGCTCTCCCTGCTGCCCTGAGGCTGCAGGGCCAAAGACGTCTTGGGCATCCAGCCCCTTGCTGGTCCCTTCCCTCTGACGAGGCCCTCTGAGCTCCAGCACCTTGCAGTGTGGAGACAGCCCCTGCCAGCAACCTCCTCTCCAAGGAGGCCTCAACCGAGGCCTAGGCCCAGGGGAAAGGCACCAGCGGGGATGAGCCAGTGGAGGCGCACGGGCATGTCTGGACCCAGTCCCCGCAGCCTGCCCCTTGGTGGGGCAGTACCCCCGGAGGCCAGGAAGGTCTGGGCAAGGCTGCCAGGGGCAGGGGCCCTGCTGGGTCCTGCCCCTGGCCTGTGGGGCGTCTGAGCACAACCGGCACTCTCCCGCTGGAAGACCTGCCCGGCCGCCTCCAAAGGCCGGTTAACAAGCGCTCCCGCCCACTGTTCCCAGCAGGCGTGCACAATGCTCCCAAGCCCGGGAGAAAAGCGCTTCGGGGTGGTGCTCTCTCCGGGCCCTTGCCCCTGAGCCTGGGGGCAAGGCAGGGTGTCCACACTCCCAGGCCAAGGCAGAACCACATGCACACGTCTGATCTGCCCCCTGCACCGGCAGAGAGCTCGGGGGAGCCAGAGTCTGTCAGGCAGCTGCTGGGCTGGCCGCCTGTGTGGGAAGGGGCAGAGCCGACCTAGGGGCAAGTTGGGCCTCTTGCTCTCCCTGCTGCCCTGAGGCTGCTGGGCCAAAGAGGTCTTGGGCATCCAGCCCCTTGCTGGTCCCTTCCCTCTGACGAGGCCCTCTGAGCTCCAGCACCTTGCAGTGTGGAGACAGCCCCTGCCAGCAACCTCCTCTCCAAGGAGGCCTCAACCGAGGCCTAGCCCCAGGGGAAAGGCACCAGCTGGGAAGAGCCTGGGGAGGCGCCCGGGCATGTCTGGACCCAGTCCCCGCAGCCTGCCCCTTGGTGAGGCAGTACCCCCGGAGGCCAGGAAGGTCTGGGCAAGGCTGGTCAGGGGCAGGGGCCCTGCTGGGCCCTGCCCCTGGCCTGTGGGGCCTCTGAGCACAACCGGCCCTCTCCCGCTGGAAGACCTCCCCGGCTGCCTCCAATGGCCAGTTTGCCAACACTCCTGCCCGCTGTTCCCGCCAGGCACGCACAATGCTCCCAATTCCGTGAGAAAAGTGCTTCGGCATGGTGCTCTCTCCGGGCCCTTGGAAGACCTCCCAAGCTGCCTCCAAAGGCCGGTTTGCAAGCACTTCCGCCCGCTGTTCCCGCCAGCCTCGCACAATGCTCCCAAGCCCGGGAGAAAAGCGCTTCGGGGTGGTGTTCTCTCCGTGCCCATGGAGGACCTCCCTGGCTGCCCCCAAAGGCCGGTTTGCAAGCACTCCCACTCGCTGTTCCCGCCAGCGACGCACAATCCTCCAAAACCCCGGAGAAAAGCGCTTCGGGGTGGTGTTCTCTCCGTGCCCATGGAAGACCTCCCGGGGTGCCCCCAAAGGCCGGTTTGGAACCACTCCCACTCGCTGTTCCCGCCATCCGCGCAAATGTTCCAAGCCCGGGAGAAAAGCGCTTCTGGGTGGTGCTCTCTACAGGCCCTTGGAAGACCTCCCCGGCTGCCTCCAAAGGCCGGTTTGCAAGCACTCCCGCCCGCTGTTCCCACCAGCCACGCACAATGCTCCCAAGCCCGGGAGAAAAGCATTTTGGGGTGGTGCTCACACCGGGCCCTGGAAGACCTCCCCGGCTGCCTCCAAAGGACGGTTTTCAAGCACTCCTGCCTGCTGTTCCCGCCACCCGCGCACAATGCTCCCAAGCCCGGGAGAAAAGCGCTTCGGGGTGGTGCTCTCTACAGGCCCCTCGAAAACCTCCCCGGCTGCCTCCAAAGGCCGGTTTGCAAGGACTCCTTCCTGCTGTTCCCGCCAGCCACGCACAATGCTCCCAAGCCCGGGAGAAAAGCATTTTGGGGTGGTGCTCACTCCGGGCCCTTGGAAGACTTCCCCGGCTGCCTCCAATGGCCAGTTTGCAAGCACTCATGGCCGCTGTTCCCACTAGCCGCGCACAATGCTCCCAAGCCCGGGAGAAAAGCTTTTTGGGGTGGTGCTCACACCGGGCCCTGGAAGACCTCCCCGGGTGCCTCCAAAGGCCGGTTTTCAAGCACTCCTGCCTTCTGTTCCCGCCACCTGCGCACAATGCTCCCAAGCCCGGGAGAAAAGCGCTTCGGGGTGGTGCTCTCTACAGGCCCTTGGAAGACCTCCCCGGCTGCCTCCAAAGGCCGGTTTGCAAGGACTCCTTCCTGCTGTTCCCGCCAGCCACGCACAATGCTCCCAAGCCCGGGAGAAAAGCATTTTGGGGTGGTGCTCTCTACAGGCCCTTGGAAGACCTCCCCGGCTGCCTCCAATGGCCAGTTTGAAAGCACTCATGCCCGCTGTTCCCACCAGCTGCGCACAATGCTCCCAAGCCCGGGAGAAAAGCTTTTTGGGGTGGTGCTCACACCGGGCCCTGGAAGACCTCCCCGGCTGCCTCCAAAGGCCGGTTTTCAAGCACTCTTGCCTGCTGTTCCCGCCACCTGCGCACAATGCTCCCAAGCCCGGGAGAAAAGCGCTTCGGGGTGGTGCTCTCTACAGGCCCTTGGAAGACCTCCCCGGCTGCCTCCAATGGTCAGTTTGCAAGCACTCATGCCCGCTGTTCCCACCAGCCGCGCACAATGCTCCAAAGCCCGGGAGAAAAGCTTTTTGGGGTGGTGCTCACACCGGGCCCTGGAAGACCTCCCCGGCTGCCTGCAAAGGCCGGTTTTCAAGCACTCCTGCCTGCTGTTCCCGCCACCCGCGCACAATACTCCCAAGCCCGGGAGAAAAGCGCTTCGGGGTGGTGCTCTCTACAGGTCCTTGGAAGACCTCCCCGGCAGCCTCCAAAGGCCGGTTTGCAAGGACTCCTTCCTGCTGTTCCCGCCAGCCACGCACAATGCTCCCAAGCCCGGGAGAAAAGTGCTTCGGGGTAGTGCTCTCTCCGGGCCCTTGGAAGACGTCCCCGGCTGCCTCCAAAGGCCGGTTTGCAAGCACTCATGCCCGTTGTTCCCACCAGCCGCGCACAATGCTCCCAAGCCCGGGAGAAAAGCGCTTCGGGGTGGTGCTCACTCCGGGCCCTTGGAAGACGTCCCCGGCTGCCTCCAATGGCCAGTTTGAAAGCACTCATGCCCGCTGTTCCCACCAGCCGCGCACAATGCTCCCAAGCCCGGGAGAAAAGCTTTTTGGGGTGGTGCTCACACCGGGCCCTGGAAGACCTCCCCGGCTGCCTCCAAAGGCCGGTTTTCAAGCACTACTGCCTGCTGTTCCCGCCACCTGCGTACAATGCTCCCAAGCCCGGGAGAAAAGCGCTTCGGGGTGGTGCTCTCTACAGGCCCTTGGAAGACCTCCCCGGCTGCCTCCAAAGGCCGGTTTGCAAGGACTCCTTCCTGCTGTTCCCGCCAGCCACGCACAATGCTCCCAAGCCCGGGAGAAAACCATTTTGGGGTGGTGCTCTCTACAGGCCCTTGGAAGACCTCCCCGGCTGCCTCCAATGGCCAGTTTGCAAGCACTCATGCCCGCTGTTCCCACCAGCCACGCACAATGCTCCCAAGCCCGGGAGAAAAGCTTTTTGGGGTGGTGCTCTCTACAGGCCCTTGGAAGACCTCCCCGGCTGCCTCCAATGGCCGGTTTGCAAGGACTCCTTCCTGCTGTTCCCGCCAGCCACGCACAATGCTCCCAAGCCCGGGAGAAAAGCATTTTGGGGTGGTGCTCTCTACAGGCCCTTGGAAGACCTCCCCGGCTGCCTCCAATGGCCAGTTTGCAAGCACTCATGCCCGCTGTTCCCACCAGCCGCGCACAATGCTCCCAAGCCCGGGAGAAAAGCTTTTTGGGGTGGTGCTCACACCGGGCCCTGGAAGACCTCCCCGGGTGCCTCCAAAGGCCGGTTTTCAAGCACTCCTGCCTGCTGTTCCCGCCACCCGCGCACAATGCTCCCAAGCCCGGGAGAAAAGCGCTTCGGGGTGGTGCTCTCTACAGGCCCTTGGAAGACCTCCCCGGCTGCCTCCAAAGGCCGGTTTGCAAGGACTCCTTCCTGCTGTTCCCGCCAGCCACGCACAATGCTCCCAAGCCCGGGAGAAAAGTGCTTCGGGGTGGTGCTCTCTCCGGGCCCTTGGAAGACGTCCCCGGCTGCCTCCAAAGGCCGGTTTGCAAGCACTCATGCCCGTTGTTCCCACCAGCCGCGCACAATGCTCCCAAGCCCGGGAGAAAAGCATTTTGGGGTGGTGCTCACTCCGGGCCCTTGGAAGACCTCCCCGGCTGCCTTCAAAGGCCAGTTTGCAAGCACTCCTGCCTGCTGTTCCCGCCAGCCGCGCACAATGCTCCCAAGACCGGGAGAAAAGCGCTTCGGGGTGGTGCTCTCTCCGGGCACTTTCAAGACTCCCCGGCTGCCTCCAAAGGCCGGTTTGTAAGTACTCATTCCCGCTGCTTCCGCCAGCCACGCACAATGCTCCCAAGACCGGGAGAAAAGCATTTTTGGGTGGTGCTCTCTCCGGGCCCTTGGAAGACCTCCCGGGCTGCCTCCAAAGGCCGGTTTGCAAGCACTCATGTCCGCTGTTCCCGACAGCCGCGCACAATGCTCCCAAGCCTGGGAGAAAAGCATTTTGGGGTAGTGATCAGTCCGGGCCCTTGGAAGACCTCCCCGGCTGCCTCCAAAGGACAGTTTGCAAGCACTCATGCCCGCTGTTCCCGCCAGCCGCGCACAATGCTCCCAAGATCGTGAGAAAAGCGCTTCGGGGTGGTGGTCTCTCCGGGACCATGGAGGACCTCCCCGGCTGCCCCCAAAGGCCGGTTTGCAAGCACTCCCACTCGCTGTTCCCGCCAGCCACACACAATGTTCCAAAACCCCAGAGAAAAGCGCTTCGGGGTGGTGCTCTCTCCGGGCCCTTGGAAGACTTCTCTGGCTGCCTCCAAAGGCGGGTTTGCAAGAATTCCCTCCCGCTGTCCCACCAGCCGCACACAATGCTCCAGAACCCGAGAGAAAAGCGCTTCGAGGTGGTGCTCTCTCCGGGCCCTTGGAAGACCTCCCCGGCTGCCTCCAATGGGCGGTATGCAAGCACTCATGCCCGCTGTTCCCACCAGCTATGCACAATGCTCCCAAGCATGGGAGAAAAGCATTTTGGGGTGGTGCTCACTCCTTGCCCTTGGAAGACCTCCGCGCCTGCCTCCAAAGGCCGGATTGCAAGCACTCCTGCCTGCTGTTCCCGCCACACGCGCACACTGCTCCCAAGCCCGGGAGAAAAGCGCATCGGGGTGGTGTTCTCTCCGGGCCCATGGAGGACCTCCCCGGCTGCCCCCAAAGGCCGGTTTGCAAGCATTCCCACTAGCTGTTCCCGCCAGCCACGCAAATGCTCCCAAGCCCGGGAGAAAAGCATTTTGGGGTGGTGCTCTCTCCGGGCCCTTGCCCCTGTGCCTCGGGGCCAGGCAGGGGGTCCACACGCCCAGGCAAAGTCAGAACCACATGCACACGTCTGTTCCTGTCCCCTGCACCGGCAGAGAGCTGGGGGGAGCCAGAGTCTGTCAGGCAGCTGCTGGGCTGGCCGCCTGTGTGGGAAGGGGCAGAGCCGACCTAGGGGCAAGTTGGGCCTCTTGCTCTCCCTGCTGCCCTGAGGCTGCAGGGCCAAAGACGTCTTGGGCATCCAGCCCCTTGCTGGTCCCTTCCCTCTGACGAGGCCCTCTGAGCTCCAGCACCTTGCAGTGTGGAGACAGCCCCTGCCAGCAACCTCCTCTCCAAGGAGGCCTCAACCGAGGCCTAGGCCCAGGGGAAAGGCACCAGCGGGGATGAGCCAGTGGAGGCGCACGGGCATGTCTGGACCCAGTCCCCGCAGCCTGCCCCTTGGTGGGGCAGTACCCCCGGAGGCCAGGAAGGTCTGGGCAAGGCTGCCAGGGGCAGGGGCCCTGCTGGGTCCTGCCCCTGGCCTGTGGGGCGTCTGAGCACAACCGGCACTCTCCCGCTGGAAGACCTGCCCGGCCGCCTCCAAAGGCCGGTTAACAAGCGCTCCCGCCCACTGTTCCCAGCAGGCGTGCACAATGCTCCCAAGCCCGGGAGAAAAGCGCTTCGGGGTGGTGCTCTCTCCGGGCCCTTGCCCCTGAGCCTGGGGGCAAGGCAGGGTGTCCACACTCCCAGGCCAAGGCAGAACCACATGCACACGTCTGATCTGCCCCCTGCACCGGCAGAGAGCTCGGGGGAGCCAGAGTCTGTCAGGCAGCTGCTGGGCTGGCCGCCTGTGTGGGAAGGGGCAGAGCCGACCTAGGGGCAAGTTGGGCCTCTTGCTCTCCCTGCTGCCCTGAGGCTGCTGGGCCAAAGAGGTCTTGGGCATCCAGCCCCTTGCTGGTCCCTTCCCTCTGACGAGGCCCTCTGAGCTCCAGCACCTTGCAGTGTGGAGACAGCCCCTGCCAGCAACCTCCTCTCCAAGGAGGCCTCAACCGAGGCCTAGCCCCAGGGGAAAGGCACCAGCTGGGAAGAGCCTGGGGAGGCGCCCGGGCATGTCTGGACCCAGTCCCCGCAGCCTGCCCCTTGGTGGGGCAGTACCCCCGGAGGCCAGGAAGGTCTGGGCAAGGCTGGTCAGGGGCAGGGGCCCTGCTGGGCCCTGCCCCTGGCCTGTGGGGCCTCTGAGCACAACCGGCCCTCTCCCGCTGGAAGACCTCCCCGGCTGCCTCCAATGGCCAGTTTGCCAACACTCCTGCCCGCTGTTCCCGCCAGGCACGCACAATGCTCCCAATTCCGTGAGAAAAGTGCTTCGGCATGGTGCTCTCTCCGGGCCCTTGGAAGACCTCCCAAGCTGCCTCCAAAGGCCGGTTTGCAAGCACTTCCGCCCGCTGTTCCCGCCAGCCTCGCACAATGCTCCCAAGCCCGGGAGAAAAGCGCTTCGGGGTGGTGTTCTCTCCGTGCCCATGGAGGACCTCCCTGGCTGCCCCCAAAGGCCGGTTTGCAAGCACTCCCACTCGCTGTTCCCGCCAGCGACGCACAATCCTCCAAAACCCCGGAGAAAAGCGCTTCGGGGTGGTGTTCTCTCCGTGCCCATGGAAGACCTCCCGGGGTGCCCCCAAAGGCCGGTTTGGAACCACTCCCACTCGCTGTTCCCGCCATCCGCGCAAATGTTCCAAGCCCGGGAGAAAAGCGCTTCTGGGTGGTGCTCTCTACAGGCCCTTGGAAGACCTCCCCGGCTGCCTCCAAAGGCCGGTTTGCAAGCACTCCCGCCCGCTGTTCCCACCAGCCACGCACAATGCTCCCAAGCCCGGGAGAAAAGCATTTTGGGGTGGTGCTCACACCGGGCCCTGGAAGACCTCCCCGGCTGCCTCCAAAGGACGGTTTTCAAGCACTCCTGCCTGCTGTTCCCGCCACCCGCGCACAATGCTCCCAAGCCCGGGAGAAAAGCGCTTCGGGGTGGTGCTCTCTACAGGCCCCTCGAAAACCTCCCCGGCTGCCTCCAAAGGCCGGTTTGCAAGGACTCCTTCCTGCTGTTCCCGCCAGCCACGCACAATGCTCCCAAGCCCGGGAGAAAAGCATTTTGGGGTGGTGCTCACTCCGGGCCCTTGGAAGACTTCCCCGGCTGCCTCCAATGGCCAGTTTGCAAGCACTCATGGCCGCTGTTCCCACTAGCCGCGCACAATGCTCCCAAGCCCGGGAGAAAAGCTTTTTGGGGTGGTGCTCACACCGGGCCCTGGAAGACCTCCCCGGGTGCCTCCAAAGGCCGGTTTTCAAGCACTCCTGCCTTCTGTTCCCGCCACCTGCGCACAATGCTCCCAAGCCCGGGAGAAAAGCGCTTCGGGGTGGTGCTCTCTACAGGCCCTTGGAAGACCTCCCCGGCTGCCTCCAAAGGCCGGTTTGCAAGGACTCCTTCCTGCTGTTCCCGCCAGCCACGCACAATGCTCCCAAGCCCGGGAGAAAAGCATTTTGGGGTGGTGCTCTCTACAGGCCCTTGGAAGACCTCCCCGGCTGCCTCCAATGGCCAGTTTGAAAGCACTCATGCCCGCTGTTCCCACCAGCTGCGCACAATGCTCCCAAGCCCGGGAGAAAAGCTTTTTGGGGTGGTGCTCACACCGGGCCCTGGAAGACCTCCCCGGCTGCCTCCAAAGGCCGGTTTTCAAGCACTCTTGCCTGCTGTTCCCGCCACCTGCGCACAATGCTCCCAAGCCCGGGAGAAAAGCGCTTCGGGGTGGTGCTCTCTACAGGCCCTTGGAAGACCTCCCCGGCTGCCTCCAATGGTCAGTTTGCAAGCACTCATGCCCGCTGTTCCCACCAGCCGCGCACAATGCTCCAAAGCCCGGGAGAAAAGCTTTTTGGGGTGGTGCTCACACCGGGCCCTGGAAGACCTCCCCGGCTGCCTGCAAAGGCCGGTTTTCAAGCACTCCTGCCTGCTGTTCCCGCCACCCGCGCACAATACTCCCAAGCCCGGGAGAAAAGCGCTTCGGGGTGGTGCTCTCTACAGGTCCTTGGAAGACCTCCCCGGCAGCCTCCAAAGGCCGGTTTGCAAGGACTCCTTCCTGCTGTTCCCGCCAGCCACGCACAATGCTCCCAAGCCCGGGAGAAAAGTGCTTCGGGGTAGTGCTCTCTCCGGGCCCTTGGAAGACGTCCCCGGCTGCCTCCAAAGGCCGGTTTGCAAGCACTCATGCCCGTTGTTCCCACCAGCCGCGCACAATGCTCCCAAGCCCGGGAGAAAAGCGCTTCGGGGTGGTGCTCACTCCGGGCCCTTGGAAGACGTCCCCGGCTGCCTCCAATGGCCAGTTTGAAAGCACTCATGCCCGCTGTTCCCACCAGCCGCGCACAATGCTCCCAAGCCCGGGAGAAAAGCTTTTTGGGGTGGTGCTCACACCGGGCCCTGGAAGACCTCCCCGGCTGCCTCCAAAGGCCGGTTTTCAAGCACTACTGCCTGCTGTTCCCGCCACCTGCGTACAATGCTCCCAAGCCCGGGAGAAAAGCGCTTCGGGGTGGTGCTCTCTACAGGCCCTTGGAAGACCTCCCCGGCTGCCTCCAAAGGCCGGTTTGCAAGGACTCCTTCCTGCTGTTCCCGCCAGCCACGCACAATGCTCCCAAGCCCGGGAGAAAACCATTTTGGGGTGGTGCTCTCTACAGGCCCTTGGAAGACCTCCCCGGCTGCCTCCAATGGCCAGTTTGCAAGCACTCATGCCCGCTGTTCCCACCAGCCACGCACAATGCTCCCAAGCCCGGGAGAAAAGCTTTTTGGGGTGGTGCTCTCTACAGGCCCTTGGAAGACCTCCCCGGCTGCCTCCAATGGCCGGTTTGCAAGGACTCCTTCCTGCTGTTCCCGCCAGCCACGCACAATGCTCCCAAGCCCGGGAGAAAAGCATTTTGGGGTGGTGCTCTCTACAGGCCCTTGGAAGACCTCCCCGGCTGCCTCCAATGGCCAGTTTGCAAGCACTCATGCCCGCTGTTCCCACCAGCCGCGCACAATGCTCCCAAGCCCGGGAGAAAAGCTTTTTGGGGTGGTGCTCACACCGGGCCCTGGAAGACCTCCCCGGGTGCCTCCAAAGGCCGGTTTTCAAGCACTCCTGCCTGCTGTTCCCGCCACCCGCGCACAATGCTCCCAAGCCCGGGAGAAAAGCGCTTCGGGGTGGTGCTCTCTACAGGCCCTTGGAAGACCTCCCCGGCTGCCTCCAAAGGCCGGTTTGCAAGGACTCCTTCCTGCTGTTCCCGCCAGCCACGCACAATGCTCCCAAGCCCGGGAGAAAAGTGCTTCGGGGTGGTGCTCTCTCCGGGCCCTTGGAAGACGTCCCCGGCTGCCTCCAAAGGCCGGTTTGCAAGCACTCATGCCCGTTGTTCCCACCAGCCGCGCACAATGCTCCCAAGCCCGGGAGAAAAGCATTTTGGGGTGGTGCTCACTCCGGGCCCTTGGAAGACCTCCCCGGCTGCCTTCAAAGGCCAGTTTGCAAGCACTCCTGCCTGCTGTTCCCGCCAGCCGCGCACAATGCTCCCAAGCCCGGGAGAAAAGCGCTTCGGGGTGGTGCTCTCTCCGGGCACTTTCAAGACTCCCCGGCTGCCTCCAAAGGCCGGTTTGTAAGTACTCATTCCCGCTGCTTCCGCCAGCCACGCACAATGCTCCCAAGACCGGGAGAAAAGCATTTTGGGGTGGTGCTCTCTCCGGGCCCTTGGAAGACCTCCCGGGCTGCCTCCAAAGGCCGGTTTGCAAGCACTCATGTCCGCTGTTCCCGACAGCCGCGCACAATGCTCCCAAGCCTGGGAGAAAAGCATTTTGGGGTAGTGATCAGTCCGGGCCCTTGGAAGACCTCCCCGGCTGCCTCCAAAGGACAGTTTGCAAGCACTCATGCCCGCTGTTCCCGCCAGCCGCGCACAATGCTCCCAAGATCGTGAGAAAAGCGCTTCGGGGTGGTGGTCTCTCCGGGACCATGGAGGACCTCCCCGGCTGCCCCCAAAGGCCGGTTTGCAAGCACTCCCACTCGCTGTTCCCGCCAGCCACACACAATGTTCCAAAACCCCAGAGAAAAGCGCTTCGGGGTGGTGCTCTCTCCGGGCCCTTGGAAGACTTCTCTGGCTGCCTCCAAAGGCGGGTTTGCAAGAATTCCCTCCCGCTGTCCCACCAGCCGCACACAATGCTCCAGAACCCGAGAGAAAAGCGCTTCGAGGTGGTGCTCTCTCCGGGCCCTTGGAAGACCTCCCCGGCTGCCTCCAATGGGCGGTATGCAAGCACTCATGCCCGCTGTTCCCACCAGCTATGCACAATGCTCCCAAGCATGGGAGAAAAGCATTTTGGGGTGGTGCTCACTCCTTGCCCTTGGAAGACCTCCGCGCCTGCCTCCAAAGGCCGGATTGCAAGCACTCCTGCCTGCTGTTCCCGCCACACGCGCACACTGCTCCCAAGCCCGGGAGAAAAGCGCATCGGGGTGGTGTTCTCTCCGGGCCCATGGAGGACCTCCCCGGCTGCCCCCAAAGGCCGTTTGCAAGCATTCCCACTAGCTGTTCCCGCCAGCCACGCAAATGCTCCCAAGCCCGGGAGAAAAGCATTTTGGGGTGGTGCTCTCTCCGGGCCCTTGCCCCTGTGCCTCGGGGCCAGGCAGGGGGTCCACACGCCCAGGCAAAGTCAGAACCACATGCACACGTCTGTTCCTGTCCCCTGCACCGGAAGAGAGCTTGGGGGAGCCAGAGTCTGTCAGGCAGCTGCTGGGCTGGCGGCCTGTGTGGGAAGGGGCAGAGCCGACCTAGGGGCAAGTTGGGCCTCTTGCTCTCCCTGCTGCCCTGAGGCTGCTGGGCCAAAGAGGTCTTGGACATCCAGCCCCTTGCTGGTCCCTTCCATCTGAGGAGGACCTCTGAGCTCCAACACCTTGCAGTGTGGAGACAGCCCCTGCCAGCAACCTCCTCTCCAAGGAGGCCTCAACCGAGGCCTAGTCCCAGGGAAAGGCACCAGCGGGGATGAACCTGGGGAGGCGCCCGGGAATGTCTGGACCCAGTCCCCGCAGCCTGCCCCTTGGTGGGGGTGTACCCCCGGAGGCCACGAAGGTCTGGGCAAGGTTGGCCTGGGGCAGGGGCCCTGCTGGGTCCTGCCCCTGGCCTGTGGGGCCTCTGAGCATGAGCGGCCCTCTCCCGCTGGAAGACCTCCCCGGCTGCCTCCAAAGGCCGATTTGCCAACACTCGCGCCCGCTGTTCCCGCCAGGCACGCACAATGCTCCCAAGCCCGGGAAAAAAGCGCTTCGGGGTGGTGGTCTCTCCGGGCCCCTGCCCCTGAGCCTGGGGGCCAGGCAGGGGATCCACAGTCCCAGGCCAAGGCAGAACCACATGCACACGTCTGTTCCTGCCCCCTTCACCGGCAGAGAGCTGGGGGGAGCCAGAGTCTGTCAGGCAGCTGCTGGGCTGGCCGCCTGTGTGGGAAGGGGCAGAGCCGACCTAGGGGCAAGTTGGGCCTCTTGCTCTCCCTGCTGCCCTGAGGCTGCTGGGCCAAAGAGGTCTTGGGCATCTAGCCCCTTCCTGGTCCCTTCCCTCTGACGAGGCCCTCTGAGCTCCAGCACCTTGCAGTGTGGAGACAGCCCCTGCCAGCAACCTCCTCTCCAAGGAGGCCTCAACCGAGGCCTAGGCCCAGGGGAAAGGCACCAGCGGAGATGAGCCAGTGGAGGCGCCCGGGCATGTCTGGACCCAGTCCCCGCAGCCTGCCCCTTGGTGGGGCAGTACCCCCGGAGGCCAGGAAGGTCTGGGCAAGGCTGGCCAGGGGCAGGGGCCCTGCTGGGTCCTGCCCCTGGCCTGTAGGGCCTCTGAGCACAACCGGCCCTCTCCCGCTGGAAGACCTCCCCGGCTGCCTCCACAGGCCAGTTTGCCAACACTCCTGCCCGCTGTTCCCGCCAGGCACGCACAATGCTCCCAAGCCCAGGAGAAAAGCGCTTCAGGGTGGTGCTCTCTCCGGGCCCTTGCCCCTGAGCCTGTGGGCAAGGCAGGGGGAACACACTCCCAGACCAAGGCAGAACCACATGCACACGTCTGTTCCTGACCCCTGCACTGGCAGAGAGCTCGGGGGAGCCAGAGTCTGTCAGGCAGCTGCTGGGTTGGCTGCCTGTGTGGGAAGGGGCAGAGCCGACCTAGGGGCAAGTTGGGCCTCTTCCTCTCCCTGCTGCCCTGAGGCTGCTGGGCCAAAGAGGTCTTGGGCATCCAGCCCCTTGCTGGTCCCTTCCCGCTGACGAGGCCCTCTGAGCTCCAGCACCTTGCAGTGTTGAGACAGCCCCTGCCAGCAACCTCCTCTCCAAGGAGGCCTCAACCGAGGCCTAGGCCCAGGGGAAAGGCACCAGCGGGGATGAGCCTGGGGAGGCGCCCGGCCATGTCTGGACCCAGTCCGCGCAGCCTGCCCCTTGGTGGGGTAGTAACCCCGGAGGCCAGGAGGGTCTGGGCAATGCTGCCAGGGGCAGGGACACTGCTGGGTCCTGCCCCTGGCCTGTGGGGCGTCTGAGCACAACCGGCACTCTCCCGCTGGAACACCTCCCCGTCTGCCTCCAAAGGCCGGTTTGCAAGCACTCCCGCCCGCTGTTCCCGCCAGGCACGCACAATGCTCCCAAGCCCGGGAGAAAAGCGCTTCGGGGTGGTGCTCTCTCCGGGCCCTTGCCCCTGAGCCTGGGGGCCAGGAAGGGGGAACACACTCCCAGGCCAAGGCAGAACGACATGCACACGTCTGTTCCTGCCCCCTACACCGGCAGAGAGATCGGGGGAGCCAGAGACTGCCAGGCTGCTGCTGGGCTGGCTGCCTGTCTGGGACGGGGCAGAGCCGACCTAGGGGCAAGTTGGGCCTCTTGCTCTCCCTGCTGCCCTGAGGCTGCTGGGTCAAAGAGGTCTTGGGCATCCAGCCCCTTACTGGTCCCTTCCTTCTGACGAGGCCCTCTGAGCTCCAGCACCTTGCAGTGTGGAGACAGCCCCTGCCAGCAACCTCCTCTCCAAAGAGGCCTCAACCGAGGCCTAGGCCCAGGGGAAAGGCACCAGCGGGGATGAGCCTGGGGAGGCGCACGGACATGTCTGGACCCAATCCCCGCAGCCTGCCCCTTGTTGGGGCAGTACCCCCGGAGGCCAGGAAGGTCTGGGCAAGGCTGGCCAGGGGCAGGGGCCCTGCTGCGTCCTGCCCCTGGCCTGTGGGGCCTCTGAGCACAACCGGCCCTCTCCCACTGGAAGACCTCCCCGGCTGCCTCCAAAGGCCGGTTTGCAAGCGCTCCCGCCCACTGTTCCCAGCAAGCGTGCACAATGCTCCCAAGCCCGGGAGAAAAGCGCTTCAGGGTGGTGCTCTCTCTGGGCCCTTGCCCCTGAGCCTGGGGCAAGGCAGGGTGTCCACACTCCCAGGCCAAGGCAGAACCACATGCACACGTCTGATCTGCCCCCTGCACCGGCAGAGAGCTCGGGGGAGCCAGAGTCTGTCAGGCAGCTGCTGGGTTGGCCGCCTGTGTGGGAAGGGGCAGAGCCGACCTAGGGGCAAGTTGGGCCTCTTGCTCTCCCTGCTGCCCTGAGGCTGCTGGGCCAAAGAGGTCTTGGCCATCCAGCCCCTTGCTGGTCCCTTCCCTCTGACGAGGCCCTCTGAGCTCCAGCACCTTGCAGTGTGGAGACAGCCCCTGCCAGCAACCTCCTCTCCAAGGAGGCCTCAACCGAGGCCTAGGCCCAGGGGAAAGGCACCAGCGGGGATGAGACTGGGGAGGCGCCCGGGCATGACTGGACCCAGTCCCCGCAGCCTGCCCCTTGGTGGGGCAGTACCCCCGGAGGCCAGGAAGGTCTGGGCAAGGCTGGCCAGGGGCAGGGGCCCTGCTGGGTCCTGCCCCTGTCCTGTGGGGCCTCTGAGCACAACCGGCCCTCTCCCACTGGAAGACCTCCCCAGCTGCCTCCAAAGGCCGGTTTGCCAACACTCCCGCCCGCTGTTCTCGCCAGGCACTCACAATTCTCCCAAGCCCGGGAGAAAAGCGCTTCGGTGTGTTGCTCTCTCCGGGCCCTTGCCCCTGAGTGTGGGGGCCAGGCAGTGGTTCCACACTCCCAGACCAAGGCAGAACCACATGCACACGTCTGTTCCTGACCCCTGCACCGGCAGAGAGCTCGGGGGAGCCAGAGTCTGTCAGGCAGCTGCTGGGCTGGCCGCCTGTGTGGGAAGGGGCAGAGCCGACCTAGGGGCAAGTTGGGCCTCTTGCTCTCCCTGCTGCCCTGAGGCTGCTGGGCCAAAGAGGTCTTGGGCATCCAGCCCCTTGCTGGTCCCTTCCCTCTGATGAGGCCCTCTGAGCTCCAGCACCTTGCAGTGTGGACACAGCCCCTGCCAGCAACCTCCTCTCCAAGGAGGCCTCAACCGAGGCCTAGGCCCAGGGGAAAGGCACCAGCGGGGATGAGCCAGTGGAGGCGCACGGGCATGTCTGAACCCAGTCCCCGCAACCTGCCCCTTGGTGGGGCAGTACCCCCGGAGGCCAGGAAGGTCTGGGCAACGCTGCCAGGGGCAGGGGCCCTGCTGGGTCCTGCCCCTGGCCTGTGGGGCGTCTGAGCACAACCGGCACTCTCCCGCTGGAAGACCTGCCCGGCTGCCTCCAAAGGCCGGTTAACAAGCGCTCCCGCCTACTGTTCCCAGCAGGCGTGCACAATGCTCCCAAGCCCGGGAGAAAAGCGCTTCGGGGTGGTGCTCTCTCCGGGCCCTTGCCCCTGAGCCTGGGGGCAAGGCAGGGGGTCCACACTCCCAGGACAAGGCAGAACCATATGCACACGTCTGATCTGCCCCCTGCACCGGCAGAGAGCTCGGGGGAGCCAGAGTCTGTCAGGCAGCTGCTGGGCTGGCCGCCTGTGTGGGAAGGGGCAGAGCCGACCTAGGGGCAAGTTGGGCCTCTTGCTCTCCCTGCTGCCCTGAGGCTGCTGGGCCAAAGAGGTCTTGGGCATCCAGCCCCTTGCTTGTCCCTTCCCTCTGACGAGGCCCTCTGAGCTCCAGCACCTTGCAGTGTTGAGACAGCACCTGCCAGCAATCTCCTCTCCAAGGAGGCCTCAACCGAGGCCTAGGCCCAGGGAAAAGGCACCAGCGGGGTTGAGCCAGGGGAGGCGCCCGGGCATGTCTGGACCCTGTCCCCGCAGCCTGCCCCTTGGTGGGGCAGTACCCCCGGAGGCCAGTAAGGTCTGGGCAAGGCTGGCCAGGGGCAGGGGCCCTGCTGGGTCCTGCCCCTGGCCTGTGGGGCCTCTGAGCACAACCGGCCCTTGCCCACTGGAAGACCTCCCCGGCTGCCTCCAAAGGCCGGTTTGCAAGCACTCCCGCCCACTGTTCCCGCCAGGCGCGCACAATGCTCCCAAGCCCGGGAGAAAAGCGCTTCGGGGTGGTGCTCTCTCCGGGCCCTTGCCCCTGAGCCTGGGGGCCAGGCAGTGGGTCCACACTCCCAGACCAAGGCAGAACCACATGCACACGTCTGTTCCTGACCCCTGCACCGGCAGAGAGCTCGGGGGAGCCAGAGTCTGTCAGGCAGGTGCTGGGCTGGCCGCCTGTGTGGGAAGGGGCAGAGCCGACCTAGGGGCAAGTTGGGCCTCTTCCTCTCCCTGCTGCCCTGAGGCTGCTGGGCCAAAGTGGTCTTGGGCATCCAGCCCCTTGCTGGTCCCTTCCCTCTGACGAGGCCCTCTGAGCTCCAGCACCTTGCAGTGTGGAGACAGCCCCTGCCAGCAACCTCCTCTCCAATGAGGCCTCAACCGAGGCCTAGGCCCAGGGGAAAGGCACCAGCGGGGCTGAGCATGGGGAGGCGCCCGGGCATGTCTGGACCCAGTCCCCGCAGCCTGCCCCTTGGTGGGGCAGTATCCCCGGAGGCCAGGAAGGTCTGTGCAAGGCTGCCAGGGGCAGGGACAGCGCTGGGTCCTGCCCCTGGCCTGTGGGACGTCTGAGCACAACCGGCACTCTCCCGCTGGAAGACCTCCCCATCTGCCTCCAAAGGCCGGTTTGCAAGCACTCCCGCCCGCTGTTCCCGCCAGGCACGCACAATGCTCCCAAGCCCGGGAGAAAAGCGCTTCGGGGTGGTGCTCTCTCCGGGCCCTTGCCCCTAAGCCTGCGGGCCAGGCAGGGGGAACACACTCCCAGGCCAAGACAGAACGACATGAACACGTCTGTTCCTGCCCCCTACACCGGCAGAGAGCTCGGGGGAGCCAGAGTCTCTGAGGCAGGTGCTGGGCTGGCCGCCTGTGTGGGAAGGGGCAGAGCCGACCTAGGGGCAAGTTGGGCCTCTTGCTCTCCCTGCTGCCCTGAGGCTGCTGGGCCAAAGACGTCTTGGGCATCCAGCCCTTTGCTGGTCCCTTCCCTCTGACGAGGCCCTCTGAGCTCCAGCACCTTGCAGTGTGGAGACAGCACCTGCCAGCAATCTCCTCTCCAAGGAGGCCTCAACCGAGGCCTAGGCCCAGGGGAAAGGCACCAGCGGGGATGAGCCTGGGGAGGCGCCCGGGCATGTCTGGACCCAGTCCCCGCAGCCTGCCCCTTGGTGGGGCAGTACCCCTGGAGGCCAGGAAGGTCTGGGCAAGGCTGACCAGGGGCAGGGGACCTGCTGGGTCCTGCCCCTGGCCTGTGGGGCCTCTGAGCACAACCGGCCCTCTCCCACTGGAAGACCTCCCCGGCTGCCTCCAAAGGCCGTTTTGCATGCACTCCCGCCCACTGTTCCCACCAAGCGCGCACAATGCTCCCAAGCCCGGGAGAAAAGCGCTTCGGGGTGGTGCTCTCTCCGGGCCCTTGCCCCTGAGCCTGGGGGCCAGGCAGGGGGTCCACACTTCCAGGGCAAGGCAGAACCACATGCACACGTCTGTTCCTGACCCCTGCACCGGCAGAGAGCTCGGGGGAGCCAGAGTCTGTCAGGCAGCTGCTGGGCTGGCCGCCTTTGTGGGAAGGGGCAGAGCTGCCCTAGGGGCAAGTTGGGCCTCTTGCTCTCCCTGCTGCCCTGAGGCTGCTGGGCCAAAGAGGTCTTGGGCATCCAGCCCTTTGCTTGTCCCTTCCCTCTGACGAGGCCCTCTGAGCTCCAGCACCTTGCAGTGTGGAGACAGCCCCTGCCAGCAACCTCCTCTCCAAGGAGGCCTCAACCGAGACCTAGGACCAGGGGAAAGGCACCAGCGGGGATGAGCCTGGGGAGGCGCCCGGGCATGTCTGGACCCAGTGCCCGCAGCCTGCCCCTTGGTGGGGCAGTACCCCCGGAGGCCAGGAAGGTCTGGGCAAGGCTGGCCAGGGGCAGGGGCCCTGCTGCGTCCTGCCCCTGGCCTGTGGGGCCTCTGAGCACAACCGGCCCTCTCCCACTGGAAGACCTCCCCGGCTGCCTCCAAAGGCCGGTTTGCAAGCGCTCCCGCCCACTGTTCCCAGCAAGCGTGCACAATGCTCCCAAGCCCGGGAGAAAAGCGCTTCAGGGTGGTGCTCTCTCTGGGCCCTTGCCCCTGAGCCTGGGGCAAGGCAGGGTGTCCACACTCCCAGGCCAAGGCAGAACCACATGCACACGTCTGATCTGCCCCCTGCACCGGCAGAGAGCTCGGGGGAGCCAGAGTCTGTCAGGCAGCTGCTGGGTTGGCCGCCTGTGTGGGAAGGGGCAGAGCCGACCTAGGGGCAAGTTGGGCCTCTTGCTCTCCCTGCTGCCCTGAGGCTGCTGGGCCAAAGAGGTCTTGGCCATCCAGCCCCTTGCTGGTCCCTTCCCTCTGACGAGGCCCTCTGAGCTCCAGCACCTTGCAGTGTGGAGACAGCCCCTGCCAGCAACCTCCTCTCCAAGAAGGCCTCAACCGAGGCCTAGGCCCAGGGGAAAGGCACCAGCGGGGATGAGACTGGGGAGGCGCCCGGGCATGACTGGACCCAGTCCCCGCAGCCTGCCCCTTGGTGGGGCAGTACCCCCGGAGGCCAGGAAGGTCTGGGCAAGGCTGGCCAGGGGCAGGGGCCCTGCTGGGTCCTGCCCCTGTCCTGTGGGGCCTCTGAGCACAACCGGCCCTCTCCCACTGGAAGACCTCCCCAGCTGCCTCCAAAGGCCGGTTTGCCAACACTCCCGCCCGCTGTTCTCGCCAGGCACTCACAATTCTCCCAAGCCCGGGAGAAAAGCGCTTCGGTGTGTTGCTCTCTCCGGGCCCTTGCCCCTGAGTGTGGGGGCCAGGCAGTGGTTCCACACTCCCAGACCAAGGCAGAACCACATGCACACGTCTGTTCCTGACCCCTGCACCGGCAGAGAGCTCGGGGGAGCCAGAGTCTGTCAGGCAGCTGCTGGGCTGGCCGCCTGTGTGGGAAGGGGCAGAGCCGACCTAGGGGCAAGTTGGGCCTCTTGCTCTCCCTGCTGCCCTGAGGCTGCTGGGCCAAAGAGGTCTTGGGCATCCAGCCCCTTGCTGGTCCCTTCCCTCTGATGAGGCCCTCTGAGCTCCAGCACCTTGCAGTGTGGACACAGCCCCTGCCAGCAACCTCCTCTCCAAGGAGGCCTCAACCGAGGCCTAGGCCCAGGGGAAAGGCACCAGCGGGGATGAGCCAGTGGAGGCGCACGGGCATGTCTGAACCCAGTCCCCGCAACCTGCCCCTTGGTGGGGCAGTACCCCCGGAGGCCAGGAAGGTCTGGGCAACGCTGCCAGGGGCAGGGGCCCTGCTGGGTCCTGCCCCTGGCCTGTGGGGCGTCTGAGCACAACCGGCACTCTCCCGCTGGAAGACCTGCCCGGCTGCCTCCAAAGGCCGGTTAACAAGCGCTCCCGCCTACTGTTCCCAGCAGGCGTGCACAATGCTCCCAAGCCCGGGAGAAAAGCGCTTCGGGGTGGTGCTCTCTCCGGGCCCTTGCCCCTGAGCCTGGGGGCAAGGCAGGGGGTCCACACTCCCAGGACAAGGCAGAACCATATGCACACGTCTGATCTGCCCCCTGCACCGGCAGAGAGCTCGGGGGAGCCAGAGTCTGTCAGGCAGCTGCTGGGCTGGCCGCCTGTGTGGGAAGGGGCAGAGCCGACCTAGGGGCAAGTTGGGCCTCTTGCTCTCCCTGCTGCCCTGAGGCTGCTGGGCCAAAGAGGTCTTGGGCATCCAGCCCCTTGCTTGTCCCTTCCCTCTGACGAGGCCCTCTGAGCTCCAGCACCTTGCAGTGTTGAGACAGCACCTGCCAGCAATCTCCTCTCCAAGGAGGCCTCAACCGAGGCCTAGGCCCAGGGAAAAGGCACCAGCGGGGTTGAGCCAGGGGAGGCGCCCGGGCATGTCTGGACCCTGTCCCCGCAGCCTGCCCCTTGGTGGGGCAGTACCCCCGGAGGCCAGTAAGGTCTGGGCAAGGCTGGCCAGGGGCAGGGGCCCTGCTGGGTCCTGCCCCTGGCCTGTGGGGCCTCTGAGCACAACCGGCCCTTGCCCACTGGAAGACCTCCCCGGCTGCCTCCAAAGGCCGGTTTGCAAGCACTCCCGCCCACTGTTCCCGCCAGGCGCGCACAATGCTCCCAAGCCCGGGAGAAAAGCGCTTCGGGGTGGTGCTCTCTCCGGGCCCTTGCCCCTGAGCCTGGGGGCCAGGCAGTGGGTCCACACTCCCAGACCAAGGCAGAACCACATGCACACGTCTGTTCCTGACCCCTGCACCGGCAGAGAGCTCGGGGGAGCCAGAGTCTGTCAGGCAGGTGCTGGGCTGGCCGCCTGTGTGGGAAGGGGCAGAGCCGACCTAGGGGCAAGTTGGGCCTCTTCCTCTCCCTGCTGCCCTGAGGCTGCTGGGCCAAAGTGGTCTTGGGCATCCAGCCCCTTGCTGGTCCCTTCCCTCTGACGAGGCCCTCTGAGCTCCAGCACCTTGCAGTGTGGAGACAGCCCCTGCCAGCAACCTCCTCTCCAATGAGGCCTCAACCGAGGCCTAGGCCCAGGGGAAAGGCACCAGCGGGGCTGAGCATGGGGAGGCGCCCGGGCATGTCTGGACCCAGTCCCCGCAGCCTGCCCCTTGGTGGGGCAGTATCCCCGGAGGCCAGGAAGGTCTGTGCAAGGCTGCCAGGGGCAGGGACAGCGCTGGGTCCTGCCCCTGGCCTGTGGGACGTCTGAGCACAACCGGCACTCTCCCGCTGGAAGACCTCCCCATCTGCCTCCAAAGGCCGGTTTGCAAGCACTCCCGCCCGCTGTTCCCGCCAGGCACGCACAATGCTCCCAAGCCCGGGAGAAAAGCGCTTCGGGGTGGTGCTCTCTCCGGGCCCTTGCCCCTAAGCCTGCGGGCCAGGCAGGGGGAACACACTCCCAGGCCAAGACAGAACGACATGAACACGTCTGTTCCTGCCCCCTACACCGGCAGAGAGCTCGGGGGAGCCAGAGTCTCTGAGGCAGGTGCTGGGCTGGCCGCCTGTGTGGGAAGGGGCAGAGCCGACCTAGGGGCAAGTTGGGCCTCTTGCTCTCCCTGCTGCCCTGAGGCTGCTGGGCCAAAGACGTCTTGGGCATCCAGCCCTTTGCTGGTCCCTTCCCTCTGACGAGGCCCTCTGAGCTCCAGCACCTTGCAGTGTGGAGACAGCACCTGCCAGCAATCTCCTCTCCAAGGAGGCCTCAACCGAGGCCTAGGCCCAGGGGAAAGGCACCAGCGGGGATGAGCCTGGGGAGGCGCCCGGGCATGTCTGGACCCAGTCCCCGCAGCCTGCCCCTTGGTGGGGCAGTACCCCTGGAGGCCAGGAAGGTCTGGGCAAGGCTGACCAGGGGCAGGGGACCTGCTGGGTCCTGCCCCTGGCCTGTGGGGCCTCTGAGCACAACCGGCCCTCTCCCACTGGAAGACCTCCCCGGCTGCCTCCAAAGGCCGTTTTGCATGCACTCCCGCCCACTGTTCCCACCAAGCGCGCACAATGCTCCCAAGCCCGGGAGAAAAGCGCTTCGGGGTGGTGCTCTCTCCGGGCCCTTGCCCCTGAGCCTGGGGGCCAGGCAGGGGGTCCACACTTCCAGGGCAAGGCAGAACCACATGCACACGTCTGTTCCTGACCCCTGCACCGGCAGAGAGCTCGGGGGAGCCAGAGTCTGTCAGGCAGCTGCTGGGCTGGCCGCCTTTGTGGGAAGGGGCAGAGCTGCCCTAGGGGCAAGTTGGGCCTCTTGCTCTCCCTGCTGCCCTGAGGCTGCTGGGCCAAAGAGGTCTTGGGCATCCAGCCCTTTGCTTGTCCCTTCCCTCTGACGAGGCCCTCTGAGCTCCAGCACCTTGCAGTGTGGAGACAGCCCCTGCCAGCAACCTCCTCTCCAAGGAGGCCTCAACCGAGACCTAGGACCAGGGGAAAGGCACCAGCGGGGATGAGCCTGGGGAGGCGCCCGGGCATGTCTGGACCCAGTGCCCGCAGCCTGCCCCTTGGTGGGGCAGTACCCCCGGAGGCCAGAAAGGTCTGGGAAAGGCTGGCCAGGGGCAGGGGACCTGCTGGGTCCTGCCCCTGGCCTGTGGGGCCTCTGAGCACAACCGGCCCTCTCCCACTGGAAGACCTCCCCGGCTGCCTCCAAAGTCCTGTTTGCCAACACTACCACCCGCTGTTCACGCCAGACTTGCACAATGCTCCCAAGCCCGGGAGAAAAGCGTTTCGGGGTGGTGCTCTCTCCGGGCCCTTGGAAGACCTCCCAAGCTGCCTCCAAAGGCCGGTTTGCAAGCACTTCCGCCCGCTGTTCCCGCCAGCCTCGCACAATGCTCCCAAGCCCGGGAGAAAAGCGCTTCGGGTGGTGTTCTCTCCGTGCCCATGGAAGACCTCCCGGGGTGCCCCCAAAGGCCGGTTTGGAACCACTCCCACTCGCTGTTCCCGCCATCCGCGCAAATGTTCCAAGCCCGGGAGAAAAGCGCTTCTGGGTGGTGCTCTCTCCTGGCCCTTGGAAGACCTCCCCGGCTGCCTCCAAAGGCCGGTTTGCAAGCACTCCCGCCCGCTGTTCCCACCAGCCACGCACAATGCTCCCAAGCCCGGGAGAAAAGCATTTTGGGGTGGTGCTCACACCGGGCCCTGGAAGACCTCCCCGGCTGCCTCCAAAGGACGGTTTTCAAGCACTCCTGCCTGCTGTTCCCGCCACCCGCGCACAATGCTCCCAAGCCCGGGAGAAAAGCGCTTCGGGGTGGTGCTCTCTACAGGCCCTTCGAAAACCTCCCCGGCTGCCTCCAAAGGCCGGTTTGCAAGGACTCCTTCCTGCTGTTCCCGCCAGCCACGCACAATGCTCCCAAGCCCGGGAGAAAAGCATTTTGGGGTGGTGCTCACTCCGGGCCCTTGGAAGACTTCCCCGGCTGCCTCCAATGGCCAGTTTGCAAGCATTCATGGCCGCTGTTCCCACCAGCCGCGCACAATGCTCCCAAGCCCAGGAGAAAAGCTTTTTGGGGTGGTGCTCACACCGGGCCCTGGAAGACCTCCCCGGGTGCCTCCAAAGGCCGGTTTTCAAGCACTCCTGCCTTCTGTTCCCGCCACCTGCGCACAATGCTCCCAAGCCCGGGAGAAAAGCGCTTCGGGGTGGTGCTCTCTACAGGCCCTTGGAAGACCTCCCCGGCTGCCTCCAAAGGCCGGTTTGCAAGGACTCCTTCCTGCTGTTCCCGCCAGCCACGCACAATGCTCCCAAGCCCGGGAGAAAAGCATTTTGGGGTGGTGCTCTCTACAGGCCCTTGGAAGACCTCCCCGGCTGCCTCCAATGGCCAGTTTGAAAGCACTCATGCCCGCTGTTCCCACCAGCCGCGCACAATGCTCCCAAGACCGGGAGAAAAGCTTTTTGGGGTGGTGCTCACACCGGGCCCTGGAAGACCTCCCCGGCTGCCTCCAAAGGCCGGTTTTCAAGCACTCCTGCCTGCTGTTCCCGCCACCTGCGCACAATGCTCCCAAGCCCGGGAGAAAAGCGCTTCGGGGTGGTGCTCTCTACAGGCCCTTGGAAGACCTCCCCGGCTGCCTCCAATGGTCAGTTTGCAAGCACTCATGCCCGCTGTTCCCACCAGCCGCGCACAATGCTCCAAAGCCCGGGAGAAAAGCTTTTTGGGGTGGTGCTCACACCGGGCCCTGGAAGACCTCCCCGGCTGCCTGCAAAGGCCGGTTTTCAAGCACTCCTGCCTGCTGTTCCCGCCACCCGCGCACAATACTCCCAAGCCCGGGAGAAAAGCGCTTCGGGGTGGTGCTCTCTACAGGTCCTTGGAAGACCTCCCCGGCAGCCTCCAAAGGCCGGTTTGCAAGGACTCCTTCCTGCTGTTCCCGCCAGCCACGCACAATGCTCCCAAGCCCGGGAGAAAAGTGCTTCGGGGTGGTGCTCTCTCCGGGCCCTTGGAAGACGTCCCCGGCTGCCTCCAAAGGCCGGTTTGCAAGCACTCATGCCCGTTGTTCCCACCAGCCGCGCACAATGCTCCCAAGCCCGGGAGAAAAGCGCTTCGGGGTGGTGCTCACTCCGGGCCCTTGGAAGACGTCCCCGGCTGCCTCCAATGGCCAGTTTGAAAGCACTCATGCCCGCTGTTCCCACCAGCCGCGCACAATGCTCCCAAGCCCGGGAGAAAAGCTTTTTGGGGTGGTGCTCACACCGGGCCCTGGAAGACCTCCCCGGCTGCCTCCAAAGGCCGGTTTTCAAGCACTCCTGCCTGCTGTTCCCGCCACCTGCGCACAATGCTCCCAAGCCCGGGAGAAAAGCGCTTCGGGGTGGTGCTCTCTACAGGCCCTTGGAAGACCTCCCGGGCTGCCTCCAAAGGCCGGTTTGCAAGGACTCCTTCCTGCTGTTCCCGCCAGCCACGCACAATGCTCCCAAGCCCGGGAGAAAACCATTTTGGGGTGGTGCTCTCTACAGGCCCTTGGAAGACCTCCCCGGCTGCCTCCAATGGCCAGTTTGCAAGCACTCATGCCCGCTGTTCCCACCAGCCACGCACAATGCTCCCAAGCCCGGGAGAAAAGCTTTTTGGGGTGGTGCTCACACCGGGCCCTGGAAGACCTCCCCGGCTTCCTCCAAAGGCCGGTTTTCAAGCACTCCTGCCTGCTGTTCCCGCCACCTGCGCACAATGCTCCCAAGCCCGGGAGAGAAGCGCTTCGGGGTGGTGCTCTCTACAGGCCCTTGGAAGACCTCCCCGGCTGCCTCCAAAGGCCGGTTTGCAAGGACTCCTTCCTGCTGTTCCCGCCAGCCAAGCACAATGCTCCCAAGCCCGGGAAAAAAGCATTTTGGGGTGGTGCTCTCTACAGGCCCTTGGAAGACCTCCCCGGCTGCCTCCAATGGCCAGTTTGAAAACACTCATGCCCGCTGTTCCCACCAGCCGCGCACAATGCTCCCAAGCCCGGGAGAAAAGCTTTTTGGGGTGGTGCTCACACCGGGCCCTGGAAGACCTCTCCGGCTGCCTGCAAAGGCCGGTTTTCAAGCACTCCTGCCTGCTGTTCCCGCCACCCGCGCACAATGCTCCCAAGCCCGGGAGAAAAGCGCTTCGGGGTGGTGCTCTCTACAGGCCCTTGGAAGACCTCCCCGGCTGCCTCCAAAGGCCGGTTTGCAAGGACTCCTTCCTGCTGTTCCCGCCAGCCACGCACAATGCTCCCAAGCCCGGGAGAAAAGCGCTTCGGGGTGGTGCTCTCTCCGGGCCCTTGGAAGACCTCCCCGGCTGCCTCCAAAGGCCGGTTTGCAAGCACTCATGCCCGTTGTTCCCACCAGCCGCGCACAATGCTCCCAAGCCCGGGAGAAAAGCATTTTGGGGTGGTGCTCACTCCGGGCCCTTGGAAGACCTCCCCGGCTGCCTCCAAAGGCCAGTTTGCAAGCACTCCTGCCTGCTGTTCCCGCCAGCCGCGCACAATGCTCCCAAGCCCGGGAGAAAAGCGCTTCGGGGTGGTGCTCTCTCCGGGCACTTTCAAGACCTCCCCGGCTGCCTCCAAAGGCCGGTTTGTAAGTACTCATTCCCGCTGCTTCCGCCAGCCACGCACAATGCTCCCAAGACCGGGAGAAAAGCATTTTTGGGTGGTGCTCTCTCCGGGCCCTTGGAAGACCTCCCGGGCTGCCTCCAAAGGCCGGTTTGCAAGCACTCATGTCCGCTGTTCCCGACAGCCGCGCACAATGCTCCCAAGCCCGGGAGAAAAGCATTTTGGGGTGGTGATCAGTCCGGGCCCTTGGAAGACCTCCCCGGCTGCCTCCAAAGGACAGTTTGCAAGCACTCATGCCCGCTGTTCCCGCCAGCCGCGCACAATGCTCCCAAGACCGTGAGAAAAGCGCTTCGGGGTGGTGGTCTCTCCGGGACCATGGAGGACCTCCCCGGCTGCCCCCAAAGGCCGGTTTGCAAGCACTCCCACTCGCTGTTCCCGCCAGCCACACACAATGTTCCAAAACCCCAGAGAAAAGCGCTTCGGGGTGGTGCTCTCTCCGGGCCCTTGGAAGACTTCTCTGGCTGCCTCCAAAGGCCGGTTTGCAAGAATTCCCTCCCGCTGTCCCACCAGCCGCACACAATGCTCCAGAACCCGAGAGAAAAGCGCTTCGAAGTGGTGCTCTCTCCGGGCCCTTGGAAGAACTCCCCGGCTGCCTCCAATGGGCGGTATGCAAGCACTCATGCCCGCTGTTCCCACCAGCTATGCACAATGCTCCCAAGCATGGGAGAAAAGCATTTTGAGGTGGTGCTCACTCCTTGCCCTTGGAAGACCTCCGCGCCTGCCTTCAAAGGCCGGATTGCAAGCACTCCTGCCTGCTGTTCCCGCCACACGCGCACACTGCTCCCAAGCCCGGGAGAAAAGCGCATCGGGGTGGTGTTCTCTCCGGGCCCATGGAGGACCTCCCCGGCTGCCCCCAAAGGCCGGTTTGCAAGCATTCCCACTAGCTGTTCCCGCCAGCCACGCAAATGCTCCCAAGCCCGGGAGAAAAGCGTTTCGGGGTGGTGCTCTCTCCGGGCCCTTGCCCCTGAACCTGGGGGCAAGGCATGGGGAACACACTCCCAGGCCAAGGCAGAACCACATGCCCACGTCTGTTCCTGTCCCCTGCACCGGCAGAGAGCTTGGGGGAGCCAGAGTCTGTCAGGCAGCTGCTGGGTTGGCCGCCTGTGTGGGAAGGGGCAGAGCCGCCCTAGGGGCAAGTTGGGCCTCTTCCTCTCCCTGCTGCCCTGAGGCTGCTGGGCCAAAGACGTCTTGGGCATCCAGCCCCTTACTGGTCCCTTCCCTCTGACGAGGCCCTCTGAGCTCCAGCACCTTGCAGTGTGGAGACAGCCCCTGCCAGCAACCTCCTCTCCAAGGAGGCCTCAACCGAGGCCTAGGCCCAGGGGAAAGGCACCAGCGGGGATGAGCCAGTGGAGGCGCACGGGCATGTCTGGACCCAGTCCCCGCAGCCTGCCCCTTGGTGGGGCAGTACCCCCGGAGGCCAGGAAGGTCTGGGCAAGGCTGCGAGGGGCAGGGGCCCTGCTGGGTCGTGCCCCTGGCCTGTGGGGCGTCTGAGCACAACCGGCACTCTCCCGCTGGAAGACCTCCCCGTCTGCCTCCAAAGGCCGGTTTGCAAGCACTCCCGCCCGCTATTCCCGCCAGGCACGCACAATGCTCCCAAGCCCGGGAGAAAAGCGCTTCGGGGTGGTGCTCTCTCCGGGCCCTTGCCCCTGAGCCTGGGGGCCAGGCAGTTGGAGCACACTCCCAGGCCAAGGCAGAACGACATGCACACGTCTGTTCCTGCCCCCTACACCGGCAGAGAGCTCGGGGGAGCCAGAGACTGCCAGGCTGCTGCTGGGCTGGCTGCCTGTGTGGGATGGGGCAGAGCCGACCTAGGGGCAAGTTGGGCCTCTTGCTCTCCCTGCTGCCCTGAGGCTGCTGGGTCAAAGAGGTCTTGGGCATCCAGCCCCTTGCTGGTCCCTTCCCTCTGACGAGGCCCTCTGAGCTCCAGCACCTTGCAGTGTGTAGACAGCCCCTGCCAGCAACCTCCTCTCCAAAGAGGCCTCAACCGAGGCCTACGCCCAGGGGAAAGGCACCAGCGGGGATGATCCTGGGGAGGCGCACGGACATGTCTGGACCCAGTCCCCGCAGCCTGCCCCTTGGTGGGGCAGTACCCCCGGAGGCCAGGAAGGTCTGGGCAAGGCTGGCCAGGGGCAGGGGCCCTGCTGGGTCCTGCCCCTGGCCTGTGAGGCCTCTGAGCACAACCGGCCCTCTCCCACTGGAAGACCTCCCCAGCTGCCTCCAAAGTCCTGTTTGCAAACACTCCCGCCCGCTGTTCACGCCAGGCTCGCACAATGCTCCCAAGCCCGGGAGAAAAGCGCTTCGGGGTGGTGCTCTCTCCGGGCCCTTGCCCCTGAGCCTGGGGCAAGGCAGTGGGTCCACACTCCTAGACCAAGGCAGAACCACATGCACACGTCTGTTCCTGACCCCTGCACCGGCAGAGAGCTCGGGGGAGCCAGAGTCTGTCAGGCAGCTGCTGGGCTGGCCGCCTGTGTGGGAAGGGGCAGAGCCGACCTAGGAGCAAGTTGGGCCTCTTCCTCTCCCTGCTGCCCTGAGGCTGCTGGGCCAAAGAGGTCTTGGGCATCCAGCCCCTTGCTGGTCCCTTCCCTCTGACGAGGCCCTCTGAGCTCCAGCACCTTGCAGTGTGGAGACAGCCCCTGCCAGCAACCTCCTCTCCAATGAGGCCTCAACCGAGGCCTAGGCCCAGGGGAAAGGCACCAGCGGGGATGAGCCTGGGGAGGCGCCCGGGCATGTCTGGACCCAGTCCCCGCAGCCTGCCCCTTGGTGGGGCAGTACCCCCGGAGGCCAGGAAGGTCTGTGCAAGGCTGCCAGGGGCAGGGACAGCGCTGGGTCCTGCCCCTGGCCTGTGGGACGTCTGAGCACAACCGGCACTCTCCCGCTGGAAGACCTCCCCGTCTGCCTCCAAAGGCCGGTTTGCAAGCACTCCCGCCCGCTGTTCCCGCCAGGCACGCACAATGCTCCCAAGCCCGGGAGAAAAGCGCTTCGGGGTGGTGCTCTCTCCGGGCCATTGCCCATAAGCCTGCGGGCCAGGCAGGGGGAACACACTCCCAGGCCAAGACAGAACGACATGAACATGTCTGTTCCTGCCCCCTACACCGGCAGAGAGCTCAGGGGAGCCAGAGTCTCTCAGGCAGGTGCTGGGCTGGCCGCCTGTGTGGGAAGGGGCAGAGCCGACCTAGGGGCAAGTTGGGCCTCTTGCTCTCCCTGCTACCCTGAGTCTGCTGGGCCAAAGACGTCTTGGGCATCCAGCCCTTTGCTGGTCCCTTCCCTCTGACGAGGCCCTCTGAGCTCCAGCACCTTGCAGTGTGGAGACAGCACCTGCCAGCAATCTCCTCTCCAAGGAGGCCTCAACCGAGGCCTAGGCCCAGGGGAAAGGCACCAGCGAGGATGAGCCTGGGGAGGCGCCCGGGCATGTCTGGACCCAGTCCCCGCAGCCTGCCCCTTGGTGGGGCAGTACCCCTGGAGGCCAGGAAGGTCTGGGCAAGGCTGACCAGGGGCAGGGGACCTGCTGGGTCCTGCCCCTGGCCTGTGGGGCCTCTGAGCACAACCGGCCCTCTCCCACTGGAAGACCTCCCCGGCTGCCTCCAAAGGCCGTTTTGCATGCACTCCCGCCCACTGTTCCCACCAAGCGCGCACAATGCTCCCAAGCCCGGGAGAAAAGCGCTTCGTGGTGGTGCTCTCTCCGGGCCCTTGCCCCTGAGCCTGGGGGCCAGGCAGGGGGTCCACACTCCCAGGGCAAGGCAGAACCACATGCACACGTCTGTTCCTGACCCCTGCACCGGCAGAGAGCTCGGGGGAGCCAGAGTCTGTCAGGCAGCTGCTGGGCTGGCCGCCTTTGTGGGAAGGGGCAGAGCCGACCTAGGGGCAAGTTGGGCCTCTTGCTCTCCCTGCTGCCCTGAGGCTGCTGGGCCAAAGAGGTCTTGGGCATCCAGCCCTTTGCTTGTCCCTTCCCTCTGACGAGGCCCTCTGAGCTCCAGCACCTTGCAGTGTGGAGACAGCCCCTGCCAGCAACCTCCTCTCCAAGGAGGCCTCAACCGAGACCTAGGCCCAGGGGAAAGGCACCAGCGGGGATGAGCCTGGGGAGGCGCCCGGGCATGTCTGGACCCAGTCCCCGCAGCCTGCCCCTTGGTGGGGCAGTACCCCCGGAGGCCAGGAAGGTCTGGGAAAGGCTGGCCAGGGGCAGGGGACCTGCTGGGTCCTGCCCCTGGCCTGTGGGGCCTCTGAGCACAACCGGCCCTCTCCCACTGGAAGACCTCCCCGGCTGCCTCCAAAGTCCTGTTTGCCAACACTCCTACCCGCTGTTCACGCCAGACTTGCACAATGCTTCCAAGCCCGGGAGAAAATCGCTTCGGGGTGGTGCTCTCTCCGGGCCCTTGCCCCTGAGCCTGGGGGCAAGGCATGGGGAACACACTCCCAGGCCAAGGCAGAACCACATGCCCACGTCTGTTCCTGTCCCCTGCACCGGCAGAGAGCTTGGGGGAGCCAGAGTCTGTCAGGCAGCTGCTGGGTTGGCCGCCTGTGTGGGAAGGGGCAGAGCTGCCCTAGGGGCAAGTTGGGCCTCTTGCTCTCCCTGCTGCCCTGAGGCTGCTGGGCCAAAGACGTCTTGGGCATCCAGCCCCTTACTGGTCCCTTCCCTCTGACGAGGCCCTCTGAGCTCCAGCACCTTGCAGTGTGGAGACAGCCCCTGCCAGCAACCTCCTCTCCAAGGAGGCCTCAACCGAGACCTAGGCCCAGGGGAAAGGCACCAGCGGGGATGAGCCTGGGGAGGCGCCCGGGCATGTCTGGACCCAGTCCCCGCAGCCTGCCCCTTGGTGGGGCAGTACCCCCGGAGGCCAGGAAGGTCTGGGTAAGGCTGGCCAGGGGCAGGGGCGCTGCTGGGTCCTGCCCCTGGCCTGTGGGGCCTCTGAGCACAACCGGCCCTCTCCCACTGGAAGACCTCCCCGGCTGCCTCCAAAGGCCGGTTTGCAAGCACTCCCGCCCACTGTTCCCGCCAGGCGCGCACAATGCTCCCAAGCCCGGGAGAAAAGCGCTTCGGGGTGGTGGTCTCTCCGGGCCCTTGCCCCTGAGCCTGGGGGCCAGGCAGGGGATCCACAGTCCCAGGCCAAGGCACAACAACATGCACACGTCTGTTCCTGCCCCCTCCACTGGCAGAGAGCTGGGGGGAGCCAGAGTCTGTCAGGCAGCTGCTGGGCTGGCCGCCTGTGTGGGAAGGGGCAGAGCCGACCTAGGGGCAAGTTGGGCCTCTTGCTCTCCCTGCTGCCCTGAGGCTGCTGGACCAAAGAGGTCTTGGGCATCCAGCCCCTTGCTGGTCCCTTCCCTCTGACGAGGCCCTCTGAGCTCCAGCACCTTGCAGTGTGGAGACAGCACCTGCCAGCAACCTCCTCTCCAAGGAGGCCTCAACCGAGGCCTAGGCCCAGGGGAAAGGCACCAGCGGGGATGAGCCAGGGGAGGCGCACGGGCATATCAGGACCCAGTCCCCGCAGCCTGCCCCTTGGTGGGGCAGTACCCCCGGAGGCCAGGAAGGTCTGGGCAAGGCTGGCCAGGGGCAGGGTCCCTGCTGGGTCCTGCCCCTGGCCTGTGGGGCCTCTGAGCACAACCGGCCCTCTCCCACTGGAAGACCTCCCCGGTTGCCTCCAAAGACGGGTTTGCCAACACTCCCGCCCGCTGTTCCCGCCAGGCACGCACAACGCTCCCAAGGCCAGGAGAAAAGTGCTTCGGGGTGTTGCTCTCTCCGGGCCCTTGCCCCTGAGCCTGGGGTCCAGGCAGTGGGTCCACACTCCCAGACCAAGGCAGAACCACATGCACACGTCTGTTCCTGACCCCTGCACCGGCAGAGAGCTCGGGGGAGCCAGAGTCTGTCAGGCAGCTGCTGGGTTGGCTGCCTGTGTGGGAAGGGGCAGAGCCGCCCTAGGGGCAAGTTGGGCCTCTTGCTCTCCCTGCTGCCCTGAGGCTGCTGGGCCAAAGACGTCTTGGGCATCCAGCCCCTTACTGGTCCCTTCCCTCTGACGAGGCCCTCTGAGCTCCAGCACCTTGCAGTGTGGAGACAGCCCCTGCCAGCAACCTCCTCTCCAAGGAGGCCTCAACCGAGGCCTAGGCCCAGGGGAAAGGCACCAGCGGGGATGAGCCTGGGGAGGCGCCCGGGCATGTCTGGACCCAGGCCCCGCAGCCTGCCCCTTGGTGGGGCAGTACCCCCGGAGGCCAGGAAGGTCTGGGCAAGGCTGGCCAGGTGCAGGGGCCCTTCTGCGTCCTGCCCCTGGCCTGTGGGTCCTCTGAGCACAACCGGCCCTCTCCCACTGGAAGACCTCCCCGGCTGCCTCCAAAGGCCGGTTTGCAAGCGCTCCCGCCCACTGTTCCCAGCAGGCGTGCACAATGCTCCCAAGCCCGGGAGAAAAGCGCTTCAGGGTGGTGCTCTCTCCGGGCCCTTGCCCCTGAGCCTGGGGGCAAGGCAGGGTGTCCACACTCCCAGGACAAGGCAGAACCACATGCACACGTCTGATCTGCCCCCTGCACCGGCAGAGAGCTCGGGAGAGCCAGAGTCTGTCAGGCAGCTGCTGGGCTGGCGGCCTGTGTGGGAAGGGGCAGAGCCGACCTAGGGGCAAGTTGGGCCTCTTGCTCTCCCTGCTGCCCTGAGGCTGCTGGGCCAAAGACGTCTTGGGCATCCAGCCCTTTGCTGGTCCCTTCCCTCTGACGAGGCCCTCTGATCTCCAGCACCTTGCAGTGTGGAGACAGCCCCTGCCAGCAACCTCCTCTCCAAGGAGGCCTCAACCGAGGCCTAGGCCCAGGGGAAAGGCACCAGCGGGGATGAGCCTGGGGAGGCGCCCGGGCATGTCTGGACCCAGTCCCCGCAGCCTGCCCCTTGGTGGGGCAGTACCCCCGGAGGCCAGGAAGGTCTGGGCAAGGCTGCCAGGGGCAGGGACACTGCTGGGTCCTGCCCCTGGCCTGTGGGGCGTCTGAGCACAACCGGCACTCTCCCGCTGGAAGACCTCCCCGTCTGCCTCGAAAGGCCGGTTTGCAAGCACTCCCGCCCGCTGTTCCCGCCAGGCACGCACAATGCTCCCAAGCCCGGGAGAAAAGCGCTTCGGGGTGGTGCTCTCACCGGGCCCTTGCCCCTGAGCCTGGGGGCCAGGCAGGGGGAACACACTCCCAGGCCAAGGCAGAACGACATGCACACGTCTGTTCCTGCCCCCTACACCGGCAGAGAGCTCGGGGGAGCCAGAGACTGCCAGGCTGCTGCTGGGCTGGCCGCCTGTGTGGGACGGGGCAGAGCCGACCTAGGGGCAAGTTGGGCCTCTTGCTCTCCCTGCTGCCCTGAGGCTGCTGGGTCAAAGAGGTCTTGGGCATCCAGCCCTTTGCTGGTCCCTTCCCTCTGACGAGGCCCTCTGATCTCCAGCACCTTGCAGTGTGGAGACAGCCCCTGCCAGCAACCTCCTCTCCAAGGAGGCCTCAACCGAGGCCTAGGCCCAGGGGAAAGGCACCAGCGGGGATGAGCCTGGGGAGGCGCCCGGGCATGTCTGGACCCAGTCCCCGCAGCCTGCCCCTTGGTGGGGCAGTACCCCCGGAGGCCAGGAAGGTCTGGGCAAGGCTGGCCAGGGTCAGGGGCCCTGCTGGGTCCTGCCCCTGGCCTGTGGGGCCTCTGAGCACAACCGGCCCTCTCCCACTGGAAGACCTCCCCGGCTGCCTCCAAAGTCCTGTTTGCAAACACTCCCGCCCGCTGTTCACGCCAGGCTCGCACAATGCTCCCAAGCCCGGGAGAAAAGCGCATTGGGGTGGTTCTCTCTCCGGGCCCTTGCCCCTGAGCCTGGGGGCAAGGCACGGGGAACACACTCCCTGGCCAAGGCAGAACCACATGCCCACGTCTGTTCCTGTCCCCTGCACCGGCAGAGAGCTTGGGGGAGCCAGAGTCTGGCAGGCAGCTGCTGGGTTGGCCGCCTGTGTGGGAAGGGGCAGAGCCGACCTAGGGGCAAGTTGGGCCTCTTACTCTCCCTGCTGCCCTGAGGCTGCTGGGCCAAAGACGTCTTGGGCATCCAGCCCCTTACTGGTCCCTTCCCTCTGACGAGGCCCTCTGAGCTCCAGCACCTTGCAGTGTGGAGACAGCCCCTGCCAGCAACCTCCTCTCCAAGGAGGCCTCAACCGAGGCCTAGGCCCAGGGGAAAGGCACCAGCGGGGATGAGCCAGGGGAGGCGCCCGAGCATGTCTGGACCCAGTCCCCGCAGCCTGCCCCTTGGTGGGGCAGTACCCCCGGAGGCCAGGAAGGTCTGGGCAAGGCTGGCCAGGGGCAGGGGCCCTGCTGCGTCCTGCCCCTGGCCTGTGGGGCCTCTGAGCACAACCGGCCCTCTCCCACTGGAAGACCTCCCCGGCTGTCTCCAAAGCCCGGTTTGCAAGCGCGCCCGCCCACTGTTCCCAGCAGGCGTGCACAATGCTCCCAAGCCCGGGAGAAAAGCGCTTCAGGGTGGTGCTCTCTCCGGGCCCTTGCCCCTGAGCCTGGGGGCAAGGCAGGGTGTCCACACTCCCAGGCCAAGGCAGAACCACATGCACACGTCTGATCTGCCCCCTGCACCGGCAGAGAGCTCGGGGGAGCCAGAGTCTGTCAGGCAGCTGCTGGGTTGGCCGCCTGTGTGGGAAGGGGCAGAGCCGACCTAGGGGCAAGTTGGGCCTCTTGCTCTCCCTGCTGCCCTGAGGCTGCTGGGCCAAAGAGGTCTTGGCCATCCAGCCCCTTGCTGGTCCCTTCCCTCTGACGAGGCCCTCTGAGCTCCAGCACCTTGCAGTGTGGAGACAGCCCCGGCCAGCAACCTCCTCTCCAAGGAGGCCTCAACCGAGGCCTAGGCCCAGGGGAAAGGCACCAGCGGGGATGAGCCTGGGGAGGCGCCCGGGCATGACTGGACCCAGTCCCCGCAGCCTGCCCCTTGGTGGGGCAGTACCCCCGGAGGCCAGGAAGGTCTGGGCAAGGCTGGCCAGGGTCAGGGGCCCTGCTGGGTCCTGCCCCTGGCCTGTGGGGCCTCTGAGCACAACCGGCCCTCTCCCACTGGAAGACCTCCCCGGCTGCCTCCAAAGGCCGGTTTGCCAACACTCCCGCCCGCTGTTCTCGCCAGGCACGCACAATTCTCCCAAGCCCGGGAGAAAAGCGCTTCGGTGTGTTGCTCTCTCCGGGCCCTTGCCCCTGAGTGTGGGGGCCAGGCAGTGGTTCCACACTCCCAGACCAAGGCAGAACCACATGCACACGTCTGTTCCTGACCCCTGCACCGGCAGAGAGCTCGGGGGAGCCAGAGTCTGTCAGGCAGCTGCTGGGCTGGCCGCCTGTGTGGGAAGGGGCAGAGCCGACCTAGGGGCAAGTTGGGCCTCTTGCTCTCCCTGCTGCCCTGAGGCTGCTGGGCCAAAGAGGTCTTGGGCATCCAGCCCCTTGCTGGTCCCTTCCCTCTGACGAGGCCCTCTGAGCTCCAGCACCTTGCAGTGTGGAGACAGCCCCTGCCAGCAACCTCCTCTCCAAGGAGGCCTCAACCGAGGCCTAGGCCCAGGGGAAAGGCACCAGCGGGGATGAGCCAGTGGAGGCGCACGGGCATGTCTGGACCCAGTCCCCGCAGCCTGCCCCTTGGTGGGGCAGTACCCCCGGAGGCCAGGAAGGTCTGGGCAAGGCTGCCAGGGGCAGGGACACTGCTGGGGCTGCCCCTGGCCTGTGGGGCGTCTGAGCACAACCGGCACTCTCCCGCTGGAAGACCTCCCCGGCTGCCTCCAAAGGCCGGTTAACAAGCGCTCCCGCCCACTGTTCCCAGCAGGCGTGCACAATGCTCCCAAGCCCGGGAGAAAAGCGCTTCGGGGTGGTGCTCTCTCCGGGCCCTTGCCCCTGAGCCTGGGGGCCAGGCAGTTGGAACACACTCCCAGGCCAAAGCAGAACGACATGCACACGTCTGTTCCTGCCCCCTACACCGGCAGAGAGCTCGGGGGAGCCAGAGACTGCCAGGCTGCTGCTGGGCTGGCTGCCTGTGTGGGACGGGGCAGAGCCGACCTAGGGGCAAGTTGGGCCTCTTGCTCTCCCTGCTGCCCTGAGGCTGCTGGGTCAAAGAGGTCTTGGGCATCCAGCCCTTTGCTGGTCCCTTCCCTCTGACGAGGCCCTCTGAGCTCCAGCACCTTGCAGTGTGGAGATAGCCCCTGCCAGCAACCTCCTCTCCAAAGAGGCCTCAACCGAGGCCTACGCCCAGGGGAAAAGCACCAGCGGGGATGATCCTGGGGAGGCGCACGGACATGTCTGGACCCAGTCCCCGCAGCCTGCCCCTTGGTGGGGCAGTACCCCCGGAGGCCAGGAAGGTCTGGGCAAGGCTGGCCAGGGGCAGGGGCCCTGCTGGGTCCTGCCCCTGGCCTGTGAGGCCTCTGAGCACAACCAGCCCTCTCCCACTGGAAGACCTCCCCAGCTGCATCCAAAGTCCTGTTTGCAAACACTCCCGCCCGCTGTTCACGCCAGGCTCGCACAATGCTCCCAAGCCCGGGAGAAAAGCGCTTCGGGGTGGTGCTCTCTCCGGGCCCTTGCCCCTGAGCCTGGGGGCCAGGCAGTGGGTCCACACTCCCAGACCAAGGCAGAACCACATGCACACGTCTTTTCCTGACCCCTGCACCGGCAGAGAGCTCGGGGGAGCCAGAGTCTGTCAGGCAGGTGCTGGGCTGGCCGCCTGTGTGGGAAGGGGCAGAGCCGACCTAGGGGCAAGTTTGGCCTCTTCCTCTCCCTGCTGCCCTGAGGCTGCTGGGCCAAAGAGGTCTTGGCCATCCAGCCCCTTGCTGGTCCCTTCCCTCTGACGAGGCCCTCTGAGCTCCAGCACCTTGCAGTGTGGAGACAGCCCCTGCCAGCAACCTCCTCTCCAATGAGGCCTCAACCGAGGCCTAGGCCCAGGGGAAAGGCACCAGCGGGGATGAGCCTGGGGAGGCGCCCGGGCATGTCTGGACCCAGTCCCCGCAGCCTGCCCCTTGGTGGGGCAGTACCCCCGGAGGCCAGGAAGGTCTGTGCAAGGCTGCCAGGGGCAGGGACAGCGCTGGGTCCTGCCCCTGGCCGTTGGGACGTCTGAGCACAACCGGCACTCTCCCGCTGGAAGACCTCCCCGTCTGCCTCCAAAGGCCGGTTTGCAAGCACTCCCGCCCGCTGTTCCCGCCAGGCACGCACAATGCTCCCAAGCCCGGGAGAAAAGCGCTTCGGGGTGGTGCTCTCTCCGGGCCCTTGCCCCTGAGCCTGGGGGCCAGGCAGGGGGTCCACACTCCCAGGGCAAGGCAGAACCACATGCACACGTCTGTTCCTGACCCCTGCACCGGCAGAGAGCTCGGGGGAGCCAGAGTCTGTCAGGCAGCTGCTGGGCTGGCCGCCTTTGTGGGAAAGGGCAGAGCCGACCTAGGGGCAAGTTGGGCCTCTTGCTCTCCCTGCTGCCCTGAGGCTGCTGGGCCAAAGAGGTCTTGGGCATCCAGCCCTTTGCTTGTCCCTTCCCTCTGACGAGGCCCTCTGAGCTCCAGCACCTTGCAGTGTGGAGACAGCCCCTGCCAGCAACCTCCTCTCCAAGGAGGCCTCAACCGAGACCTAGGACCAGGGGAAAGGCACCAGCGGGGATGAGCCTGGGGAGGCGCCCGGGCATGTCTGGACCCAGTCCCCGCAGACTGCCCCTTGGTGGGGCAGTACCCCCGGAGGCCAGGAAGGTCTGGGAAAGGCTGGCCAGGGGCAGGGGACCTGCTGGGTCCTGCCCCTGGCCTGTGGGGCCTCTGAGCACAACCGGCCCTCTCCCACTGGAAGACCTCCCCGGCTGCCTCCAAAGTCCTGTTTGCCAACACTACCACCCGCTGTTCACGCCAGACTTGCACAATGCTCCCAAGCCCGGGAGAAAAGTGCTTCGGGGTGGTGCTCTCTCCGGGCCCTTGCCCCTGAGCCTCGGGGCAAGGCATGGGGAACACACTCCCAGGCCAAGGCAGAACCACATGCACACGTCTGTTCCTGACCCCTGCACCGGCAGAGAGCTCGGGGGAGCCAGAGTCTGTCAGGCAGCTGCTGGGTTGGCTGCCTGTGTGGGAAGGGGCAGAGCCGACCTAGGGGCAAGTTGGGCCTCTTGCTCTCCCTGCTGCCCTGAGGCTGCTGGGCCAAAGAGGTCTTGGGCATCCAGCCCCTTGCTGGTCCCTTCCCGCTGACGAGGCCCTCTGAGCTCCAGCACCTTGCAGTGTGGAGACAGCCCCTGCCAGCAACCTCCTCTCCAAGGAGGCCTCAACCGAGGCCTAGGCCCAGGGGAAAGGCACCAGCGGGGATGAGCCTGGGGAGGCGCCCGGGCATGTCTGGACCCAGGCCCCGCAGCCTGCCCCTTGGTGGGGCAGTACCCCCGGAGGCCAGGAAGGTCTGGGCAAGGCTGGCCAGGGGCAGGGGCCCTGCTGCGTCCTGCCCCTGGCCTGTGGGGCCTCTGAGCACAACCGGCCCTCTCCCACTGGAAGACCTCCCCAGCTGCCTCCAAAGGCCGGTTTGCAAGCGCTCCCGCCCACTGTTCCCAGCAGGCGTGCACAATGCTCCCAAGCCCGGGAGAAAAGCGCTTCAGGGTGGTGCTCTCTCCGGGCCCTTGCCCCTGAGCCTGGGGGCAAGGCAGTGGGTCCACACTCCCAGACCAAGGCAGAACCACATGCACACGTCTGATCTGTCCCCTGCAACGGCAGAGAGCTCGGGGGAGCCAGAGTCTGTCAGGCAGCTGCTGGGCTGGCCGCCTGTGTGGGAAGGGGCAGAGCCGACCTAGGGGCAAGTTGGGCCTCTTGCTCTCCCTGCTGCCCTGAGGCTGCAGGGCCAAAGAGGTCTTGGGCATCCAGCCCCTTGCTGGTCCCTTCCCGCTGACGAGGCCCTCTGAGCTCCAGCACCTTGCAGTGTGGAGACAGCCCCTGCCAGCAACCTCCTCTCCAAGGAGGCCTCAACCGAGGCCTAGGCCCAGGGGAAAGGCACCAGCGGGGATGAGCCTGGGGAGGCGCCCGGGCATGTCTGGACCCAGTCCCCGCAGCCTGCCCCTTGGTGGGGCAGTACCCCCGGAGGCCAGGAAGGTCTGGGCAAGGCTGCCAGGGGCAGGGACACTGCTGGGTCCTGCCCCTGGCCTGTGGGGCGTCTGAGCACAACCGGCACTCTCCCGCTGGAAGACCTCCCCGTCTGCCTCGAAAGGCCGGTTTGCAAGCACTCCCGCCCGCTGTTCCCGCCAGGCACGCACAATGCTCCCAAGCCCGGGAGAAAAGCGCTTCGGGGTGGTGCTCTCACCGGGCCCTTGCCCCTGAGCCTGGGGGCCAGGCAGGGGGAACACACTCCCAGGCCAAGGCAGAACGACATGCACACGTCTGTTCCTGCCCCCTACACCGGCAGAGAGCTCGGGGGAGCCAGAGACTGCCAGGCTGCTGCTGGGCTGGCCGCCTGTGTGGGACGGGGCAGAGCCGACCTAGGGGCAAGTTGGGCCTCTTGCTCTCCCTGCTGCCCTGAGGCTGCTGGGTCAAAGAGGTCTTGGGCATCCAGCCCTTTGCTGGTCCCTTCCCTCTGACGAGGCCCTCTGATCTCCAGCACCTTGCAGTGTGGAGACAGCCCCTGCCAGCAACCTCCTCTCCAAGGAGGCCTCAACCGAGGCCTAGGCCCAGGGGAAAGGCACCAGCGGGGATGAGCCTGGGGAGGCGCCCGGGCATGACTGGACCCAGTCCCCGCAGCCTGCCCCTTGGTGGGGCAGTACCCCCGGAGGCCAGGAAGGTCTGGGCAAGGCTGGCCAGGGTCAGGGGCCCTGCTGGGTCCTGCCCCTGGCCTGTGGGGCCTCTGAGCACAACCGGCCCTCTCCCACTGGAAGACCTCCCCGGCTGCCTCCAAAGTCCTGTTTGCAAACACTTACGCCCGCTGTTCACGCCAGGCTCGCACAATGCTCCCAAGCCCGGGAGAAAAGCGCATTGGGGTGGTTCTCTCTCCGGGCCCTTGCCCCTGAGCCTGGGGGCAAGGCACGGGGAACACACTCCCTGGCCAAGGCAGAACCACATGCCCACGTCTGTTCCTGTCCCCTGCACCGGCAGAGAGCTTGGGGGAGCCAGAGTCTGGCAGGCAGCTGCTGGGTTGGCCGCCTGTGTGGGAAGGGGCAGAGCCGACCTAGGGGCAAGTTGGGCCTCTTACTCTCCCTGCTGCCCTGAGGCTGCTGGGCCAAAGACGTCTTGGGCATCCAGCCCCTTACTGGTCCCTTCCCTCTGACGAGGCCCTCTGAGCTCCAGCACCTTGCAGTGTGGAGACAGCCCCTGCCAGCAACCTCCTCTCCAAGGAGGCCTCAACCGAGGCCTAGGCCCAGGGGAAAGGCACCAGCGGGGATGAGCCAGGGGAGGCGCCCGAGCATGTCTGGACCCAGTCCCCGCAGCCTGCCCCTTGGTGGGGCAGTACCCCCGGAGGCCAGGAAGGTCTGGGCAAGGCTGGCCAGGGGCAGGGGGCCCTGCTGCGTCCTGCCCCTGGCCTGTGGGGCCTCTGAGCACAACCGGCCCTCTCCCACTGGAAGACCTCCCCGGCTGTCTCCAAAGCCCGGTTTGCAAGCGCGCCCGCCCACTGTTCCCAGCAGGCGTGCACAATGCTCCCAAGCCCGGGAGAAAAGCGCTTCAGGGTGGTGCTCTCTCCGGGCCCTTGCCCCTGAGCCTGGGGGCAAGGCAGGGTGTCCACACTCCCAGGCCAAGGCAGAACCACATGCACACGTCTGATCTGCCCCCTGCACCGGCAGAGAGCTCGGGGGAGCCAGAGTCTGTCAGGCAGCTGCTGGGTTGGCCGCCTGTGTGGGAAGGGGCAGAGCCGACCTAGGGGCAAGTTGGGCCTCTTGCTCTCCCTGCTGCCCTGAGGCTGCTGGGCCAAAGAGGTCTTGGCCATCCAGCCCCTTGCTGGTCCCTTCCCTCTGACGAGGCCCTCTGAGCTCCAGCACCTTGCAGTGTGGAGACAGCCCCGGCCAGCAACCTCCTCTCCAAGGAGGCCTCAACCGAGGCCTAGGCCCAGGGGAAAGGCACCAGCGGGGATGAGCCTGGGGAGGCGCCCGGGCATGACTGGACCCAGTCCCCGCAGCCTGCCCCTTGGTGGGGCAGTACCCCCGGAGGCCAGGAAGGTCTGGGCAAGGCTGGCCAGGGTCAGGGGCCCTGCTGGGTCCTGCCCCTGGCCTGTGGGGCCTCTGAGCACAACCGGCCCTCTCCCACTGGAAGACCTCCCCGGCTGCCTCCAAAGGCCGGTTTGCCAACACTCCCGCCCGCTGTTCTCGCCAGGCACGCACAATTCTCCCAAGCCCGGGAGAAAAGCGCTTCGGTGTGTTGCTCTCTCCGGGCCCTTGCCCCTGAGTGTGGGGGCCAGGCAGTGGTTCCACACTCCCAGACCAAGGCAGAACCACATGCACACGTCTGTTCCTGACCCCTGCACCGGCAGAGAGCTCGGGGGAGCCAGAGTCTGTCAGGCAGCTGCTGGGCTGGCCGCCTGTGTGGGAAGGGGCAGAGCCGACCTAGGGGCAAGTTGGGCCTCTTGCTCTCCCTGCTGCCCTGAGGCTGCTGGGCCAAAGAGGTCTTGGGCATCCAGCCCCTTGCTGGTCCCTTCCCTCTGACGAGGCCCTCTGAGCTCCAGCACCTTGCAGTGTGGAGACAGCCCCTGCCAGCAACCTCCTCTCCAAGGAGGCCTCAACCGAGGCCTAGGCCCAGGGGAAAGGCACCAGCGGGGATGAGCCAGTGGAGGCGCACGGGCATGTCTGGACCCAGTCCCCGCAGCCTGCCCCTTGGTGGGGCAGTACCCCCGGAGGCCAGGAAGGTCTGGGCAAGGCTGCCAGGGGCAGGGACACTGCTGGGGCTGCCCCTGGCCTGTGGGGCGTCTGAGCACAACCGGCACTCTCCCGCTGGAAGACCTCCCCGGCTGCCTCCAAAGGCCGGTTAACAAGCGCTCCCGCCCACTGTTCCCAGCAGGCGTGCACAATGCTCCCAAGCCCGGGAGAAAAGCGCTTCGGGGTGGTGCTCTCTCCGGGCCCTTGCCCCTGAGCCTGGGGGCCAGGCAGTTGGAACACACTCCCAGGCCAAAGCAGAACGACATGCACACGTCTGTTCCTGCCCCCTACACCGGCAGAGAGCTCGGGGGAGCCAGAGACTGCCAGGCTGCTGCTGGGCTGGCTGCCTGTGTGGGACGGGGCAGAGCCGACCTAGGGGCAAGTTGGGCCTCTTGCTCTCCCTGCTGCCCTGAGGCTGCTGGGTCAAAGAGGTCTTGGGCATCCAGCCCTTTGCTGGTCCCTTCCCTCTGACGAGGCCCTCTGAGCTCCAGCACCTTGCAGTGTGGAGATAGCCCCTGCCAGCAACCTCCTCTCCAAAGAGGCCTCAACCGAGGCCTACGCCCAGGGGAAAAGCACCAGCGGGGATGATCCTGGGGAGGCGCACGGACATGTCTGGACCCAGTCCCCGCAGCCTGCCCCTTGGTGGGGCAGTACCCCCGGAGGCCAGGAAGGTCTGGGCAAGGCTGGCCAGGGGCAGGGGCCCTGCTGCGTCCTGCCCCTGGCCTGTGGGTCCTCAGAGCACAACCGGCCCTCTCCCACTGGAAGACCTCCCCGGCTGCCTCCAAAGGCCGGTTTGCAAGCGCTCCCACCCACTGTACCCAGCAGGCGTGCACAATGCTCCCAAGCCCGGGAGAAAAGCGCTTCAGGGTGGTGCTCTCTCCGGGCCCTTGCCCCTGAGCCTGGGGGCAAGGCAGGGTGTCCACACTCCCAGGACAAGGCAGAACCACATGCACACGTCTGTTCCTGCCCCCTATACCGGCAGAGAGCTCGGGGAAGCCAGAGACTGCCAGGCTGCTGCTGGGCTGGCTGCCTGTGTGGGACGGGGCAGAGCCGACTTAGGGGCAAGTTGGGCCTCTTGCTCTCCCTGCTGCGCTGAGGCTGCTGGGTCAAAGAGGTCTTGGGCATCCAGCCCCTTGCTGGTCCCTTCCCTCTGATGAGGCCCTCTGAGCTCCAGCACCTTGCAGTGTGGAGACAGCCCCTGCCAGCAACCTCCTCTCCAAGGAGGCCTAAACCGAGGCCTAGGCACAGGGGAAAGGCACCAGCGGGGATGAGCCTGGGGAGGCGCCCGGGCATGTATGGACCCAGTCCCCGCAGCCTGCCCCTTGGTGGGGCAGTACCCCCGGAGGCGAGGAAGGTCTGGGAAAGGCTGTCCAGGGGCAGGGGACCTGCTGGGTCCTGCCCCTGGCCTGTGGGGCCTCCGAGCACAACCGGCCCTCTCCCACTGGAAGACGTCCCCGGCTGCCTCGAAAGGCCGGTTTGCAAGCACTCCCGCCCACTGTTCCAACCAAGGGCGCACAACGCTCCCAAGCCCGGGAGAAAATCATCTCGGGGTGGTGCTCTCTCCGGGCCCTTTCCCCTGAGCCTGGGGGCCAGGAAGGGGGTCCACACTCCCAGGCCAAGGCAGAACGACATGCACACGTCTGTTCCTGCCCCATGCACCGGCAGAGAGCTTGGGGGAGCCAGAGTCTGTCAGGCAGCTGCTGGGCTGGCCGCCTGTGTGGGAAGGGGCAGAGCCGACCTAGGGGCAAGTTGGGCCTCTTGCTCTCCCTGCTGCCCTGAGGCTGCTGGGCCAAAGAGATCTTGGGCATCCAGCCCCTTGCTTGTCCCTTCCCTCTGAGGAGGCCCTCTGAGCTCCAGCACCTTGCAGTGTGGAGACAGCCCCTGCCAGCAACCTCCTCTCCAAGGAGGCCTCAACCGAGGCCTAGGACCAGGGGAAAGGCACCAGCGGGGATGAGCCTGGGGAGGCGCCCGGGCATGTCTGGACCCAGTCCCCGCAGCCTGCCCCTTGGTGGGGCAGTACCCCCGGAGGCCAGGAAGGTCTGGGCAAGGCTGGCCACGGGCAGGGGCCCTGCTGGGTCCTGCCCCTGTCCTGTGGGGCCTCTGAGCACAACCGGCCCTCTCCCACTGGAAGACTTCCCCGGCTGCCTCCAAAGGCCGGTTTGCCAACACTCCCGCCCGCTGTTCCCGCCAGGCACGCACAATTCTCCCAAGCCCGGGAGAAAAGCGCTTCGGGGTGGTGCTCTCTCCGGGCCCTTGCCCCTGAGTGTGGGGGCGAGGCAGTGGGACCACACTCCCAGACCAACGCAGAAACACATGCACACGTCTGTTTCTGACCCCTGCACCGGCATAGAGCTCGCGGGAGCCAGAGTCTGTCAGGCAGCTGCTGGGCTGGCCGCCTGTGTGGGAAGGGGCAGAGCCGACCTAGGGGCAAGTTGGGCCTCTTCCTCTCCCTGCTGCCCTGAGGCTGCTGGGCCAAAGAGGTCTTGGGCATCCAGCCCCTTGCTAGTCCCTTCCCTCTGATGAGGCCCTCTGAGCTCCAGCACCTTGCAGTGTGGAGACAGCCCCTGCCAGCAACCTCCTCTCCAAGGAGGCCTCAACCGAGGCCTAGGCCTAGGGGAAAGGCACCAGCGGGGATGAGCCTGGGGAGGCGCCCGGCCATGTCTGGACCCAGTCCCCGCAGCCTGCCCCTTGGTGGGGCAGTACCCCCGGAATCCAGGAAGGTCTCGGCAAGGCTGCCAGGGGCAGGGATACTGCTGGGTCCTGCCCCTGGCCTGTTGGGCGTCTGAGCACAACCGGCACTCTCCCGCTGGAAGACCTCCCCGTCTGCCTCCAAAGTCCTGTTTGCAAGCACGCCCACCCGCTGTTCCCCCAGGCACGCACAATGCTCCCAAGCCCGGGAGAAAAGCGCTTCGGGGTGGTGCTCTCTCCGGGCCCTTGCCCCTGAGCCTGGGGGACAGGCAGGGGGAACACACTCCCAGGCCAAGGCAGAATGACATGCACACGTCTGTTCCTGCCCCCTACACCGGCAGAGAGTTCGGGGGAGCCAGAGACTGCCAGGGTGCTGCTGGGCTGGCTGCCTGTGTGGGACGGGGTAGAGCCGACCTAGGGGCAAGTTGGGCCTCTTGCTCTCCCTGCTGCCCTGAGGCTGCTGGGTCAGAGAGGTCTTGGGCATCCAGCCCTTTGCCTGTCCTTTCCCTCTGACGAGGCCCTCTGAGCTCCAGCACCTTGCAGTGTGCAGACAGCCCCTGCCGGCAACCTCCTCTCCAAGGAGGCCTCAACCGAGGCCTAGGCCCAGGGGAAAGGCACCAGCGGGGATGAGCCTGGGGAGGCGCCCGGCCATGTCTGGACCCAGTCCCCGCAGCCTGCCCCTTGGTGCGGCAGTACCCCCGGAGGCCAGGAGGGTCTGGGCAAGGCTGCCAGGGGCAGGAACACTGCTGGGTCCTGCCCCTGGCCTGTGGGGCGTCTGAGCACAACCGGCACTCTCCCGCTGGAAGACCTCCCCGGCTGCCTCCAAAGGCCGGTTTGCAAGCACTCCCGCCCGCTGTTCCCGCCAGGCACGCACAATGCTCCCAAGCCCGGGAGAAAAGCGCTTCGGGGTGGTGCTCTCTCCGGGCCCTTGCCCCTGAGCCTGGGGGACAGGCAGGGGGAACACACTCCCAGGCCAAGGCAGAACGACATGCACACGTCTGTTCCTGCCCCCTACACCGGCAGAGAGTTCGGGGGAGCCAGAGACTGCCAGGCTGCTGCTGGGCTGGCTGCCTGTGTGGGACGGGGTAGAGCCGACCTAGGGGCAAGTTGGGCCTCTTGCTCTCCCTGCTGCCCTGAGGCTGCTGGGTCAGAGAGGTCTTGGGCATCCAGCCCTTTGCTGGTCCTTTCCCTCTGACGAGGCCCTCTGAGCTCCAGCACCTTGCCGTGTGCAGACAGCCCCTGCCGGCAACCTCCTCTCCAAGGAGGCCTCAACCGAGGCCTAGGCCCAGGGGAAAGGCACCAGCGGGGATGAGCCTGGGGAGGCGCCCGGGCATGTCTAGACCCAGGCCCCGCAGCCTGCCCCTTGGTGGGGTAGTACCCCCGGAGGCCAGGAAGGTCTGGGCAAGGCTGCCAGAGGCAGGGACACTGCTGGGTCCTGCCCCTGGCCTGTGGGGCCTCTGAGAACAACTGGCACTCTCCCGCTGGAAGACCTCCCCGGCTGCCTCCAAAGGCTGGTTTGCAAGCACTCAATCCCGCTGTTCACGCCAGCTGCGCACAATGCTCCCAAGCCCGGGAGAAAAGCATTTTGGGGTGGTGCTCACTCCGGGCTTTGGAAGACCTCCCCGGCTGCCTCCAAGGCCGGTTTGCAAGCACTTCTGCCTGCTGTTCCCGCCACCCGCGCACAATGCTCCCAAGCCCGGGAGAAAAGCGTTTCGGGGTGGTGTTCTCTCTGGGCCCAAGAAAGACCTCCCGGGCTGCCCCCAAATGCCGGTTTGCAAGCACTCCCACTCGCTGTTCCCGCCATCCGTGCAAATGCTCCAAGCCCAGGAGAAAAGCCCTTCAGGGTGGTGCTCTCTCCCGGCCCTTGGAAGACCTCCCCGGCTGCCTCCAAAGGCTGGATTTCAAGTACTCCCTCCCGCTGTCCCGCCAGCCGCACACAATGCTCCCAATCACGGGAGAAAAGCGCTTCGGGGTGGTGCTCTCTACGGGCCCTTGGAAGACCTCCCCGTTTGTCTCCAAAGGCCGGTTTGCAAGCACTCATGCCCGCTGTTCCCACCAGCCGCGCACAATGCTCCCAATCACGGGAGAAAAGCGCTTCGGGGTGGTGCTCTCTCCCGGCCCTTGGAAGACCTCCCTGGCTGCTTCCAAAGGCCGGTTTGCAAGCACTCAATCCCGCTGTTCCCGCCAGCCGCGCACAATGCTCCCAAGCCCGGGAGAAAAGCGCTTCGGGGTGGTGCTCTCTCCCGGCCCTTGGAAGACCTCCCCGGCTGCCTCCAAAGGCTGGTTTTCAAGAACTCCCTCCCGCTGACCCGCCAGCCGCACACAATGCTCCCAAGCCCGGGAGAAAAGCATTTTGGGGTGGTCTCTCTCCGGGCCCTTGGAAGACTCCCCGGCTGCCTCTAAAGGCCGGTTTGCAAGCACTCATGTCCTCTGTTCCCGACAGCCGCGAACAATGCTCCCAATTCCGTGAGAAAAGTGCTTCGGGATGGTGCTCTCTCCGGGCCCTTGGAAGACCTCCCAAGCTGCCTCCAAAGGCCGGTTTGCAAGCACTCCCGCCCGCTGTTCCCGCCAGCCTCGCACAATGCTCCCAAGACCGGGAGAAAAGCGCTTCGGGGTGGTGTTCTCTCCGTGCCAATGGAGGACCTCCCTGGCTGCCCCCAAAGGCCGGTTTGCAAGCACTCCCACTCGCTGTTCCCGCCAGCCACGCACAATCCTCCAAAACCCCGGAGAAAAGCGCTTCGGGGTGGTGTTCTCTCCGTGCCCATGGAAGACCTCCCGGGGTGCCCCCAAAGGCCGGTTTGGAAGCACTCCCACTCGCTGTTCCCGCCATCCGCGCACAATGCTCCCAAGCCCGGGAGAAAAGCATTTTGGGGTGGTGCTCACACCGGGCCCTGGAAGACCTCCCCGGCTGCCTCCAAAGGACGGTTTTCAAGCACTCCTGCCTGCTGTTCCCGCCACCCGCGCACAATGCTCCCAAGCCCGGGAGAAAAGCGCTTCGGGGTGGTGCTCTCTACAGGCCCTTGGAAGACCTCCCCGGCTGCCTCCAAAGGCCGGTTTGCAAGGACTCCTTCCTGCTGTTCCCGCCATCCGCGCACAATGCTCCCAAGCCCGGGAGAAAAGCATTTTGGGGTGGTGCTCACACCGGGCCCTGGAAGACCTCCCCGGCTGCCTCCAAAGGACGGTTTTCAAGCACTCCTGCCTGCTGTTCCCGCCACCCGCGCAGAATGCTCCCAAGCGCGGGAGAAAAGCGCTTCGGGGTGGTGCTCTCTACAGGCCCTTGGAAGACCTCCCCGGCTGCCTCCAAAGGCCCGTTTGCAAGGACTCCTTCCTGCTCTTCCCGCCAGCCACGCACAATGCTCCCAAGCCCGGGAGAAAAGCATTTTGGGGTGGTGCTCACTCCGGGCCCTTGGAAGACCTCCCCGGCTGCCTCCAGTGGCCAGTTTGCAAGCACTCATGCCCGCTGTTCCCACCAGCCGCGCACAATGCTCCCAAGCCCGGGAGAAAAGCTTTTTGGGGTGGTGCTCACACCGGGCCCTGGAAGACCTCCCCGGCTGCCTGCAAAGGCCGGTTTTCAAGCACTCCTGCCTGCTGTTCCTGCCACCCGCGCACAATACTCCCAAGCCCGGGAGAAAAGCGCTTCGGGGTGATGCTCTCTACAGGCCCTTGGAAGACCTCCCCCGCTGCCTCCAAAGGCCGGTTTGCAAGGACTCCTTCCTGCTGTTCCCGCCAGCCACGCACAATGCTCCCAAGCCCGGGAGAAAAGTGCTTCGGGGTGGTGATCTCTCCGGGCCCTTGGAAGTCGTCCCCGGCTGCCTCCAAAGGCCGGTTTGCAAGCACTCATGCCTGTTGTTCCCACCAGCCACGCACAATGCTCCCAAGCCCGGGAGAAAAGCATTTTGGGGTGGTGCTCACTCCGGGCCCTTGGAAGACCTCCCCGGCTGCCTCCAAAGGCCAGTTTGCAAGCAGTCCTGCCTGCTGTTCCCGCCAGCCGCGCACAATGCTCCCAAGCCCGGGAGAAAAGCGCTTCGGGGTGGTATTCTCTCCGGGCCCTTGGAAGACGTCCCCGGCTGCCTCCAAAGGCCGGTTTGCAAGCACTCATGCCCGTTGTTCCCACCAGCCGCGCACAATGCTCCCAAGCCCGGGAGAAAAGCATTTTGGGGTGGTGCTCACTCCGGGCCCTTGGAAGACCTCCCCGGCTGCCTCCAAAGGCCAGTTTGCAAGCAGTCCTGCCTGCTGTTCCCGCCAGCCGCGCACAATGTTCCCAAGCCCGGGAGAAAAGCGCTTCGGGGTGGTGCTCTCTCCGGGCACTTTCAAGACCTCCCCGGCTGCCTCCAAAGGCCGGTTTGTAAGTACTCATTCCCGCTGCTTCCGCCAGCCACGCACAATGCTCCCAAGCCCGGGAGAAAAGCATTTTGGGGTGGTGCTCTCTCCGGGCCCTTGGAAGACCTCCCGGGCTGCCTCCAAAGGCCGGTTTGCAAGCATTCATGTCCGTTGTTCCCGACAGCCGCGCACAATGCTCCCAAGCCCGAGAGAAAAGCATTCTGGGGTGGTGATCAGTCCGGCCCTTGGAAGACCTCCCCGGCTGCCTCCAAAGGACAGTTTGCAAGCACTCATGCCCGCTGTTCCCGCCAGCCGCGCACAATGCTCCCAAGACCGTGAGAAAAGCGCTTCGGGGTGGTGTTCTCTCAGGGACCATGGAGGACCTCCCCGGCTGCCCCCAAAGGCCGGTTTGCAAGCATTCCCACTCGCTGTTCCCGCCAGGCACACACAATGTTCCAAAACCCCGGAGAAAAGCGCTTCGGGGTGGTGGTCTCTCCGGGCCCCTGCCCCTGAGCCTGGGGGCCAGGCAGGGGATCCACAGTCCCAGGCCAAGGCAGAACCACATGCACACGTCTGTTCCTGCCCCCTCCACCGGCAGAGAGCTGGGGGGAGCCAGAGTCTGTCAGGCAGCTGCTGGGCTGGCCGCCTGTGTGGGAAGGGGCAGAGCCGACCTAGGGGCAAGTTGGGCCTCTTGCTCTCCCTGCTGCCCTGAGGCTGCTGGGCCAAAGAGGTCTTGGGCATCCAGCCCCTTGCTGGTCCCTTCCCTCTGACGAGGCCCTCTGAGCTCCAGCACCTTGCAGTGTGGAGACAGCCCCTGCCAGCAACCTCCTCTCCAAGGAGGCCTCAACCGAGGCCTAGGCCCAGGGGAAAGGCACCAGCGGGGATGAGCCTGGGGAGGCGCCCGGCCATGTCTGGACCCAGTCCCCGCAGCCTGCCCCTTGGTGGGGCAGTACCCCCGGAGGCCAGGAAGGTCTGGGCAAGGCTGGCCAGGGGCAGGGGCCCTGCTGGGTCCTGCCCCTGGCCTGTGGGGCCTCTGAGCACAACCGGCCCTCTCCCACTGGAAGAACTCCCCGGCTGCCTCCAAAGGCCAGTTTGCCAACACTCCCGCCCGCTGTTCCCGCCAGGCAAGCACAATGCTCCCAAGCCCGGTAGAAAAGCGCTTCGGGGTGGTGCTCTCCTCGGGCCCATGCCCCTGAGCCTGGGTGCCAGGCAGTTGGTCCACACTCCCAGACCAAGGCAGAACCACATGCACACGTCTGTTCCTGACCCCTGCACCGGCAGAGAGCTCAGGGGAGCCAGAGTCTCTCAGGCAGGTGCTGGGCTGGCCGCCTGTGTGGGAAGGGGCAGAGCCGACCTAGGGGCGAGTTGGGCCTCTTGCTCTCCCTGCTGCCCTGAGGCTGCTGGGCCAAAGACGTCTTGGGCATCCAGCCCCTTACTGGTCCCTTCCCTCTGACGAGGCCCTCTGAACTCCAGCACCTTGCAGTGTGGAGACAGCCCCTGCCAGCAACCTCCTCTCCAAGGAGGCCTCAACCGAGGCCTAGGCCCAGGGGAAAGGCACCAGCGGGGATGAGCCTGGGGAGGCGCCCGGGCATGTCTGGACCCAGGCCCCGCAGCCTGCCCCTTGGTGGGGCAGTACCCCCGGAGGCCAGGAAGGTCTGGGCAAGGCTGGCCAGGGGCAGGGGCCCTGCTGCGTCCTGCCCCTGGCCTGTGGGGCCTCTGAGCACAACCGGCCCTCTCCCACTGGAAGACCTCCCCGGCTGCCTCCAAAGGCCGGTTTGCAAGCGCTCCCGCCCACTGTTCCCAGCAGGCGTGCACAATGCTCCCAAGCCCGGGAGAAAAGCGCTTCAGGGTGGTGCTCTCTCCGGGCCCTTGCCCCTGAGCCTGGGGGCCAGGCAGGGGGAACACACTCCCAGGCCAAGGCAGAACGACATGCACACGTCTGTTCCTGCCCCCTACACCGGCAGAGAGCTCGGGGGAGCCAGAGACTGCCAGGCTGCTGCTGGGCTGGCCGCCTGTGTGGGACGGGGCAGAGCCGACCTAGGGGCAAGTTGGGCCTCTTGCTCTCCCTGCTGCCCTGAGGCTGCTGGGTCAAAGAGGTCTTGGGCATCCAGCCCTTTGCTGGTCCCTTCCCTCTGACGAGGCCCTCTGATCTCCAGCACCTTGCAGTGTGGAGACAGCCCCTGCCAGCAACCTCCTCTCCAAGGAGGCCTCAACCGAGGCCTAGGCCCAGGGGAAAGGCACCAGCGGGGATGAGCCTGGGGAGGCGCCCGGGCATGTCTGGACCCAGTCCCCGCAGCCTGCCCCTTGGTGGGGCAGTACCCCCGGAGGCCAGGAAGGTCTGGGCAAGGCTGGCCAGGGTCAGGGGCCCTGCTGGGTCCTGCCCCTGGCCTGTGGGGCCTCTGAGCACAACCGGCCCTCTCCCACTGGAAGACCTCCCCGGCTGCCTCCAAAGTCCTGTTTGCAAACACTCCCGCCCGCTGTTCACGCCAGGCTCGCACAATGCTCCCAAGCCCGGGAGAAAAGCGCATTGGGGTGGTTCTCTCTCCGGGCCCTTGCCCCTGAGCCTGGGGGCAAGGCACGGGAAACACACTCCCTGGCCAAGGCAGAACCACATGCCCACGTCTGTTCCTGTCCCCTGCACCGGCAGAGAGCTTGGGGGAGCCAGAGTCTGGCAGGCAGCTGCTGGGTTGGCCGCCTGTGTGGGAAGGGGCAGAGCCGACCTAGGGGCAAGTTGGGCCTCTTACTCTCCCTGCTGCCCTGAGGCTGCTGGGCCAAAGACGTCTTGGGCATCCAGCCCCTTACTGGTCCCTTCCCTCTGACGAGGCCCTCTGAGCTCCAGCACCTTGCAGTGTGGAGACAGCCCCTGCCAGCAACCTCCTCTCCAAGGAGGCCTCAACCGAGGCCTAGGCCCAGGGGAAAGGCACCAGCGGGGATGAGCCAGGGGAGGCGCCCGAGCATGTCTGGACCCAGTCCCCGCAGCCTGCCCCTTGGTGGGGCAGTACACCCGGAGGCCAGGAAGGTCTGGGCAAGGCTGGCCAGGGGCAGGGGCCCTGCTGCGTCCTGCCCCTGGCCTGTGGGGCCTCTGAGCACAACCGGCCCTCTCCCACTGGAAGACCTCCCCGGCTGTCTCCAAAGGCCGGTTTGCAAGCGCGCCCGCCCACTGTTCCCAGCAGGCGTGCACAATGCTCCCAAGCCCGGGAGAAAAGCGCTTCAGGGTGGTGCTCTCTCCGGGCCCTTGCCCCTGAGCCTGGGGGCAAGGCAGGGTGTCCACACTCCCAGGCCAAGGCAGAACCACATGCACACGTCTGATCTGCCCCCTGCACCGGCAGAGAGCTCGGGGGAGCCAGAGTCTGTCAGGCAGCTGCTGGGTTGGCCGCCTGTGTGGGAAGGGGCAGAGCCGACCTAGGGGCAAGTTGGGCCTCTTGCTCTCCCTGCTGCCCTGAGGCTGCTGGGCCAAAGAGGTCTTGGCCATCCAGCCCCTTGCTGGTCCCTTCCCTCTGACGAGGCCCTCTGAGCTCCAGCACCTTGCAGTGTGGAGACAGCCCCGGCCAGCAACCTCCTCTCCAAGGAGGCCTCAACCGAGGCCTAGGCCCAGGGGAAAGGCACCAGCGGGGATGAGCCTGGGGAGGCGCCCGGGCATGACTGGACCCAGTCCCCGCAGCCTGCCCCTTGGTGGGGCAGTACCCCCGGAGGCCAGGAAGGTCTGGGCAAGGCTGGCCAGGGTCAGGGGCCCTGCTGGGCCTGCCCCTGGCCTGTGGGGCCTCTGAGCACAACCGGCCCTCTCCCACTGGAAGACCTCCCCGGCTGCCTCCAAAGGCCGGTTTGCCAACACTCCCGCCCGCTGTTCTCGCCAGGCACGCACAATTCTCCCAAGCCCGGGAGAAAAGCGCTTCGGTGTGTTGCTCTCTCCGGGCCCTTGCCCCTGTGTGTGGGGGCCAGGCAGTGGTTCCACACTCCCAGACCAAGGCAGAACCACATGCACACGTCTGTTCCTGACCCCTGCACCGGCAGAGAGCTCGGGGGAGCCAGAGTCTGTCAGGCAGCTGCTGGGCTGGCCGCCTTTGTGGGAAGGGGCAGAGCCGACCTAGGGGCAAGTTGGGCCTCTTGCTCTCCCTGCTGCCCTGAGGCTGCTGGGCCAAAGAGGTCTTGGGCATCCAGCCCCTTGCTGGTCCCTTCCCTCTGACGAGGCCCTCTGAGCTCCAGCACCTTGCAGTGTGGAGACAGCCCCTGCCAGCAACCTCCTCTCCAAGGAGGCCTCAACCGAGGCCTAGGCCCAGGGGAAAGGCACCAGCGGGGATGAGCCAGTGGAGGCGCACGGGCATGTCTGGACCCAGTCCCCGCAGCCTGCCCCTTGGTGGGGCAGTACCCCCGGAGGCCAGGAAGGTCTGGGCAAGGCTGCCAGGGGCAGGGACACTGCTGGGGCTGCCCCTGGCCTGTGGGGTGTCTGAGCACAACCGGCACTCTCCCGCTGGAAGACCTGCCCGGCTGCCTCCAAAGGCCGGTTAACAAGCGCTCCCGCCCACTGTTCCCAGCAGGCGTGCACAATGCTCCCAAGCCCGGGAGAACAGCGCTTCGGGGTGGTGCTCTCTCCGGGCCCTTGCCCCTGAGCCTGGGGGCCAGGCAGTGGGTCCACACTCCCAGACCAAGGCAGAACCAAATGCACACGTCTGTTCCTGACCCCTGCACCGGCAGAGAGCTCGGGGGAGCCAGAGTCTGTCAGGCAGGTGCTGGGCTGGCCGCCTGTGTGGGAAGGGGCAGAGCCGACCTAGGGGCAAGTTGGGCCTCTTCCTCTCCCTGCTGCCCTGAGGCTGCTGGGCCAAAGAGGTCTTGGGCATCCAGCCCCTTGCTGGTCCCTTCCCTCTGACGAGGCCCTCTGAGCTCCAGCACCTTGCAGTGTGGAGACAGCCCCTGCCAGCAACCTCCTCTCCAATGAGGCCTCAACCGAGGCCTAGGCCCAGGGGAAAGGCACCAGCGGGGATGAGCCTGGGGAGGCGCCCGGGCATGTCTGGACCCAGTCCCCGCAGCCTGCCCCTTGGTGGGGCAGTACCCCCGGAGGCCAGGAAGGTCTGGGCAAGGCTGGCCAGGGGCAGGGGACCTGCTGGGTCCTGCCCCTGGCCTGTGGGGCCTCTGAGCACAACCGGCCCTCTCCCACTGGAAGAACTCCCCGGCTGCTTCCAAAGTCCTGTTTGCCAACACTCCCACCCGCTGTTCACGCCAGACTTGCACAATGCTCCCAAGCCCGGGAGAAAAGCGCTTCGGGGTGGTGCTCTCTCCGGGCCCTTGCCCCTGAGCCTGGGGGCAAGGCATGGGGAACACACTCCCAGGCCAAGGCAGAACCACATGCCCACGTCTGTTCCTGTCCCCTGCACCGGCAGAGAGCTTGGGGGAGCCAGAGTCTGTCAGGCAGCTGCTGGTTTGGCCGCCTGTGTGGGAAGGGGCAGAACCGCCCTAGGGGCAAGTTGGGCCTCTTGCTCTCCCTGCTGCCCTGAGGCTGCTGGGCCAAAGACGTCTTGGGCATCCAGCCCCTTACTGGTCCCTTCCCTCTGACGAGGCCCTCTGAGCTCCAGCACCTTGCAGTATGGAGACAGCCCCTGCCAGCAACCTCCTCTCCAAGGAGGCCTCAACCGAGGCCTAGGCCCAGGGGAAAGGCACCAGCGGGGATGAGCCAGGGGAGGCGCCCGAGCATGTCTGGACCCAGTCCCCGCAGCCTGCCCCTTGGTGGGGCAGTACCCCCGGAGGCCAGGAAGGTCTGGGTAAGGCTGGCCAGGGGCAGGGGCCCTGCTGGGTCCTGCCCCTGGCCTGTGGGGCCTCTGAGCACAACCGGCCCTTTCCCACTGGAAGACCTCCCCGGCTGCCTCCAAAGGCCGGTTTGCAAGCACTCCCGCCCACTGTTCCCGCCAGGCGCGCACAATGCTCCCAAGCCCGGGAGAAAAGCGCTTCGGGGTGTTGGTCTCTCCGGGACCTTGCCCCTGAGCCTGGGGGCCAGGCAGGGGATCCACAGTCCCAGGCCAAGGCACAACAATGCACACGTCTGTTCCTGCCCCCTCCACCGGCAGAGAGCTGGGTGGAGCCAGAGTCTGTCAGGCAGCTGCTGGGCGGGCCGCCTGTGTGGGAAGGGGCAGAGCCGACCTAGGGGCAAGTTGCGCCTCTTGCTCTCCCTGCTGCCCTGAGGCTGCTGGGCCAAAGAGGTCTTGGGCATCCAGCCCCTTGCTGGTCCCTTCCCTCTGACGAGGCCCTCTGAGCTCCAGCACCTTGCAGTGTGGAGACAGCCCCTGCCAGCAACCTCCTCTCCAAGGAGGCCTCAACCGAGGCCTAGGCCCAGGGGAAAGGCACCAGCGGGGATGAGCCAGTGGAGGCGCACGGGCATATCAGGACCCAGTCCCCGCAGCCTGCCCCTTGGTGGGGCAGTACCCCCGGAGGCCAGGAAGGTCTGGGCAAGGCTGGCCAGGGGCAGGGTCCCTGCTGGGTCCTGCCCCTGGCCTGCGGGGCCTCTGAGCACAACCGGCCCTCTCCCACTGGAAGACCTCCCCGGCTGCCTCCAAAGGCCGGTTTGCCAACACTCCCGCCCGCTGTTCCCGCCAGGCACGCACAACGCTCCCAAGGCCAGGAGAAAAGCGCTTCGGGGTGTTGCTCTCTCCGGGCCCTTGCCCCTGAGCCTGGGGTCCAGGCAGTGGGTCCACACTCCCAGACCAAGGCAGAACCACATGCACACGTCTGTTCCTGACCCCTGCACCGGCAGAGAGCTCGGGGGAGCCAGAGTCTGTCAGGCAGCTGCTGGGTTGGCTGCCTGTGTGGGAAGGGGCAGAGCCGACCTAGGGGCAAGTTGGGCCTCTTGCTCTCCCTGCTGCCCTGAGGCTGCTGGGCCAAAGAGGTCTTGGGTATCCAGCCCCTTGCCGGTCCCTTCCCGCTGACGAGGCCCTCTGAGCTCCAGCACCTTGCAGTGTGGAGACAGCCCCTGCCAGCAACCTCCTCTCCAAGGAGGCATCAACCGAGGCCTATGCCCAGGGGAAAGGCACCAGCGGGGATGAGCCTGGGGAGGCGCCCAGGCATGTCTGGACCCAGTCCCCGCAGCCTGCCCCTTGGTGGGGCAGTTCCCCCTGAGGCCAGGAAGGTCTGGGCAAGGCTGGCCAGGGGCAGGGGACCTGCTGGGTCCTGCCCCTGGCCTGTGAGGCCTCTGAGCACAACCGGCCCTCTCCCACTGGAAGACCTCCACGGCTGCCTCCAAAGTCCTGTTTGCAAACACTCCCGCCCGCTGTTCACGCCAGGCTCGCACAATGCTCCCAAGCCCGGGAGAAAAGCGCTTCGGGGTGGTGCTCTCTCCGGGCCCTTGCCCCTGAGCCTGGGGGCAAGGCAGGGGGAACACACTCCCAGGCCAAGGCAGAACCACATGCCCAAGTCTGTTCCTGTCCCCTGCACCGGCAGAGAGCTTGGGGGAGCCAGAGTCTGTCAGGCAGCTGCTGGGTTGGCCGCCTGTGTGGGAAGGGGCAGAGCCGCCCTAGGGGCAAGTTGGGCCTCTTGCTCTCCCTGCTGCCCTGAGGCTGCTGGGCCAAAGACGTCTTGGGCATCCAGCCCCTTACTGGTCCCTTCCCTCTGACGAGGCCCTCTGAGCTCCAGCACCTTGCAGTGTGGAGACAGCCCCTGCCAGCAACCTCGTCTCCAAGGAGGCCTCAACCGAGGCCTAGGCCCAGGGGAAAGGCACCAGCGGGGATGAGCCTGGGGAGGCGCCCGGGCATGTCTGGACCCAGGCCCCGCAGCCTGCCCCTTGGTGGGGCAGTACCCCCGGAGGCCAGGAAGGTCTGGGCAAGGCTGGCCAGGGGCAGGGGCCCTGCTGCGTCCTGCCCCTGGCCTGTGGGTCCTCAGAGCACAACCGGCCCTCTCCCACTGGAAGACCTCCCCGGCTGCCTCCAAAGGCCGGTTTGCAAGCGCTCCCACCCACTGTTCCCAGCAGGCGTGCACAATGCTCCCAAGCCCGGGAGAAAAGCGCTTCAGGGTGGTGCTCTCTCCGGGCCCTTGCCCCTGAACCTGGGGGCAACGCAGGGTGTCCACACTCCCAGGACAAGGCAGAACCACATGCACACGTCTGATCTGCCCCCTGCACCGGCAGAGAGCTCGGGGGAGCCAGAGTCTGTCAGGCAGCTGCTGGGCTGGCCGCCTGTGTGGGAAGGGGCAGAGCCGACCTAGGGGCAAGTTGGGCCTCTTGCTCTCCCTGCTGCCCTGAGGCTGCTGGGCCAAAGACGTCTTGGGCATCCAGCCCCTTGCTGGTCCCTTCCCTCTGACGAGGCCCTCTGAGCTCCAGCACCTTGCAGTGTGGAGACAGCCCCTGCCAGCAACCTCCTCTCCAAGGAGGCCTCAACCGAGGCCTAGGCCCAGGGGAAAGGCACCAGCGGGGATGAGCCTGGGGAGGCGCCCGGGCATGTCTGGACCCAGTCCCCGCAGCCTGCCCCTTGGTGGGGCAGTACCCCCGGAGGCCAGGAAGGTCTGGGCAAGGCTGCCAGGGGCAGGGACACTGCTGGGTCCTGCCCCTGGCCTGTGGGGCGTCTGAGCACAACCGACACTCTCCCGCTGGAAGACCTGCCCGTCTGCCTCGAAAGGCCGGTTTGCAAGCACTCCCGCCCGCTGTTCCCGCCAGGTACGCACAAGGCTCCCAAGCCCGGGAGAAAAGCGCTTCGGGGTGGTGCTCTCACCGGGCCCTTGCCCCTGAGCCTGGGGGCAAGGCAGGGGGAACACACTCCCAGGCCAAGGCAGAACGACATGCACACGTCTGTTCCTGCCCCCTACACCGGCAAAGAGCTCGGGGGAGCCAGAGACTGCCAGGCTGCTGCTGGGCTGGCCGCCTGTGTGGGACGGGGCAGAGCCGACCTAGGGGCAAATTGGGCCTCTTGCTCTCCCTGCTGCCCTGAGGCTGCTGGGTCAAAGAGGTCTTGGGCATCCAGCCCTTTGCTGGTCCCTTCCCTCTGACGAGGCCCTCTGAGCTCCAGCACCTTGCAGTGTGGAGACAGCCCCTGCCAGCAACCTCCTCTCCAAGGAGGCCTCAACCGAGGCCTAGGCCCAGGGGAAAGGCACCAGCGGGGATGAGCCTGGGGAGGCACCCGGGCATGTCTGGACCCAGTCCCCGCAGCCTGCCACTTGGTGGAGCAGTACCCCCGGAGGCCAGGAAGGTCTGGGCAAGGCTGGCCAGGGTCAGGGCCCTGCTGGGTCCTGCCCCTGGCCGGTGGGGCCTCTGAGCACAACCGGCCCTCTCCCACTGGAAGACCTCCCCGGCTGCCTTCAAAGGCCGGTTTGCAAGCACTCCCGCCCACTGTTCCCACCAAGCGCGCACAATTCTCCCAAGCCCGGGAGAAAAGCGCTTCGGGGTGGTGCTCTCTCCGGGCCCTTGCCCCTGAACCTGGGGGCCAGGCAGTTGGTCCACACTCGGAGACCAAGGCAGAACCACATGCACACGTCTGTTCCTGACCCCTGCACAGGCAGAGAGCTCGGGGGAGCCAGAGTCTGTCAGGCAGCTGCTGGGCTGGCCGCCTGTGTGGGAAGGGGCAGAGCCGACCTAGGGGCAAGTTGGGCCTCTTCCTCTCCCTGCTGCCCTGAGGCTGCTGGGCCAAAGAGGTCTTGGGCATCCAGCCCCTTGCTGGTCCCTTCCCTCTGATGAGGCCCTCTGAGCTCCAGCACCTTGCAGTGTGGAGACAGCCCCTGCCAGCAACCTCCTCTCCAAGGAGGCCTCAACCGAGGCCTAGGCCTAGGGGAAAGGCACCAGCGGGGATGAGCCTGGGGAGGCGCCCGGCCATGTCTGGACCCAGTCCCCGCAGCCTGCCCCTTGGTGGGGCAGTACCCCCGGAATCCAGGAAGGTCTCGGCAAGGCTGCCAGGGGCAGGGATACTGCTGGGTCCTGCCCCTGGCCTGTTGGGCGTCTGAGCACAACCGGCACTCTCCCGCTGGAAGACCTCCCCGTCTGCCTCCAAAGTCCTGTTTGCAAGCACGCCCACCCGCTGTTCCCCCAGGCACGCACAATGCTCCCAAGCCCGGGAGAAAAGCGCTTCGGGGTGGTGCTCTCTCCGGGCCCTTGCCCCTGAGCCTGGGGGACAGGCAGGGGGAACACACTCCCAGGCCAAGGCAGAATGACATGCACACGTCTGTTCCTGCCTCCTACACCGGCAGAGAGTTCGGGGGAGCCAGAGACTGCCAGGGTGCTGCTGGGCTGGCTGCCTGTGTGGGACGGGGTAGAGCCGACCTAGGGGCAAGTTGGGCCTCTTCCTCTCCCTGCTGCCCTGAGGCTGCTGGGTCAGAGAGGTCTTGGGCATCCAGCCCTTTGCCTGTCCTTTCCCTCTGACGAGGCCCTCTGAGCTCCAGCACCTTGCCGTGTGCAGACAGCCCCTGCCGGCAACCTCCTCTCCAAGGAGGCCTCAACCGAGGCCTAGGCCCAGGGGAAAGGCACCAGCGGGGATGAGCCTGGGGAGGCGCCCGGGCATGTCTGGACCCAGGCCCCGCAGCCTGCCCCTTGGTGGGGTAGTACCCCCGGAGGCCAGGAAGGTCTGGGCAAGGCTGCCAGAGGCAGGGACACTGCTGGGTCCTGCCCCTGGCCTGTGGGGCCTCTGAGAACAACTGGCACTCTCCCGCTGGAAGACCTCCCCGGCTGCCTCCAAAGGCTGGTTTGCAAGCACTCAATCCCGCTGTTCACGCCAGCTGCGCACAATGCTCCCAAGCCCGGGAGAAAAGCATTTTGGGGTGGTGCTCACTCCGGGCTTTGGAAGACCTCCCCGGCTGCCTCCAAGGCCGGTTTGCAAGCACTTCTGCCTGCTGTTCCCGCCACGCGCGCACAATGCTCCCAAGCCCGGGAGAAAAGCGTTTCGGGGTGGTGTTCTCTCTGGGCCCAAGAAAGACCTCCCGGGCTGCCCCCAAATGCCGGTTTGCAAGCACTCCCACTCGCTGTTCCCGCCATCCGTGCAAATGCTCCAAGCCCAGGAGAAAAGCCCTTCAGGGTGGTGCTCTCTCCCGGCCCTTGGAAGACCTCCCCGGCTGCCTCCAAAGGCTGGATTTCAAGTACTCCCTCCCGCTGTCCCGCCAGCCGCACACAATGCTCCCAATCACGGGAGAAAAGCGCTTCGGGGTGGTGCTCTCTACGGGCCCTTGGAAGACCTCCCCGTTTGTCTCCAAAGGCCGGTTTGCAAGCACTCATGCCCGCTGTTCCCGCCAGCCGCGCACAATGCTCCCAAGCCTAGGAGAAAAGCGCTTCGGGGTGGTGCTCTCTCCCGGCCCTTGGAAGACCTCCCCGGCTGCCTCCAAAGGCTGGTTTTCAAGAACTCCCTCCCGCTGACCCGCCAGCCACACACAATGCTCCCAAGCCCGGGAGAAAAGCATTTTGGGGTGGTCTCTCTCCGGGCCCTTGGAAGACTCCCCGGCTGCCTCTAAAGGCCGGTTTGCAAGCACTCATGTCCTCTGTTCCCGACAGCCGCGAACAATGCTCCCAATTCCGTGAGAAAAGTGCTTCGGGATGGTGCTCTCTCCGGGCCCTTGGAAGACCTCCCAAGCTGCCTCCAAAGGCCGGTTTGCAAGCACTCCCGCCCGCTGTTCCCGCCAGCCTCGCACAATGCTCCCAAGACCGGGAGAAAAGCGCTTCGGGGTGGTGTTCTCTCCGTGCCAATGGAGGACCTCCCTGGCTGCCCCCAAAGGCCGGTTTGCAAGCACTCCCACTCGCTGTTCCCGCCAGCCACGCACAATCCTCCAAAACCCCGGAGAAAAGCGCTTCGGGGTGGTGTTCTCTCCGTGCCCATGGAAGACCTCCCGGGGTGCCCCCAAAGGCCGGTTTGGAAGCACTCCCACTCGCTGTTCCCGCCATCCACGCACAATGCTCCCAAGCCCGGGAGAAAAGCATTTTGGGGTGGTGCTCAACCGGGCCCTGGAAGACCTCCCCGGCTGCCTCCAAAGGACGGTTTTCAAGCACTCCTGCCTGCTGTTCCCGCCACCCGCGCACAATGCTCCCAAGCCCGGGAGAAAAGCGCTTCGGGGTGGTGCTCTCTACAGGCCCTTGGAAGACCTCCCCGGCTGCCTCCAAAGGCCGGTTTGCAAGGACTCCTTCCTGCTGTTCCCGCCATCCGCGCACAATGCTCCCAAGCCCGGGAGAAAAGCATTTTGGGGTGGTGCTCACACCGGGCCCTGGAAGACCTCCCCGGCTGCCTCCAAAGGACGGTTTTCAAGCACTCCTGCCTGCTGTTCCCGCCACCCGCGCACAATGCTCCCAAGCGCGGGAGAAAAGCGCTTCGGGGTGGTGCTCTCTACAGGCCCTTGGAAGACCTCCCCGGCTGCCTCCAAAGGCCGGTTTGCAAGGACTCCTTCCTGCTGTTCCCGCCATCCGCGCACAATGCTCCCAAGCCCGGGAGAAAAGCATTTTGGGGTGGTGCTCACACCGGGCCCTGGAAGACCTCCCCGGCTGCCTCCAAAGGACGGTTTTCAAGCACTCCTGCCTGCTGTTCCCGCCACCCGCGCAGAATGCTCCCAAGCGCGGGAGAAAAGCGCTTCGGGGTGGTGCTCTCTACAGGCCCTTGGAAGACCTCCCCGGCTGCCTCCAAAGGCCCGTTTGCAAGGACTCCTTCCTGCTCTTCTCGCCAGCCACGCACAATGCTCCCAAGCCCGGGAGAAAAGCATTTTGGGGTGGTGCTCACTCCGGGCCCTTGGAAGACCTCCCCGGCTGCCTCCAAAGGCCAGTTTGCAAGCAGTCCTGCCTGCTGTTCCCGCCAGCCGCGCACAATGCTCCCAAGCCCGGGAGAAAAGCGCTTCGGGGTGGTGCTCTCTCCGGGCCCTTGGAAGACATCCCCGGCTGCCTCCAAAGGCCGGTTTGCAAGCACTCATGCCCGTTGTTCCCACCAGCCGCGCACAATGCTCCCAAGCCTGGGAGAAAAGCATTTTGGGGTGGTGCTCACTCCGGGCCCTTGGAAGACTTCCCCGGCTGCCTCCAAAGGCCAGTTTCCAAGCAGTCCTGCCTGCTGTTCCCGCCAGCCGCGCACAATGTTCCCAAGCCCGGGAGAAAAGCGCTTCGGGGTGGTGCTCTCTCCGGGCCCTTGGAAGACCTCCCGGGCTGCCTCCAAAGGCCGGTTTGCAAGCATTCATGTCCGTTGTTCCCGACAGCCGCGCACAATGCTCCCAAGCCCGGGAGAAAAGCGCTTCGGGGTGGTGTTCTCTCAGGGACCATGGAGGACCTCCCCGGCTGCCCCCAAAGGCCGGTTTGCAAGCATTCCCACTCGCTGTTCCCGCCAGGCACACACAATGTTCCAAAACCCCGGAGAAAAGCGCTTCGGGGTGGTGCTCTCTCCGCGCCCTTGGAAGACTTCTCTGGCTGCCGCCAAAGGCCGGTTTGCAAGAATTCCGTCCCGCTGTCCCACCAGCCGCACACAATGCTCCAAAACCCGAGAGAAAAGCGCTTCGAGGTGGTGCTCTCTCCGGGCCCTTGGAAGACCTCCCCGGCTGCCTCCAAAGGCCGGTTTGCAAGCACTCCTGCCTGCTGTTCCCGCCACTCGCGCACAATGCTCCCAAGCCCGGAAGAAAAGCATTTTGGGGTAGTGCTCTCTCCGGGCCCTTGGAAGACCTCCCGGGCTGCCTCCAAAGGCCGGTTTGCAAGCACTCATGTCCGCTGTTCCCGACAGCCGCGCACAATGCTCCCAAGCCCGGGAGAAAAGCATTTTGGGGTGGTGATCAGTCCGGGCCCTTGGAAGACCTCCCCGGCTTCCTCCAAAGGACAGTTTGCAAGAACTCATGCCCGCTGTTCCCGCCAGGCACGCACAATGCTCCCAAGCCCGGGAGAAAAGCGCTTCGGGGTGGTGCTCTCACCGGGCCCTTGCCCCTGAGCCTGGGGGCACTGCAGGGGGAACACACTCCCAGGCCAAGGCAGAACCACATGCAAACGTCTGTTCCTGGTCCCTGCACCGGCAGAGAGCTCGGGGGAGCCAGAGTATGCCAGGCAGCTGCTGGGTTGGCGGCCTGTGTGGAAAGGGGCAGAGCCGACCTAGGGGCAAGTTGGGCCTCTTGCTCTCCCTGCTGCCCTGAGGCTGCTGGGCCAAAGAGGTCTTGGGCATCCAGCCCCTTGCTGGTCCCTTCCCTCTGATGAGGCCCTCTGAGCTCCAGCACCTTGCAGTGTGGAGACAGCCCCTGCCAGCAACCTCGTCTCCAAGGAGGCCTCAACCGAGGCCTAGGCCCAGGGGAAAGGCACCAGCGGGGATGAGCCTGGGGAGGCGCCCGGGCATGTCTGGACCCAGTCCCCGCAGCCTGCCCCTTGGTGGGGCAGTACCCCCGGAGGCCAGGAAGGTCTGGGCAAGGCTGCCAGGGGCAGGACACTGCTGGGTCCTGCCCCTGGCCTGTGAGGCGTCTGAGCACAACCGGCACTCTCCCGCTGGAAGACGTCCCCGGCTGCCTCGAAAGGCCGGTTTGCAAGCACTCCCGCCCACTGTTCCAACCAAGGGCGCACAACGCTCCCAAGCCCGGGAGAAAATCGCCTCGGGGTGGTGCTCTCTCCGGGCCCTTTCCCCTGAGCCTGGGGGCCAGGAAGGGTGTCCACACTCCCAGGCCAAGGCAGAACGACATGCACACGTCTGTTCCTGCCCCATGCATCGGCAGAGAGCTCGGGGGAGCCAGAGTCTGTCAGGCAGCTGCTGGGCTGGCCGCCTGTGTGGGAAGGGGCAGAGCCGACCTAGGGGCAAGTTGGGCCTCTTGCTCTCCCTGCTGCCCTGAGGCTGCTGGGCCAAAGAGATCTTGGGCATCCAGCCCCTTGCTTGTCCCTTCCCTCTGACGAGGCCCTCTGAGCTCCAGCACCTTGCAGTGTGGAGACAGCCCCTGCCAGCAACCTCCTCTCCAAGGAGGCCTCAACCGAGGCCTAGGACCAGGGGAAAGGCACCAGCGGGGATGAGCCTGGGGAGGCGCCCGGGCATGTCTGGACCCTGTCCCCGCAGCCTGCCCCTTGGTGGGGCAGTACCCCCGGAGGCCAGGAAGGTCTGGGCAAGGCTGGCCACGGGCAGGGGCCCTGCTGTGTCCTGCCCCTGGCCTGTGGGGCCTCTGAGCACAACCGGCCCTCTCCCACTGGAAGACTTCCCCGGCTGCCTCCAAAGGCCGGTTTGCCAACACTCCCGCCCGCTGTTCCCGCCAGGCACGCACAATTCTCCCAAGCCCGGGAGAAAAGCGCTTCGGGGTGTTGCTCTCTCCGGGCCCTTGACCCTGAGTGTGGGGGCGAGGCAGTGGGACCACACTCCCAGACCAACGCAGAACCACATGCACACGTCTGTTTCTGACCCCTGCACCGGCAGAGAGCTCGGGGGAGCCAGAGTCTGTCAGGCAGCTGCTGGGCTGGCCGCCTGTGTGGCAAGGGGCAGAGCCGACCTAGGGGCAAGTTGGGCCTCTTCCTCTCCCTGCTGCCCTGAGGCTGCTGGGCCAAAGAGGTCTTGGGCATCCAGCCCCTTGCTGGTCCCTTCCCTCTGACGAGGCCCTCTGAGCTCCAGCACCTTGCAGTGTGGAGACAGCCCCTGCCAGCAACCTCCTCTCCAAGGAGGCCTCAACCGAGGCCTAGGCCCAGGGGAAAGGCACCAGCGGGGATGAGCCTGGGGAGGCGCCCGGCCATGTCTGGACCCAGTCCCCGCAGCCTGCCCCTTGGTGGGGCAGTACCCCCGGAGGCCAGGAGGGTCTGGGCAAGGCTGCCAGGGGCAGGAACACTGCTGGGTCCTGCCCCTGGCCTGTGGGGCGTCTGAGCACAACCGGCACTCTCCCGCTGGAAGACCTCCCCGTCTGCCTCCAAAGGCCGGTTTGCAAGCACTCCCGCCCGCTGTTCCCGCCAGGCACGCACAATGCTCCCAAGCCCGGGAGAAAAGCGCTTCGGGGTGGTGCTCTCTCCGGGCCCTTGCCCCTGAGCCTGGGGGACAGGCAGGGGGAACACACTCCCAGGCCAAGGCAGAACGACATGCACACGTCTGTTCCTGCCCCCTACACCGGCAGAGAGTTCGGGGGAGCCAGAGACTGCCAGGGTGCTGCTGGGCTGGCTGCCTGTGTGGGACGGGGTAGAGCCGACCTAGGGGCAAGTTGGGCCTCTTGCTCTCCCTGCTGCCCTGAGGCTGCTGGGTCAGAGAGGTCTTGGGCATCCAGCCCTTTGCTGGTCCTTTCCCTCTGACGAGGCCCTCTGAGCTCCAGCACCTTGCAGTGTGCAGACAGCCCCTGCCGGCAACCTCCTCTCCAAGGAGGCCTCAACCGAGGCCTAGGCCCAGGGGAAAGGCACCAGCGGGGATGAGCCTGGGGAGGCGCCCGGGCATGTCTGGACCCAGGCCCCGCAGCCTGCCCCTTGGTGGGTTAGTACCCCCGGAGGCCAGGAAGGTCTGGGCAAGGCTGCCAGAGGCAGGGACACTGCTGGGTCCTGCCCCTGGCCTGTGGGGCCTCTGAGAACAACTGGCACTCTCCCGCTGGAAGACCTCCCCGGCTGCCTCCAAAGGCTGGTTTGCAAGCACTCAATCCCGCTGTTCACGCCAGCTGCGCACAATGCTCCCAAGCCCGGGAGAAAAGCATTTTGGGGTGGTGCTCACCCCGGGCTTTGGAAAACCTCCCCGGCTGCCTCCAAGGCCGGTTTGCAAGCACTTCTGCCTGCTGTTCCCGCCACCCGCGCACAATGATCCCAAGCCCGGGAGAAAAGCGTTTCGGGGTGGTGTTCTCTCTGGGCCCAAGAAAGACCTCCCGGGCTGCCCCCAAATGCCGGTTTGCAAGCACTCCCACTCGCTGTTCCCGCCATCCGTGCAAATGCTCCAAGCCCAGGAGAAAAGCCCTTCAGGGTGGTGCTCTCTCCCGGCCCTTGGAAGACCTCCCCGGCTGCCTCCAAAGGCTGGATTTCAAGTACTCCCTCCCGCTGTCCCGCCAGCCGCACACAATGCTCCCAATCACGGGAGAAAAGCGCTTCGGGGTGGTGCTCTCTACGGGCCCTTGGAAGACCTCCCCGTTTGTCTCCAAAGGCCGGTTTGCAAGCACTCATGCCCGCTGTTCCCGCCAGCCGCGCACAATGCTCCCAAGCCCGGGAGAAAAGCGCTTCGGGGTGGTGCTCTCTCCCGGCCCCTGGAAGACCTCCCCGGCTGCCTCCAAAGGCTGGTTTTCAAGAACTCCCTCCCGCTGACCCGCCAGCCGCACACAATGCTCCCAAGCCCGGGAGAAAAGCATTTTGGGGTGGTCTCTCTCCGGGCCCTTGGAAGACTCCCCGGCTGCCTCTAAAGGCCGGTTTGCAAGCACTCGTTCCTGCTGTTCCCGCCAGCCACGCACAATGCTCCCAAGCCCGGGAGAAAAGCTTTTTGGGGTGGTGCTCACACCGGGCCCTGGAAGACCTCCCCGGCTGCCTCCAAAGGACGGTTTTCAAGCACTCCTGCCTGCTGTTCCCGCCACCCGCGCACAATGCTCCCAAGCGCGGGAGAAAAGCGCTTCGGGGTGGTGCTCTCTACAGGCCCTTGGAAGACCTCCCCGGCTGCCTCCAAAGGCCCGTTTGCAAGGACTCCTTCCTGCTGTTCCCGCCAGCCACGCACAATGCTCCCAAGCCCGGGAGAAAAGCATTTTGGGGTGGTGCTCACTCCGGGCGCTTGGAAGACCTCCCCGGCTGCCTCCAAAGGCCAGTTTGCAAGCAGTCCTGCCTGCTGTTCCCGCCAGCCGCGCACAATGCTCCCAAGCCCGGGAGAAGAGCGCTTCGGGGTGGTGCTCTCTCCGGGCCCTTGGAAGACGTCCCCGGCTGCCTCCAAAGGCCGGTTTGCAAGCACTCATGCCCGTTGTTCCCACCAGCCGCGCACAATGCTCCCAAGCCCGGGAGAAAAGCATTTTGGGGTGGTGCTCACTCCGGGCCCTTGGAAGACCTCCCCGGCTGCCTCCAAAGGCCAGTTTGCAAGCAGTCCTGCCTGCTGTTCCCGCCAGCCGCGCACAATGTTCCCAAGCCCGGGAGAAAAGCGCTTCGGGGTGGTGCTCTCTCCGGGCACTTTCAAGACCTCCCCGGCTGCCCCCAATGGCCGGTTTGTAAGTACTCATTCCCGCTGCTTCCGCCAGCCACGCACAATGCTCCCAAGCCCGGGAGAAAAGCATTTTGGGGTGGTGCTCTCTCCGGGCCCTTGGAAGACCTCCCGGGCTGCCTCCAAAGGCCGGTTTGCAAGCATTCATGTCCGTTGTTCCCGACAGCCGCGCACAATGCTCCCAAGCCCGAGAGAAAAGCATTTTGGGGTGGTGATCAGTCCGGCCCTTGGAAGACCTCCCCGGCTGCCTCCAAAGGACAGTTTGCAAGCACTCATGCCCGCTGTTCCCGCCAGCCACGCACAATGCTCCCAAGACCGTGAGAAAAGCGCTTCGGGGTGGTGTTCTCTCAGGGACCATGGAGGACCTCCCCGGCTGCCCCCAAAGGCCGGTTTGCAAGCATTCCCACTCGCTGTTCCCGCCAGGCACACACAATGTTCCAAAACCCCGGGGAAAAGCGCTTCGGGGTGGTGCTCTCTCCGCGCCCTTGGAAGACTTCTCTGGCTGCCGCCAAATGCCGGTTTGCAAGAATTCCCTCCCGCTGTCCCACCAGCCGCACACAATGCTCCAAAACCCGAGAGAAAAGCGCTTCGAGGTGGTGCTCTCTCCGGGCCCTTGGAAGACCTCCCCGGCTGCCTCCAAAGGCCGGTTTGCAAGCACTCCTGCCTGCTGTTCCCGCCACGCGCGCACAATGCTCCCAAGCCCGGAAGAAAAGCATTTTGGGGTAGTGTTCTCTCCGGGCGCTTGGAAGGCCTCCCGGGCGGCCTCCAAAGGCCGGTTTACAAGCACTCATGTCCGCTGTTCCCGACAGCCGCACACAATGCTCCCAAGCCCGGGAGAAAAGCATTTTGGGGTGGTGATCAGTCCGGGCCCTTGGAAGACCTCCCCGGCTGCCTCCAAAGGACAGTTTGCAAGAACTCATGCCCGCTGTTCCCGCCAGGCACGCACAATGCTCCCAAGCCCGGGAGAAAAGCGCTTCGGGGTGGTGCTCTCACCGGGCCCTTGCCCCTGAGCCTGGGGGCAATGCAGGGGGAACACACTCCCAGGCCAAGGCAGAACGACATGCAAACGTCTGTTCCTGGTCCCTGCACCGGCAGAGAGCTCGGGGGAGCCAGAGTATGCCAGGCAGCTGCTGGGTTGGCGGCCTGTGTGGAAAGGGGCAGAGCCGACCTAGGGGCAAGTTGGGCCTCTTGCTCTCCCTGCTGCCCTGAGGCTGCTGGGCCAAAGAGGTCTTGGGCATCCAGCCCCTTGCTGGTCCCTTCCCTCTGATGAGGCCCTCTGAGCTCCAGCACCTTGCAGTGTGGAGACAGCCCCTGCCAGCAACCTCCTCTCCAAGGCGGCCTCAACCGAGGCCTAGGCCCAGGGGAAAGGCACCAGCGGGGATGAGCCTGGGGAGGCGCCCGGGCATGTCTGGACCCAGTCCCCGCAGCCTGCCCCTTGGTGGGGCAGTACCCCAGGAGGCCAGGAAGGTCTGGGCAAGGCTGCCAGGGGCAGGGACACTGCTGGGTCCTGCCCCTGGCCTGTGGGGCGTCTGAGCACAACCAGCACCCTCCCGCTGGAAGACCTCCCCGTCTGCCTCCAAAGGCCTGTTTGCAAGCACTCCCACCCGCTGTTCCCGCCAGGCACGCACAATGCTCCCAAGCCCGGGAGAAAAGCGCTTCAGGGTGGTGCTCTCCTCGGGCCCTTGCCCCTGAGCCTGGGGGCCAGGCAGGTGGAACACACTCCCAGGCCAAGGGAGAACGACATGCACACGTCTGTTCCTGCCCCCTACACCGGCAGAGAGCTCGGGGGAGCCAGAGTCTGTCAGGCAGGTGCTGGGCTGGCCGCCTGTGTGGGAAGTGGCAGAGCCGACCTAGGGGCATGTTGGGCCTCTGCTCTCCCTGCTGCCCTGAGGCTGCTGGGCCAAAGAGGTCTTGGGCATCCAGCCCCTTGCTGGTCCCTTCCCTCTGACGAGGCCCTCTGAGCTCCAGCACCTTGCAGTGTGGAGACAGCCCCTGCCAGCAACCTCCCCTCCAAGGAGGCCTCAACCGAGGCCTAGGCCCAGGGGAAAGGCACCAGCTGGGAAGAGCCTGGGGAGGCGCCCGGGCATGTCTGGACCCAGTCCCCGCAGCCTGCCCCTTGGTGAGGCAGTACCCCCGGAGGCCAGGAAGGTCTGGGCAAGGCTGGTCAGGGGCAGGGGCCCTGCTGGGCCCTGCCCCTGGCCTGTGGGGCCTCTGAGCACAACCGGCCCTCTCCCACTGGAAGACCTCCCCGGGTGCCTCCAAAGGCCGGTTTGCCAACACTCCCGCCCGCTGTTCCCGCCAGGCACGCACAATGCTCCCAAGCCCGGGAGAAAAGCGCTTCGGGGTGGTGCTCTCTCCGGGCCCTTGCCCATGAGCCTGGGGGCAAGGCAGGGAGAACACACTCCCAGGCCAAGGCAGAACCACATGCCCACGTCTGTTCCTGTCCCCTGCACCGGCAGAGAGCTTGGGGGAGCCAGAGTCTCTCAGGCAGGTGCTGGGCTGGCCGCCTGTGTGGGAAGGGGCAGAGCCGACCTAGGGGCAAGTTGGGCCTCTTGCTCTCTCTGCTGCCCTGAGGCTGCAGGGCCAAAGACGTCTTGGGCATCCAGCCCCTTACTGGTCCCTTCCCTCTGACGAGGCCCTCTGAGCTCCAGCACCTTGCAGTGTGGAGACAGCCCCTGCCAGCAATCTCCTCTCCAAGGAGGCCTCAACCGAGGCCTAGGCCCAGGGGAAAGGCACCAGCGGGGTTGAGCCAGGGGAGGCGCCCGGGCATGTCTGGACCCTGTCCCCGCAGCCTGCCCCTTGGTGGGGCAGTACCCCCGGAGGCCAGGAAGGTCTGGGCAAGGCTGGCCAGGGGCAGGGGCCCTGCTGGGTCCTGCCCCTGGCCTGTGGGGCCTCTGAGCACAACCGGCCCTCTCCCACTGGAAGACCTCCCCGGCTGCCTCCAAAGGCCGGTTTGCAAGCACTCCCGCCCACTGTTCCCGCCAGGCGCGCACAATGCTCCCAAGCCCGGGAGAAAAGCGCTTCGGGGTGGTGATCTCTCCGGGCCCTTGCCCCTGAGCCTGGGGGCCAGGCAGGGGATCCACAGTCCCAGGCCAAGGCACAACAACATGCACACGTCTGTTCCTGCCCCCTCCACCGGCAGAGAGCTGGGGGGAGCCAGAGTCTGTCAGGCAGCTGCTGGGCTGGCCGCCTGTGTGGGAAGGGGCAGAGCCGACCTAGGGGCAAGTTGGGCCTCTTGCTCTCCCTGCTGCCCTGAGGCTGCTGGGCCAAAGAGGTCTTGGGCATCCAGCCCCTTGCTGGTCCCTTCCCTCTGACGAGGCCCTCTGAGCTCCAGCACCTTGCAGTGTGGAGACAGCCCCTGCCAGCAACCTCCTCTCCAAGGAGGCCTCAACCGAGGCCTAGGCACAGGGGAAATGCACCAGCGGGGATGAGCCAGTGGAGGCGCACGGGCATATCAGGACCCAGTCCCCGCAGCCTGCCCCTTGGTGGGGCAGTACCCCCGGAGGCCAGGAAGGTCTGGGCAAGGCTGGCCAGGGGCAGGGTCCCTGCTGGGTCCTGCCCCTGGCCTGTGGGGCCTCTGAGCACAACCGGCCCTCTCCCACTGGAAGACCTCCCCGGCTGCCTCCAAAGGCGGGTTTGCCAACACTCCCGCCCGCTGTTCCCGCCAGGCACGCACAACGCTCCCAAGGCCAGGAGAAAAGCGCTTCGGGGTGTTGCTCTCTCCGGGCCCTTGCCCCTGAGCCTGGGGTCCAGGCAGTGGGTCCACACTCCCAGACCAAGGCAGAACCACATGCACACGTCTGTTCCTGACCCCTGCACCGGCAGAGAGCTCGGGGGAGCCAGAGTCTGTCAGGCAGCTGCTGGGTTGGCTGCCTGTGTGGGAAGGGGCAGAGGCGACCTAGGGGCAAGTTGGGCCTCTTGCTCTCCCTGCTGCCCTGAGGCTGCTGGGCCAAAGAGGTCTTGGGCATCCAGCCCCTTGCTGGTCCCTTCCTGCTGACGAGGCCCTCTGAGCTCCAGCACCTTGCAGTGTGGAGACAGCCCCTGCCAGCAACCTCCTCTCCAAGGAGGCATCAACCGAGGCCTATGCCCAGGGGAAAGGCACCAGCGGGGATGAGCCTGGGGAGGCGCCCAGGCATGTCTGGACCCAGTCCCCGCAGCCTGCCCCTTGGTGGGGCAGTACCCCCGGAGGCCAGGAAGGTCTGGGCAAGGCTGGCCAGGGGCAGGGGCCCTACTGGGTCCTGCCCCTGGCCTGTGGGGCCTCTGAGCACAACCGGCCCTCTCCCACTCGAAGAACTCCCCGGCTGCCTCCAAAGGCCAGTTTGCCAACACTCCCGCCCGCTGTTCCCGCCACGCACGCACAATGCTCCCAAGCCCGGGAGAAAAGCACTTCGGGGTGGTGCTCTCCTCGGGCCCTTGCCCCTGAGCCTGGGGGCCAGGCAGTTGGTCCACACTCCCAGACCAAGGCAGAACCACATGCACACGTCTGTTCCTGACCCCTGCACCGGCAGAGAGCTCGGGGGAGCCAGAGTCTGTCAGGCAGCTGCTGGGCTGGCCGCCTGTGTGGGAAGGGGCAGAGCCGACCTAGGGGCAAGTTGGGCCTCTTCCTCTCCCTGCTGCCCTGAGGCTGCTGGGCCAAATAGGTCTTGGGCATCCAGCCCCTTGCTGGTCCCTTCACTCTGACGAGGCCCTCTGAGCTCTAGCACCTTGCAGTGTGGAGACAGCCCCTGCCAGCAACCTCCTCTCCAAGGAGGCCTCAACCGAGGCCTAGGCCCAGGGGAAAGGCACCAGCGGGGATGAGCCTGGGGAGGCGCCCGGGCATGTCTGGACCCAGTCCCCGCAGCCTGCCCCTTGGTGGGGCAGTACCCCCGGAGGCCAGGAAGATCTGGGCAAGGCTGGCCAGGGGCAGGGGCCCTGCTGGGTCCTCCCCATGGCCTGTGGGGCCTCTGAGCACAACCGGCCCTCTCCCACTGGAAGACCTCCCCGGCTGCCTCCAAAGGCCAGTTTGCCAACACTCCTGCCCGCTCTTCCCGCCAGGCACGCACAATGCTCCCAAGCCCGGGAGAAAAGCGCTTCGGGGTGGTGCTCTCTCCGGGCCCTTGCCCCTGAGCCAGTGGGCAAGGCAGGGGGAACACACTCCCAGACCAAGGCAGAAACACATGCACACGTCTGTTCCTGTCCCCTTCACCGGCAGAGAGCTCGGGGGAGCCAGAGTCTCTCAGGTAGGTGCTGGCCTGGCCGCCTGTGTGGGAAGGGGCAGAGCCGACCTAGGGGCAAGTTGGGCCTCTTGCTCTCCCTGCTGCCCTGAGGCTGCAGGGCCAAAGACGTCTTGGGCATCCAGCCCCTTACTGGTCCCTTCCCTCTGACGAGGCCCTCTGAGCTCCAGCACCTTGCATTGTGGAGACAGCCCCTGCCAGCAATCTCCTCTCCAAGGAGGCCTCAACCGAGGCCTAGGCCCAGGGGAAAGGCACCAGCGGGGTTGAGCCAGGGGAGGCGCCCGGGCATGTCTGGACCCTGTCCCCGCAGCCTGCCCCTTGGTGGGGCAGTACCCCCGGAGGCCAGGAAGGTCTGGGCAAGGCTGGCCAGGGGCAGGGGCCCTGCTGGGTCCTGCCCCTGGCCTGTGGGGCCTCTGAGCACAACCGGCACTCTCCCACTGGAAGACCTCCCCGGCTGCCTCCAAAGTCCTGTTTGCAAGCACTCCCGCCCACTGTTCCCGCCAGGCACGCACAATGCTCCCAAGCCCGGGAGAAAAGCGCTTCGGGGTGGTGGTCTCTCCGGGCCCTTGCCCCTGAGCCTGGGGGCCAGGCAGGGGATCCACAGTCCCAGGCCAAGGCACAACAACATGCACACGTCTGTTCCTGCCCCCTCCACCGGCAGAGAGCTGGGGGGAGCCAGAGTCTGTCAGGCAGCTGCTGGGCTGGCCGCCTGTGTGGGAAGTGGCAGAGCCGACCTAGGGGCAAGTTGGGCCTCTTGCTCTCCCTGCTGCCCTGAGGCTGCTGGGCCAAAGAGGTCTTGGGCATCCAGCCCCTTGCTGGTCCCTTCCCTCTGACGAGGCCCTCTGAGCTCCAGCACCTTGCAGTGTGGAGACAGCCCCTGCCAGCAACCTCCTCTCCAAGGAGGCCTCAACCGAGGCCTAGGCCCAGGGGAAAGGCACCAGCGGGGATGAGCCTGGGGAGGCGCCCGGGCATGTCTGGACCCAGTCCCCGCAGCCTGCCCCTTGGTGGGGCAGTACCCCCGGAGGCCAGGAAGGTCTGGGCAAGGCTGGCCAGGGGCAAGGGCCCTGCTGGGTCCTGCCCCTGGCCTGTGGGGCCTCTGAGCACAACCGGCCCTCTCCCACTGGAAGAACTCCCCAGCTGCCTCCAAAGGCCAGTTTGCCAACACTCCCGCCCGCTGTTCCCGCCAGGCACGCACAATGCTCCCAAGCCCGGGAGAAAAGCACTTCGGGGTGGTGCTCTCCTCGGGCCCTTGCCCCTGAGCCTGGGGGCCAGGCAGTTGGTCCACACTCCCAGACCAAGGTAGAACCACATGCACACGTCTGTTCCTGACCCCTGCACCGGCAGAGAGCTCGGGGGAGCCAGAGTCTGTCAGGCAGCTGCTGGGCTGGCCGCCTGTGTGGGAAGGGGCAGAGCCGACCTAGGGGCAAGTTGGGCCTCTTCCTCTCCCTGCTGCCCTGAGGCTGCTGGGCCAAAGAGGTCTTGGGCATCCAGCCCCTTGCTGGTCCCTTCCCTCTGACGAGGCCCTCTGAGCTCCAGCACCTTGCAGTGTGGAGACAGCCCCTGCCAGCAACATCCTCTCCAAGGAGGCCTCAACCGAGGCCTAGGCCCAGGGGAAAGGCACCAGCGGGGATGAGCCTGGGGAGGCGCCCGGGCATGTCTGGACCCAGTCCCCGCAGCCTGCCCCTTGGTGGGGCAGTACCCCCGGAGGCCAGGAAGATCTGGGCAAGGCTGGCCAGGGGCAGGGGCCCTGCTGGGTCCTCCCCATGGCCTGTGGGGCCTCTGAGCACAACCGGCCCTCTCCCACTGGAAGACCTCCCCGGCTGCCTCCAAAGGCCAGTTTGCCAACACTCCTGCCCGCTCTTCCCGCCAGGCACGCACAATGCTCCCAAGCCCGGGAGAAAAGCGCTTCGGGGTGGTGCTCTCTCCGGGCCCTTGCCCCTGAGCCTGTGGGCAAGGCAGGGGGAACACACTCCCAGACCAAGGCAGAAACACATGCACACGTCTGTTCCTGTCCCCTGCACCGGCAGAGAGCTCGGGGGAGCCAGAGTCTCTCAGGCAGGTGCTGGGCTGGCCGCCTGTGTGGGAAGGGGCAGAGCCGACCTAGGGGCAAGTTGGGCCTCTTGCTCTCTCTGCTGCCCTGAGGCTGCAGGGCCAAAGACGTCTTGGGCATCCAGCCCCTTACTGGTCCCTTCCCTCTGACGAGGCCCTCTGAGCTCCAGCACCTTGCAGTGTGGAGACAGCCCCTGCCAGCAATCTCCTCTCCAAGGAGGCCTCAACCGAGGCCTAGGCCCAGGGGAAAGGCACCAGCGGGGTTGAGCCAGGGGAGGCGCCCGGGCATGTCTGGACCCTGTCCCCGCAGCCTGCCCCTTGGTGGGGCAGTACCCCCGGAGGCCAGGAAGATCTGGGCAAGGCTGGCCAGGGGCAGGGGCCCTGCTGGGTCCTCCCCATGGCCTGTGGGGCCTCTGAGCACAACCGGCCCTCTCCCACTGGAAGACCTCCCCGGCTGCCTCCAAAGGCCAGTTTGCCAACACTCCTGCCCGCTCTTCCCGCCAGGCACGCACAATGCTCCCAAGCCCGGGAGAAAAGCGCTTCGGGGTGGTGCTCTCTCCGGGCCCTTGCCCCTGAGCCTGTGGGCAAGGCAGGGGGAACACACTCCCAGACCAAGGCAGAAACACATGCACACGTCTGTTCCTGTCCCCTGCACCGGCAGAGAGCTCGGGGGAGCCAGAGTCTCTCAGGCAGGTGCTGGGCTGGCCGCCTGTGTGGGAAGGGGCAGAGCCGACCTAGGGGCAAGTTGGGCCTCTTGCTCTCTCTGCTGCCCTGAGGCTGCAGGGCCAAAGACGTCTTGGGCATCCAGCCCCTTACTGGTCCCTTCCCTCTGACGAGGCCCTCTGAGCTCCAGCACCTTGCAGTGTGGAGACAGCCCCTGCCAGCAATCTCCTCTCCAAGGAGGCCTCAACCGAGGCCTAGGCCCAGGGGAAAGGCACCAGCGGGGTTGAGCCAGGGGAGGCGCCCGGGCATGTCTGGACCCTGTCCCCGCAGCCTGCCCCTTGGTGGGGCAGTACCCCCGGAGGCCAGGAAGGTCTGGGCAAGGCTGGCCAGGGGCAGGGGCCCTGCTGGGTCCTGCCCCTGGCCTGTGGGGCCTCTGAGCACAACCGGCCCTCTCCCACTGGAAGACCTCCCCGGCTGCCTCCAAAGGCCGGTTTGCAAGCACTCCCGCCCACTGTTCCCGCCAGGCGCGCACAATGCTCCCAAGCCCGGGAGAAAAGCGCTTCGGGGTGGTGGTCTCTCCGGGCCCTTGCCCCTGAGCCTGGGGGCCAGGCAGGGGATCCACAGTCCCAGGCCAAGGCACAACAACATGCACACGTCTGTTCCTGCCCCCTCCACCGGCAGAGAGCTGGGGGGAGCCAGAGTCTGTCAGGCAGCTGCTGGGCTGGCCGCCTGTGTGGGAAGGGGCAGAGCCGACCTAGGGGCAAGTTGGGCCTCTTGCTCTCCCTGCTGCCCTGAGGCTGCTGGGCCAAAGAGGTCTTGGGCATCCAGCCCCTTGCTGGTCCCTTCCCTCTGACGAGGCCCTCTGAGCTCCAGCACCTTGCAGTGTGGAGACAGCCCCTGCCAGCAACCTCCTCTCCAAGGAGGCCTCAACCGAGGCCTAGGCACAGGGGAAATGCACCAGCGGGGATGAGCCAGTGGAGGCGCACGGGCATATCAGGACCCAGTCCCCGCAGCCTGCCCCTTGGTGGGGCAGTACCCCCGGAGGCCAGGAAGGTCTGGGCAAGGCTGGCCAGGGGCAGGGTCCCTGCTGGGTCCTGCCCCTGGCCTGTGGGGCCTCTGAGCACAACCGGCCCTCTCCCACTGGAAGACCTCCCCGGCTGCCTCCAAAGGCCAGTTTGCCAACACTCCTGCCCGCTCTTCCCGCCAGGCACGCACAATGCTCCCAAGCCCGGGAGAAAAGCGCTTCGGGGTGGTGCTCTCTCCGGGCCCTTGCCCCTGAGCCTGTGGGCAAGGCAGGGGGAACACACTCCCAGACCAAGGCAGAAACACATGCACACGTCTGTTCCTGTCCCCTGCACCGGCAGAGAGCTCGGGGGAGCCAGAGTCTCTCAGGCAGGTGCTGGGCTGGCCGCCTGTGTGGGAAGGGGCAGAGCCGACCTAGGGGCAAGTTGGGCCTCTTGCTCTCTCTGCTGCCCTGAGGCTGCAGGGCCAAAGACGTCTTGGGCATCCAGCCCCTTACTGGTCCCTTCCCTCTGACGAGGCCCTCTGAGCTCCAGCACCTTGCAGTGTGGAGACAGCCCCTGCCAGCAATCTCCTCTCCAAGGAGGCCTCAACCGAGGCCTAGGCCCAGGGGAAAGGCACCAGCGGGGTTGAGCCAGGGGAGGCGCCCGGGCATGTCTGGACCCTGTCCCCGCAGCCTGCCCCTTGGTGGGGCAGTACCCCCGGAGGCCAGGAAGATCTGGGCAAGGCTGGCCAGGGGCAGGGGCCCTGCTGGGTCCTCCCCATGGCCTGTGGGGCCTCTGAGCACAACCGGCCCTCTCCCACTGGAAGACCTCCCCGGCTGCCTCCAAAGGCCAGTTTGCCAACACTCCTGCCCGCTCTTCCCGCCAGGCACGCACAATGCTCCCAAGCCCGGGAGAAAAGCGCTTCGGGGTGGTGCTCTCTCCGGGCCCTTGCCCCTGAGCCTGTGGGCAAGGCAGGGGGAACACACTCCCAGACCAAGGCAGAAACACATGCACACGTCTGTTCCTGTCCCCTGCACCGGCAGAGAGCTCGGGGGAGCCAGAGTCTCTCAGGCAGGTGCTGGGCTGGCCGCCTGTGTGGGAAGGGGCAGAGCCGACCTAGGGGCAAGTTGGGCCTCTTGCTCTCTCTGCTGCCCTGAGGCTGCAGGGCCAAAGACGTCTTGGGCATCCAGCCCCTTACTGGTCCCTTCCCGCTGACGAGGCCCTCTGAGCTCCAGCACCTTGCAGTGTGGAGACAGCCCCTGCCAGCAATCTCCTCTCCAAGGAGGCCTCAACCGAGGCCTAGGCCCAGGGGAAAGGCACCAGCGGGGTTGAGCCAGGGGAGGCGCCCGGGCATGTCTGGACCCTGTCCCCGCAGCCTGCCCCTTGGTGGGGCAGTACCCCCGGAGGCCAGGAAGGTCTGGGCAAGGCTGGCCAGGGGCAGGGGCCCTGCTGGGTCCTGCCCCTGGCCTGTGGGGCCTCTGAGCACAACCGGCCCTCTCCCACTGGAAGACCTCCCCGGCTGCCTCCAAAGGCGGGTTTGCCAACACTCCCGCCCGCTGTTCCCGCCAGGCACGCACAACGCTCCCAAGGCCAGGAGAAAAGCGCTTCGGGGTGTTGCTCTCTCCGGGCCCTTGCCCCTGAGCCTGGGGTCCAGGCAGTGGGTCCACACTCCCAGACCAAGGCAGAACCACATGCACACGTCTGTTCCTGACCCCTGCACCGGCAGAGAGCTCGGGGGAGCCAGAGTCTGTCAGGCAGCTGCTGGGTTGGCTGCCTGTGTGGGAAGGGGCAGAGGCGACCTAGGGGCAAGTTGGGCCTCTTGCTCTCCCTGCTGCCCTGAGGCTGCTGGGCCAAAGAGGTCTTGGGCATCCAGCCCCTTGCTGGTCCCTTCCCGCTGACGAGGCCCTCTGAGCTCCAGCACCTTGCAGTGTGGAGACAGCCCCTGCCAGCAACCTCCTCTCCAAGGAGGCATCAACCGAGGCCTATGCCCAGGGGAAAGGCACCAGCGGGGATGAGCCTGGGGAGGCGCCCAGGCATGTCTGGACCCAGTCCCCGCAGCCTGCCCCTTGGTGGGGCAGTACCCCCGGAGGCCAGGAAGGTCTGGGCAAGGCTGGCCAGGGGCAGGGGCCCTACTGGGTCCTGCCCCTGGCCTGTGGGGCCTCTGAGCACAACCGGCCCTCTCCCACTCGAAGAACTCCCCGGCTGCCTCCAAAGGCCAGTTTGCCAACACTCCCGCCCGCTGTTCCCGCCACGCACGCACAATGCTCCCAAGCCCGGGAGAAAAGCACTTCGGGGTGGTGCTCTCCTCGGGCCCTTGCCCCTGAGCCTGGGGGCCAGGCAGTTGGTCCACACTCCCAGACCAAGGCAGAACCACATGCACACGTCTGTTCCTGACCCCTGCACCGGCAGAGAGCTCGGGGGAGCCAGAGTCTGTCAGGCAGCTGCTGGGCTGGCCGCCTGTGTGGGAAGGGGCAGAGCCGACCTAGGGGCAAGTTGGGCCTCTTCCTCTCCCTGCTGCCCTGAGGCTGCTGGGCCAAATAGGTCTTGGGCATCCAGCCCCTTGCTGGTCCCTTCACTCTGACGAGGCCCTCTGAGCTCTAGCACCTTGCAGTGTGGAGACAGCCCCTGCCAGCAACCTCCTCTCCAAGGAGGTCTCAACCGAGGCCTAGGCCCAGGGGAAAGGCACCAGCGGGGATGAGCCTGGGGAGGCGCCCGGGCATGTCTGGACCCAGTCCCCGCAGCCTGCCCCTTGGTGGGGCAGTACCCCCGGAGGCCAGGAAGATCTGGGCAAGGCTGGCCAGGGGCAGGGGCCCTGCTGGGTCCTCCCCATGGCCTGTGGGGCCTCTGAGCACAACCGGCCCTCTCCCACTGGAAGACCTCCCCGGCTGCCTCCAAAGGCCAGTTTGCCAACACTCCTGCCCGCTCTTCCCGCCAGGCACGCACAATGCTCCCAAGCCCGGGAGAAAAGCGCTTCGGGGTGGTGCTCTCTCCGGGCCCTTGCCCCTGAGCCAGTGGGCAAGGCAGGGGGAACACACTCCCAGACCAAGGCAGAAACACATGCACACGTCTGTTCCTGTCCCCTGCACCGGCAGAGAGCTCGGGGGAGCCAGAGTCTCTCAGGTAGGTGCTGGGCTGGCCGCCTGTGTGGGAAGGGGCAGAGCCGACCTAGGGGCAAGTTGGGCCTCTTGCTCTCCCTGCTGCCCTGAGGCTGCAGGGCCAAAGACGTCTTGGGCATCCAGCCCCTTACTGGTCCCTTCCCTCTGACGAGGCCCTCTGAGCTCCAGCACCTTGCATTGTGGAGACAGACCCTGCCAGCAATCTCCTCTCCAAGGAGGCCTCAACCGAGGCCTAGGCCCAGGGGAAAGGCACCAGCGGGGTTGAGCCAGGGGAGGCGCCCGGGCATGTCTGGACCCTGTCCCCGCAGCCTGCCCCTTGGTGGGGCAGTACCCCCGGAGGCCAGGAAGGTCTGGGCAAGGCTGGCCAGGGGCAGGGGCCCTGCTGGGTCCTGCCCCTGGCCTGTGGGGCCTCTGAGCACAACCGGCCCTCTCCCACTGGAAGACCTCCCCGGCTGCCTCCAAAGTCCTGTTTGCAAGCACTCCCGCCCACTGTTCCCGCCAGGCGCGCACAATGCTCCCAAGCCCGGGAGAAAAGCGCTTCGGGGTGGTGGTCTCTCCGGGCCCTTGCCCCTGAGCCTGGGGGCCAGGCAGGGGATCCACAGTCCCAGGCCAAGGCACAACAACATGCACACGTCTGTTCCTGCCCCCTCCACCGGCAGAGAGCTGGGGGGAGCCAGAGTCTGTCAGGCAGCTGCTGGGCTGGCCGCCTGTGTGGGAAGTGGCAGAGCCGACCTAGGGGCAAGTTGGGCCTCTTGCTCTCCCTGCTGCCCTGAGGCTGCTGGGCCAAAGAGGTCTTGGGCATCCAGCCCCTTGCTGGTCCCTTCCCTCTGACGAAGCCCTCTGAGCTCCAGCACCTTGCAGTGTGGAGACAGCCCCTGCCAGCAACCTCCTCTCCAAGGAGGCCTCAACCGAGGCCTAGGCCCAGGGGAAAGGCACCAGCGGGGATGAGCCTGGGGAGGCGCCCGGGCATGTCTGGACCCAGTCCCCGCAGCCTGCCCCTTGGTGGGGCAGTACCCCCGGAGGCCAGGAAGGTCTGGGCAAGGCTGGCCAGGGGCAAGGGCCCTGCTGGGTCCTGCCCCTGGCCTGTGGGGCCTCTGAGCACAACCGGCCCTCTCCCACTGGAAGAACTCCCCAGCTGCCTCCAAAGGCCAGTTTGCCAACACTCCCGCCCGCTGTTCCCGCCAGGCACGCACAATGCTCCCAAGCCCGGGAGAAAAGCACTTCGGGGTGGTGCTCTCCTCGGGCCCTTGCCCCTGAGCCTGGGGGCCAGGCAGTTGGTCCACACTCCCAGACCAAGGTAGAACCACATGCACACGTCTGTTCCTGACCCCTGCACCGGCAGAGAGCTCGGGGGAGCCAGAGTCTGTCAGGCAGCTGCTGGGCTGGCCGCCTGTGTGGGAAGGGGCAGAGCCGACCTAGGGGCAAGTTGGGCCTCTTCCTCTCCCTGCTGCCCTGAGGCTGCTGGGCCAAAGAGGTCTTGGGCATCCAGCCCCTTGCTGGTCCCTTCCCTCTGACGAGGCCCTCTGAGCTCCAGCACCTTGCAGTGTGGAGACAGCCCCTGCCAGCAACATCCTCTCCAAGGAGGCCTCAACCGAGGCCTAGGCCCAGGGGAAAGGCACCAGCGGGGATGAGCCTGGGGAGGCGCCCGGGCATGTCTGGACCCAGTCCCCGCAGCCTGCCCCTTGGTGGGGCAGTACCCCCGGAGGCCAGGAAGATCTGGGCAAGGCTGGCCAGGGGCAGGGGCCCTGCTGGGTCCTCCCCATGGCCTGTGGGGCCTCTGAGCACAACCGGCCCTCTCCCACTGGAAGACCTCCCCGGCTGCCTCCAAAGGCCAGTTTGCCAACACTCCTGCCCGCTCTTCCCGCCAGGCACGCACAATGCTCCCAAGCCCGGGAGAAAAGCGCTTCGGGGTGGTGCTCTCTCCGGGCCCTTGCCCCTGAGCCTGTGGGCAAGGCAGGGGGAACACACTCCCAGACCAAGGCAGAAACACATGCACACGTCTGTTCCTGTCCCCTGCACCGGCAGAGAGCTCGGGGGAGCCAGAGTCTCTCAGGCAGGTGCTGGGCTGGCCGCCTGTGTGGGAAGGGGCAGAGCCGACCTAGGGGCAAGTTGGGCCTCTTGCTCTCTCTGCTGCCCTGAGGCTGCTGGGCCAAAGACGTCTTGGGCATCCAGCCCCTTACTGGTCCCTTCCCTCTGACGAGGCCCTCTGAGCTCCAGCACCTTGCAGTGTGGAGACAGCCCCTGCCAGCAATCTCCTCTCCAAGGAGGCCTCAACCGAGGCCTAGGCCCAGGGGAAAGGCACCAGCGGGGTTGAGCCAGGGGAGGCGCCCGGGCATGTCTGGACCCTGTCCCTGCAGCCTGCCCCTTGGTGGGGCAGTACCCCCGGAGGCCAGGAAGGTCTGGGCAAGGCTGGCCAGGGGCAGGGGCCCTGCTGGGTCCTGCCCCTGGCCTGTGGGGCCTCTGAGCACAACCGGCCCTCTCCCACTGGAAGACCTCCCCGGCTGCCTCCAAAGGCCGGTTTGCAAGCACTCCCGCCCACTGTTCCCGCCAGGCGCGCACAATGCTCCCAAGCCCGGGAGAAAAGCGCTTCGGGGTGGTGGTCTCTCCGGGCCCTTGCCCCTGAGCCTGGGGGCCAGGCAGGGGATCCACAGTCCCAGGCCAAGGCACAACAACATGCACACGTCTGTTCCTGCCCCCTCCACCGGCAGAGAGCTGGGGGGAGCCAGAGTCTGTCAGGCAGCTGCTGGGCTGGCCGCCTGTGTGGGAAGGGGCAGAGCCGACCTAGGGGCAAGTTGGGCCTCTTGCTCTCCCTGCTGCCCTGAGGCTGCTGGGCCAAAGAGGTCTTGGGCATCCAGCCCCTTGCTGGTCCCTTCCCTCTGACGAGGCCCTCTGAGCTCCAGCACCTTGCAGTGTGGAGACAGCCCCTGCCAGCAACCTCCTCTCCAAGGAGGCCTCAACCGAGGCCTAGGCACAGGGGAAATGCACCAGCGGGGATGAGCCAGTGGAGGCGCACGGGCATATCAGGACCCAGTCCCCGCAGCCTGCCCCTTGGTGGGGCAGTACCCCCGGAGGCCAGGAAGGTCTGGGCAAGGCTGGCCAGGGGCAGGGGCCCTGCTGGGTCCTGCCCCTGGCCTGTGGGGCCTCTGAGCACAACCGGCCCTCTCCCACTGGAAGACCTCCCCGGGTGCCTCCAAAGGCCGGTTTGCCAACACTCCCGCCCGCTGTTCCCGCCAGGCACGCACAACGCTCCCAAGGCCAGGAGAAAAGCGCTTCGGGGTGTTGCTCTCTCCGGGCCCTTGCCCCTGAGCCTGGGGTCCAGGCAGTGGGTCCACACTCCCAGACCAAGGCAGAACCACATGCACACGTCTGTTCCTGACCCCTGCACCGGCAGAGAGCTCGGGGGAGACAGAGTCTGTCAGGCAGCTGCTGGGTTGGCTGCCTGTGTGGGAAGGGGCAGAGGCGACCTAGGGGCAAGTTGGGCCTCTTGCTCTCCCTGCTGCCCTGAGGCTGCTGGGCCAAAGAGGTCTTGGGCATCCAGCCCCTTGCTGGTCCCTTCCCGCTGACGAGGCCCTCTGAGCTCCAGCACCTTGCAGTGTGGAGACAGCCCCTGCCAGCAACCTCCTCTCCAAGGAGGCATCAACCGAGGCCTATGCCCAGGGGAAAGGCACCAGCGGGGATGAGCCTGGGGAGGCGCCCAGGCATGTCTGGACCCAGTCCCCGCAGCCTGCCCCTTGGTGGGGCAGTACCCCCGGAGGCCAGGAAGGTCTGGGCAAGGCTGGCCAGGGGCAGGGGCCCTACTGGGTCCTGCCCCTGGCCTGTGGGGCCTCTGAGCACAACGGGCCCTCTCCCACTCGAAGAACTCCCCGGCTGCCTCCAAAGGCCAGTTTGCCAACACTCCCGCCCGCTGTTCCCGCCACGCACGCACAATGCTCCCAAGCCCGGGAGAAAAGCACTTCGGGGTGGTGCTCTCCTCGGGCCCTTGCCCCTGAGCCTGGGGGCCAGGCAGTTGGTCCACACTCCCAGACCAAGGCAGAACCACATGCACACGTCTGTTCCTGACCCCTGCACCGGCAGAGAGCTCGGGGGAGCCAGAGTCTGACAGGCAGCTGCTGGGCTGGCCGCCTGTGTGGGAAGGGGCAGAGCCGACCTAGGGGCAAGTTGGGCCTCTTGCTCTCCCTGCTGCCCTGAGGCTGCTGGGCCAAATAGGTCTTGGGCATCCAGCCCCTTGCTGGTCCCTTCACTCTGACGAGGCCCTCTGAGCTCTAGCACCTTGCAGTGTGGAGACAGCCCCTGCCAGCAACCTCCTCTCCAAGGAGGCCTCAACCGAGGCCTAGGCCCAGGGGAAAGGCACCAGCGGGGATGAGCCTGGGGAGGCGCCCGGGCATGTCTGGACCCAGTCCCCGCAGCCTGCCCCTTGGTGGGGCAGTACCCCCGGAGGCCAGGAAGATCTGGGCAAGGCTGGCCAGGGGCAGGGGCCCTGCTGGGTCCTCCCCATGGCCTGTGGGGCCTCTGAGCACAACCGGCCCTCTCCCACTGGAAGACCTCCCCGGCTGCCTCCAAAGGCCAGTTTGCCAACACTCCTGCCCGCTCTTCCCGCCAGGCACGCACAATGCTCCCAAGCCCGGGAGAAAAGCGCTTCGGGGTGGTGCTCTCTCCGGGCCCTTGCCCCTGAGCCAGTGGGCAAGGCAGGGGGAACACACTCCCAGACCAAGGCAGAAACACATGCACACGTCTGTTCCTGTCCCCTGCACCGGCAGAGAGCTCGGGGGAGCCAGAGTCTCTCAGGTAGGTGCTGGGCTGGCCGCCTGTGTGGGAAGGGGCAGAGCCGACCTAGGGGCAAGTTGGGCCTCTTGCTCTCCCTGCTGCCCTGAGGCTGCAGGGCCAAAGACGTCTTGGGCATCCAGCCCCTTACTGGTCCCTTCCCTCTGACGAGGCCCTCTGAGCTCCAGCACCTTGCATTGTGGAGACAGCCCCTGCCAGCAATCTCCTCTCCAAGGAGGCCTCAACCGAGGCCTAGGCCCAGGGGAAAGGCACCAGCGGGGTTGAGCCAGGGGAGGCGCCCGGGCATGTCTGGACCCTGTCCCCGCAGCCTGCCCCTTGGTGGGGCAGTACCCCCGGAGGCCAGGAAGGTCTGGGCAAGGCTGGCCAGGGTCAGGGGCCCTGCTGGGTCCTGCCCCTGGCCTGTGGGGCCTCTGAGCACAACCGGCCCTCTCCCACTGGAAGACCTCCCCGGCTGCCTCCAAAGTCCTGTTTGCAAGCACTCCCGCCCACTGTTCCCGCCAGGCGCGCACAATGCTCCCAAGCCCGGGAGAAAAGCGCTTCGGGGTGGTGGTCTCTCCGGGCCCTTGCCCCTGAGCCTGGGGGCCAGGCAGGGGATCCACAGTCCCAGGCCAAGGCACAACAACATGCACACGTCTGTTCCTGCCCCCTCCACCGGCAGAGAGCTGGGGGGAGCCAGGGTCTGTCAGGCAGCTGCTGGGTTGGCTGCCTGTGTGGGAAGGGGCAGAGCCGACCTAGGGGCAAGTTGGGCCTCTTGCTCTCCCTGCTGCCCTGAGGCTGCTGGGCCAAAGAGGTCTTGGGCATCCAGCCCCTTGCTGGTCCCTTCCCGCTGACGAGGCCCTCTGAGCTCCAGCACCTTGCAGTGTGGAGACAGCCCCTGCAAGCAACCTCCTCTCCAAGGAGGCCTCAACCGAGGCCTAGGCCCAGGGGAAAGGCACCAGCGGGGATGAGCCTGGGGAGGCGCCCGGGCATCTCTGATCCCAGGCCCCGCAGCCTGCCCCTTAGTGGGGCAGTACCCCCGGAGGCCAGGAAGGTCTGGGCAAGGCTAGCCAGGGGCAGGGGCCCTGCTGCGTCCTGCCCCTGGCCTGTGGGGCCTCTGAGCACAACCGGCCCTCTCCCACTCGAAGACCTCCCCGGCTGCCTCCAAGGCCGGTTTGCAAGCGCTCCCGCCCACTGTTCCCAGCAGGCGTGCACAATGCTCCCAAGCCCGGGAGAAAAGCGCTTCAGGGTGGTGCTCTCTCCGGGCCCTTGCCCCTGAGCCTGGGGGCAAGGCAGGGTGTCCACACTCCCAGGACAAGGCAGAACCACATGCACACGTCTGATCTGCCCCCTGCACCGGCAGAGAGCTCGGGGGAGCCAGAGTCTGTCAGGCAGCTGCTGGGCTGGCCGCCTGTGTGGGAAGGGGCAGAGCCGACCTAGGGGCAAGTTGGGCCTCTTGCTCTCCCTGCTGCCCTGAGGCTGCTGGGCCAAAGAGGTCTTGGGCATCCAGCCCCTAGCTGCTCCCTTCCCTCTGACGAGGCCCTCTGAGCTCCAGCACCTTTCAGTGTGGAGACAGCCCCTGCCAGCAACCTCCTCTCCAAGGAGGCCTCAACCGAGGCCTAGGCCCAGGGGAAAGGCACCAGCGGGGATGAGCCTGGGGAGGCGCCCGGGCATGTCTGGACCCAGTCCCCGCAGCCTGCCCCTTGGTGGGGCAGTACCCCCGGAGGCCAGGAAGGTCTGGGCAAGGCTGCCAGGGTCAGGGACACTGCTGGGTCCTGCCCCTGGCCTGTGGGGCGTCTGAGCACAACCGGCACTCTCCCGCTGGAAGACCTCCCCGTCTGCCTCGAAAGGCCGGTTTGCAAGCACTCCTGCCCGCTGTTCCCGCCAGGCACGCACAATGCTCCCAAGCCCGGGAGAAAAGCGCTTCGGGGTGGTGCTCTCTCCGGGCCCTTGCCCCTGAGCCTGGGGGCAAGGCATGGGGAACACACTCCCAGGCCAAAGCAGAACCACATGCCCACGTCTGTTCCTGTCCCCTGCACCGGCAGAGAGCTGGGGGGAGCCAGAGTCTGTCAGGCAGCTGCTGGGCTGGCCGCCTGTGTGGGAAGGGGCAGAGCCGACCTAGGGGCAAGTTGGGCCTCTTGCTCTCCCTGCTGCCCTGAGGCTGCTGGGCCAAAGAGGTCTTGGGCATCCAGCCCCTTGCTGGTCCCTTCCCTCTGACGAGGCCCTCTGAGCTCCAGCACCTTGCAGTGTGGAGACAGCCCCTGCCAGCAACCTCCTCTCCAAGGAGGCCTCAACCGAGGCCTAGGCCCAGGGGAAAGGCACCAGCGGGGATGAGCCAGTGGAGGCGCACGGGCATGTCTGGACCCAGTCCCCGCAGCCTGCCCCTTGGTGGGGCAGTACCCCCGGAGGCCAGGAAGGTCTGGGCAAGGCTGCCAGGGGCAGGGACACTGCTGGGTCCTGCCCCTGGCCTGTGGGGCGTCTGAGCACAACCGGCACTCTCCCGCTGGAAGACCTGCCCGGCCGCCTCCAAAGGCCGGTTAACAAGCGCTCCCGCCCACTGTTCCCAGCAGGCGTGCACAATGCTCCCAAGCCCGGGAGAAAAGCGCTTCGGGGTGGTGCTCTCTCCGGGCCGTTGCCCCTGAGCCTGGGGGCAAGGCAGGGTGTCCACACTCCCAGGCCAAGGCAGAACCACATGCACACGTCTGATCTGCCCCCTGCACCGGCAGAGAGCTCGGGGGAGCCAGAGTCTGTCAGGCAGCTGCTGGGCTGGCCGCCTGTGTGGGAAGGGGCAGAGCCGACCTAGGGGCAAGTTGGGCCTCTTGCTCTCCCTGCTGCCCTGAGGCTGCTGGGCCAAAGAGGTCTTGGGCATCCAGCCCCTTGCTTGTCCCTTCCCTCTGACGAGGCCCTCTGAGCTCCAGCACCTTGCAGTGTGGAGACAGCCCCTGCCAGCAATCTCCTCTCCAAGGAGGCCTCAACCGAGGCCTAGGCCCAGGGAAAAGGCACCAGCGGGGTTGAGCCAGGGGAGGCGCCCGGGCATGTCTGGACCCTGTCCCCGCAACCTGCCCCTTGGTGGGGCAGTACCCCCGGAGGCCAGGAAGGTCTGGGCAAGGCTGGCCAGGGGCAGGGGCCCTGCTGGGTCCTGCCCCTGGCCTGTGGGGCCTCTGAGCACAACCGGCCCTTGCCCACTGGAAGACCTCCCCGGCTGCCTCCAAAGGCCGGTTTGCAAGCACTCCCGCCCACTGTTCCCGCCAGGCGCGCACAATGCTCCCAAGCCCGGGAGAAAAGCGCTTCGGGGTGGTGGTCTCTCCGGGCCCCTGCCCCTGAGCCTGGGGGCCAGGCAGGGGATCCACAGTCCCAGGCCAAGGCAGAACCACATGCACACGTCTGTTCCTGCCCCCTCCACCGGCAGAGAGCTGGGGGGAGCCAGAGTCTGTCAGGCAGCTGCTGGGCTGGCCGCCTGTGTGGGAAGGGGCAGAGCCGACCTAGGGGCAAGTTGGGCCTCTTGCTCTCCCTGCTGCCCTGAGGCTGCTGGGCCAAAGAGGTCTTGGGCATCCAGCCCCTTGCTGGTCCCTTCCCTCTGACGAGGCCCTCTGAGCTCCAGCACCTTGCAGTGTGGAGACAGCCCCTGCCAGCAACCTCTTCTCCAAGGAGGCCTCAACCGAGGCCTAGGCCCAGGGGAAAGGCACCAGCGGGGATGAGCCAGTGGAGGCGCACGGGCATGTCTGGACCCAGTCCCCGCAGCCTGCCCCTTGGTGGGGCAGTACCCCCGGAGGCCAGGAAGGTCTGGGCAAGGCTGGCCAGGGGCAGGGGCCCTGCTGGGTCCTGCCCCTGGCCTGTGGGGCCTCTGAGCACAACCGGCCCTCTCCCACTGGAAGACCTCCCCGGCTGCCTCCAAAGGCCGGTTCGCCAACACTCCCGCCCGCTGTTCCCGCCAGGCACGCACAATGCTCCCAAGCCCGGGAGAAAAGCGCTTCGGGGTGGTGCTCTCTCCGGGCCCTTGCCCCTAAGCCTGCGGGCCAGGCAGGGGGAACACACTCCCAGGCCAAGACAGAACGACATGAACACGTCTGTTCCTGCCCCCTACACCGGCAGAGAGCTCGGGGGAGCCAGAGTCTCTCAGGCAGGTGCTGGGCTGGCCGCCTGTGTGGGAAGGGGCAGAGCCGACCTAGGGGCAAGTTGGGCCTCTTGCTCTCCCTGCTGCCCTGAGGCTGCAGGGCCAAAGACGTCTTGGGCATCCAGCCCCTTACTGGTCCCTTCCCTCTGACGAGGCCCTCTGAGCTCCAGCACCTTGCATTGTGGAGACAACCCTGCCAGCAATCTCCTCTCCAAGGAGGCCTCAACCGAGGCCTAGGCCCAGGGGAAAGGCACCAGCGGGGTTGAGCCAGGGGAGGCGCCCGGGCATGTCTGGACCCTGTCCCCGCAGCCTGCCCCTTGGTGGGGCAGTACCCCCGGAGGCCAGGAAGGTCTGGGCAAGGCTGGCCAGGGGCAGGGGCCCTGCTGGGTCCTGCCCCTGGCCTGTGGGGCCTCTGAGCACAACCGGCCCTCTCCCACTGGAAGACCTCCCCGGCTGCCTCCAAAGTCCTGTTTGCAAGCACTCCCGCCCACTGTTCCCGCCAGGCGCGCACAATGCTCCCAAGCCCGGGAGAAAAGCGCTTCGGGGTGGTGGTCTCTCCGGGCCCTTGCCCCTGAGCCTGGGGGCCAGGCAGGGGATCCACAGTCCCAGGCCAAGGCACAACAACATGCACACGTCTGTTCCTGCCCCCTCCACCGGCAGAGAGCTGGGGGGAGCCAGAGTCTGTCAGGCAGCTGCTGGGCTGGCCGCCTGTGTGGGAAGTGGCAGAGCCGACCTAGGGGCAAGTTGGGCCTCTTGCTCTCCCTGCTGCCCTGAGGCTGCTGGGCCAAAGAGGTCTTGGGCATCCAGCCCCTTGCTGGTCCCTTCCCTCTGACGAGGCCCTCTGAGCTCCAGCACCTTGCAGTGTGGAGACAGCCCCTGCCAGCAACCTCCTCTCCAAGGAGGCCTCAACCGAGGCCTAGGCCCAGGGGAAAGGCACCAGCGGGGATGAGCCTGGGGAGGCGCCCGGGCATGTCTGGACCGAGTCCCCGCAGCCTGCCCCTTGGTGGGGCAGTACCCCCGGAGGCCAGGAAGGTCTGGGCAAGGCTGGCCAGGGGCAAGGGCCCTGCTGGGTCCTGCCCCTGGCCTGTGGGGCCTCTGAGCACAACCGGCCCTCTCCCACTGGAAGAACTCCCCAGCTGCCTCCAAAGGCCAGTTTGCCAACACTCCCGCCCGCTGTTCCCGCCAGGCACGCACAATGCTCCCAAGCCCGGGAGAAAAGCACTTCGGGGTGGTGCTCTCCTCGGGCCCTTGCCCCTGAGCCTGGGGGCCAGGCAGTTGGTCCACACTCCCAGACCAAGGTAGAACCACATGCACACGTCTGTTCCTGACCCCTGCACCGGCAGAGAGCTCGGGGGAGCCAGAGTCTGTCAGGCAGCTGCTGGGCTGGCCGCCTGTGTGGGAAGGGGCAGAGCCGACCTAGGGGCAAGTTGGGCCTCTTCCTCTCCCTGCTGCCCTGAGGCTGCTGGGCCAAAGAGGTCTTGGGCATCCAGCCCCTTGCTGGTCCCTTCCCTCTGACGAGGCCCTCTGAGCTCCAGCACCTTGCAGTGTGGAGACAGCCCCTGCCAGCAACATCCTCTCCAAGGAGGCCTCAACCGAGGCCTAGGCCCAGGGGAAAGGCACCAGCGGGGATGAGCCTGGGGAGGCGCCCGGGCATGTCTGGACCCAGTCCCCGCAGCCTGCCCCTTGGTGGGGCAGTACCCCCGGAGGCCAGGAAGATCTGGGCAAGGCTGGCCAGGGGCAGGGGCCCTGCTGGGTCCTCCCCATGGCCTGTGGGGCCTCTGAGCACAACCGGCCCTCTCCCACTGGAAGACCTCCCCGGCTGCCTCCAAAGGCCAGTTTGCCAACACTCCTGCCCGCTCTTCCCGCCAGGCACGCACAATGCTCCCAAGCCCGGGAGAAAAGCGCTTCGGGGTGGTGCTCTCTCCGGGCCCTTGCCCCTGAGCCTGTGGGCAAGGCAGGGGGAACACACTCCCAGACCAAGGCAGAAACACATGCACACGTCTGTTCCTGTCCCCTGCACCGGCAGAGAGCTCGGGGGAGCCAGAGTCTCTCAGGCAGGTGCTGGGCTGGCCGCCTGTGTGGGAAGGGGCAGAGCCGACCTAGGGGCAAGTTGGGCCTCTTGCTCTCTCTGCTGCCCTGAGGCTGCAGGGCCAAAGACGTCTTGGGCATCCAGCCCCTTACTGGTCCCTTCCCTCTGACGAGGCCCTCTGAGCTCCAGCACCTTGCAGTGTGGAGACAGCCCCTGCCAGCAATCTCCTCTCCAAGGAGGCCTCAACCGAGGCCTAGGCCCAGGGGAAAGGCACCAGCGGGGTTGAGCCAGGGGAGGCGCCCGGGCATGTCTGGACCCTGTCCCCGCAGCCTGCCCCTTGGTGGGGCAGTACCCCCGGAGGCCAGGAAGGTCTGGGCAAGGCTGGCCAGGGGCAGGGGCCCTGCTGGGTCCTGCCCCTGGCCTGTGGGGCCTCTGAGCACAACCGGCCCTCTCCCACTGGAAGACCTCCCCGGCTGCCTCCAAAGGCCGGTTTGCAAGCACTCCCGCCCACTGTTCCCGCCAGGCGCGCACAATGCTCCCAAGCCCGGGAGAAAAGCGCTTCGGGGTGGTGGTCTCTCCGGGCCCTTGCCCCTGAGCCTGGGGGCCAGGCAGGGGATCCACAGTCCCAGGCCAAGGCACAACAACATGCACACGTCTGTTCCTGCCCCCTCCACCGGCAGAGAGCTGGGGGGAGCCAGAGTCTGTCAGGCAGCTGCTGGGCTGGCCGCCTGTGTGGGAAGGGGCAGAGCCGACCTAGGGGCAAGTTGGGCCTCTTGCTCTCCCTGCTGCCCTGAGGCTGCTGGGCCAAAGAGGTCTTGGGCATCCAGCCCCTTGCTGGTCCCTTCCCTCTGACGAGGCCCTCTGAGCTCCAGCACCTTGCAGTGTGGAGACAGCCCCTGCCAGCAACCTCCTCTCCAAGGAGGCCTCAACCGAGGCCTAGGCACAGGGGAAATGCACCAGCGGGGATGAGCCAGTGGAGGCGCACGGGCATATCAGGACCCAGTCCCCGCAGCCTGCCCCTTGGTGGGGCAGTACCCCCGGAGGCCAGGAAGGTCTGGGCAAGGCTGGCCAGGGGCAGGGTCCCTGCTGGGTCCTGCCCCTGGCCTGTGGGGCCTCTGAGCACAACCGGCCCTCTCCCACTGGAAGACCTCCCCGGGTGCCTCCAAAGGCCGGTTTGCCAACACTCCCGCCCGCTGTTCCCGCCAGGCACGCACAACGCTCCCAAGGCCAGGAGAAAAGCGCTTCGGGGTGTTGCTCTCTCCGGGCCCTTGCCCCTGAGCCTGGGGTCCAGGCAGTGGGTCCACACTCCCAGACCAAGGCAGAACCACATGCACACGTCTGTTCCTGACCCCTGCACCGGCAGAGAGCTCGGGGGAGACAGAGTCTGTCAGGCAGCTGCTGGGTTGGCTGCCTGTGTGGGAAGGGGCAGAGGCGACCTAGGGGCAAGTTGGGCCTCTTGCTCTCCCTGCTGCCCTGAGGCTGCTGGGCCAAAGAGGTCTTGGGCATCCAGCCCCTTGCTGGTCCCTTCCCGCTGACGAGGCCCTCTGAGCTCCAGCACCTTGCAGTGTGGAGACAGCCCCTGCCAGCAACCTCCTCTCCAAGGAGGCATCAACCGAGGCCTATGCCCAGGGGAAAGGCACCAGCGGGGATGAGCCTGGGGAGGCGCCCAGGCATGTCTGGACCCAGTCCCCGCAGCCTGCCCCTTGGTGGGGCAGTACCCCCGGAGGCCAGGAAGGTCTGGGCAAGGCTGGCCAGGGGCAGGGGCCCTACTGGGTCCTGCCCCTGGCCTGTGGGGCCTCTGAGCACAACGGGCCCTCTCCCACTCGAAGAACTCCCCGGCTGCCTCCAAAGGCCAGTTTGCCAACACTCCCGCCCGCTGTTCCCGCCACGCACGCACAATGCTCCCAAGCCCAGGAGAAAAGCGCTTCGGGGTGGTGCTCTCTCCGGGCCCTTGCCCCTGAGCCAGTGGGCAAGGCAGGGGGAACACACTCCCAGACCAAGGCAGAAACACATGCACACGTCTGTTCCTGTCCCCTGCACCGGCAGAGAGCTCGGGGGAGCCAGAGTCTCTCAGGTAGGTGCTGGGCTGGCCGCCTGTGTGGGAAGGGGCAGAGCCGACCTAGGGGCAAGTTGGGCCTCTTGCTCTCCCTGCTGCCCTGAGGCTGCAGGGCCAAAGACGTCTTGGGCATCCAGCCCCTTACTGGTCCCTTCCCTCTGACGAGGCCCTCTGAGCTCCAGCACCTTGCATTGTGGAGACAGCCCCTGCCAGCAATCTCCTCTCCAAGGAGGCCTCAACCGAGGCCTAGGCCCAGGGGAAAGGCACCAGCGGGGTTGAGCCAGGGGAGGCGCCCGGGCATGTCTGGACCCTGTCCCCGCAGCCTGCCCCTTGGTGGGGCAGTACCCCCGGAGGCCAGGAAGGTCTGGGCAAGGCTGGCCAGGGTCAGGGGCCCTGCTGGGTCCTGCCCCTGGCCTGTGGGGCCTCTGAGCACAACCGGCCCTCTCCCACTGGAAGACCTCCCCGGCTGCCTCCAAAGTCCTGTTTGCAAGCACTCCCGCCCACTGTTCCCGCCAGGCGCGCACAATGCTCCCAAGCCCGGGAGAAAAGCGCTTCGGGGTGGTGGTCTCTCCGGGCCCTTGCCCCTGAGCCTGGGGGCCAGGCAGGGGATCCACAGTCCCAGGCCAAGGCACAACAACATGCACACGTCTGTTCCTGCCCCCTCCACCGGCAGAGAGCTGGGGGGAGCCAGAGTCTGTCAGGCAGCTGCTGGGTTGGCTGCCTGTGTGGGAAGGGGCAGAGCCGACCTAGGGGCAAGTTGGGCCTCTTGCTCTCCCTGCTGCCCTGAGGCTGCTGGGCCAAAGAGGTCTTGGCCATCCAGCCCCTTGCTGGTCCCTTCCCGCTGACGAGGCCCTCTGAGCTCCAGCACCTTGCAGTGTGGAGACAGCCCCTGCAAGCAACCTCCTCTCCAAGGAGGCCTCAACCGAGGCCTAGGCCCAGGGGAAAGGCACCAGCGGGGATGAGCCTGGGGAGGCGCCCGGGCATCTCTGGACCCAGGCCCCGCAGCCTGCCCCTTAGTGGGGCAGTACCCCCGGAGGCCAGGAAGGTCTGGGCAAGGCTAGCCAGGGGCAGGGGCCCTGCTGCGTCCTGCCCCTGGCCTGTGGGGCCTCTGAGCACAACCGGCCCTCTCCCACTCGAAGACCTCCCCGGCTGCCTCCAAGGCCGGTTTGCAAGCGCTCCCGCCCACTGTTCCCAGCAGGCGTGCACAATGCTCCCAAGCCCGGGAGAAAAGCGCTTCAGGGTGGTGCTCTCTCCGGGCCCTTGCCCCTGAGCCTGGGGGCAAGGCAGGGTGTCCACACTCCCAGGACAAGGCAGAACCACATGCACACGTCTGATCTGCCCCCTGCACCGGCAGAGAGCTCGGGGGAACCAGAGTCTGTCAGGCAGCTGCTGGGCTGGCCGCCTGTGTGGGAAGGGGCAGAGCCGACCTAGGGGCAAGTTGGGCCTCTTGCTCTCCCTGCTGCCCTGAGGCTGCTGGGCCAAAGAGGTCTTGGGCATCCAGCCCCTTGCTGGTCCCTTCCCTCTGACGAGGCCCTCTGAGCTCCAGCACCTTTCAGTGTGGAGACAGCCCCTGCCAGCAACCTCCTCTCCAAGGAGGCCTCAACCGAGGCCTAGGCCCAGGGGAAAGGCACCAGCGGGGATGAGCCTGGGGAGGCGCCCGGGCATGTCTGGACCCAGTCCCCGCAGCCTGCCCCTTGGTGGGGCAGTACCCCCGGAGGCCAGGAAGGTCTGGGCAAGGCTGCCAGGGGCAGGGACACTGCTGGGTCCTGCCCCTGGCCTGTGGGGCGTCTGAGCACAACCGGCACTCTCCCGCTGGAAGACCTCCCCGTCTGCCTCGAAAGGCCGGTTTGCAAGCACTCCTGCCCGCTGTTCCCGCCAGGCACGCACAATGCTCCCAAGCCCGGGAGAAAAGCGCTTCGGGGTGGTGCTCTCTCCGGGCCCTTGCCCCTGAGCCTGGGGGCAAGGCATGGGGAACACACTCCCAGGCCAAAGCAGAACCACATGCCCACGTCTGTTCCTGTCCCCTGCACCGGCAGAGAGCTGGGGGGAGCCAGAGTCTGTCAGGCAGCTGCTGGGCTGGCCGCCTGTGTGGGAAGGGGCAGAGCCGACCTAGGGGCAAGTTGGGCCTCTTGCTCTCCCTGCTGCCCTGAGGCTGCTGGGCCAAAGAGGTCTTGGGCATCCAGCCCCTTGCTGGTCCCTTCCCTCTGACGAGGCCCTCTGAGCTCCAGCACCTTGCAGTGTGGAGACAGCCCCTGCCAGCAACCTCCTCTCCAAGGAGGCCTCAACCGAGGCCTAGGCCCAGGGGAAAGGCACCAGCGGGGATGAGCCAGTGGAGGCGCACGGGCATGTCTGGACCCAGTCCCCGCAGCCTGCCCCTTGGTGGGGCAGTACCCCCGGAGGCCAGGAAGGTCTGGGCAAGGCTGCCAGGGGCAGGGACACTGCTGGGTCCTGCCCCTGGCCTGTGGGGCGTCTGAGCACAACCGGCACTCTCCCGCTGGAAGACCTCCCCGGCTGCCTCCAAAGGCCGGTTAACAAGCGCTCCCGCCCACTGTTCCCAGCAGGCGTGCACAATGCTCCCAAGCCCGGGAGAAAAGCGCTTCGGGGTGGTGGTCTCTCCGGGCCCCTGCCCCTGAGCCTGGGGGCCAGGCAGGGGATCCACAGTCCCAGGCCAAGGCAGAACCACATGCACACGTCTGTTCCTGCCCCCTCCACCGGCAGAGAGCTGGGGGGAGCCAGAGTCTGTCAGGCAGCTGCTGGGCTGGCCGCCTGTGTGGGAAGGGGCAGAGCCGACCTAGGGGCAAGTTGGGCCTCTTGCTCTCCCTGCTGCCCTGAGGCTGCTGGGCCAAAGAGGTCTTGGGCATCCAGCCCCTTGCTGGTCCCTTCCCTCTGACGAGGCCCTCTGAGCTCCAGCACCTTGCAGTGTGGAGACAGCCCCTGCCAGCAACCTCTTCTCCAAGGAGGCCTCAACCGAGGCCTAGGCCCAGGGGAAAGGCACCAGCGGGGATGAGCCAGTGGAGGCGCACGGGCATGTCTGGACCCAGTCCCCGCAGCCTGCCCCTTGGTGGGGCAGTACCCCCGGAGGCCAGGAAGGTCTGGGCAAGGCTGGCCAGGGGCAGGGGCCCTGCTGGGTCCTGCCCCTGGCCTGTGGGGCCTCTGAGCACAACCGGCCCTCTCCCACTGGAAGACCTCCCCGGCTGCCTCCAAAGGCCGGTTCGCCAACACTCCCGCCCGCTGTTCCCGCCAGGCACGCACAATGCTCCCAAGCCCGGGAGAAAAGCGCTTCGGGGTGGTGCTCTCTCCGGGCCCTTGCCCCTAAGCCTGCGGGCCAGGCAGGGGGAACACACTCCCAGGCCAAGACAGAACGACATGAACACGTCTGTTCCTGCCCCCTACACCGGCAGAGAGCTCGGGGGAGCCAGAGTCTCTCAGGCAGGTGCTGGGCTGGCCGCCTGTGTGGGAAGGGGCAGAGCCGACCTAGGGACAAGTTGGGCCTCTTGCTCTCCCTGCTGCCCTGAGGCTGCTGGGCCAAAGACGTCTTGGGCATCCAGCCCTTTGCTGGTCCCTTCCCTCTGACGAGGCCCTCTGAGCTCCAGCACCTTGCAGTGTGGAGACAGCACCTGCCAGCAATCTCCTCTCCAAGGAGGCCTCAACCGAGGCCTAGGCCCAGGGGAAAGGCACCAGCGGGGATGAGCCTGGGGAGGCGCCCGGGCATGTCTGGACCCAGTCCCCGCAGCCTGCCCCTTGGTGGGGCAGTACCCCTGGAGGCCAGGAAGGTCTGGGCAAGGCTGACCAGGGGCAGGGGACCTGCTGGGTCCTGCCCCTGGCCTGTGGGGCCTCTGAGCACAACCGGCCCTCTCCCACTGGAAGACCTCCCCGGCTGCCTCCAAAGGCCGGTTTGCCAACACTCCCGCCCGCTGTTCCCGCCAGGCACGCACAATGCTCCCAAGCCCGGGAGAAAAGCGCTTCGGGGTGGTGCTCTCTCCGGGCCCTTGCCCCTAAGCCTGCGGGCCAGGCAGGGGGAACACACTCCCAGGCCAAGACAGAACGACATGAACACGTCTGTTCCTGCCCCCTACACCGGCAGAGAGCTCGGGGGAGCCAGAGTCTGTCAGGCAGGTGCTGGGCTGGCCGCCTGTGTGGGAAGTGGCAGAGCCGACCTAGGGGCATGTTGGGCCTCTGCTCTCCCTGCTGCCCTGAGGCTGCTGGGCCAAAGAGGTCTTGGGCATCCAGCCCCTTGCTGGTCCCTTCCCTCTGACGAGGCCCTCTGAGCTCCAGCACCTTGCAGTGTGGAGACAGCCCCTGCCAGCAACCTCCTCTCCAAGGAGGCCTCAACCGAGGCCTAGGCCCAGGGGAAAGGCACCAGCGGGGATGAGCCAGGGGAGGCGCCCGAGCATGTCGGGACCCAGTCCCTGCAGCCTGCCCCTTGGTGGGGCAGTACCCCCGGAGGCCAGGAAGGTCTGGGCAAGGCTGGCCAGGGGCAGGGGCCCTGCTGGGTCCTGCCCCTGGCCTGTGGGGCCTCTGAGCACAACCGGCCCTCTCCCACTGGAAGACCTCCCCGGCTGCCTCCAAAGGCCGGTTTGCAAGCGCTCCCGCCCACTGTTCCCAGCAGGCGTGCACAATGCTCCTAAGCCCGGGAGAAAAGCGCTTCGGGGTGGTGCTCTCTCCGGGCCCTTGCCCCTGAGCCTGGGGGCAAGGCAGGGTGTCCACACTCCCAGGCCAAGGCAGAACCACATGCACACGTCTGATCTGCCCCCTGCACCGGCAGAGAGCTCGGGGGAGCCAGAGTCTGTCAGGCAGCTGCTGGGCTGGCCGCCTGTGTGGGAAGGGGCAGAGCCGACCTAGGGGCAAGTTGGGCCTCTTGCTCTCCCTGCTGCCCTGAGGCTGCTGGGCCAAAGAGGTCTTGGGCATCCAGCCCCTTGCTGGTCCCTTCCCTCTGATGAGGCCCTCTGAGCTCCAGCACCTTGCAGTGTGGAGACAGCCCCTGCCAGCAACCTCCTCTCCAAGGAGGCCTCAACCGAGGTCTAGGCCCAGGGGAAAGGCACCAGCAGGGATGAGCCTGGGGAGGCGCCCGGGCATGACTGGACCCAGGCCCGCAGCCTGCCCCTTGGTGGGGCAGTACCCCCGGAGGCCAGGAAGGTCTGGGCAAGGCTGGCCAGGGGCAGGGGCCCTGCTGGGTCCTGTCCCTGGCCTGTAGGGCCTCTGAGCACAACCGGCCCTCTCCCACTGGAAGACCTCCCCGGCTGCCTCCAAAGGCCAGTTTGCCAACACTCCTGCCCGCTGTTCCCGCCAGGCACGCACAATGCTCCCAATTCCGTGAGAAAAGTGCTTCGGCATGGTGCTCTCTCCGGGCCCTTGGAAGACCTCCCAAGCTGCCTCCAAAGGCCGGTTTGCAAGCACTTCCGCCCGCTGTTCCCGCCAGCCTCGCACAATGCTCCCAAGCCCGGGAGAAAAGCGCTTCGGGGTGGTGTTCTCTCCGTGCCCATGGAGGACCTCCCTGGCTGCCCCCAAAGGCCGGTTTGCAAGCACTCCCACTCGCTGTTCCCGCCAGCCACGCACAATCCTCCAAAACCCCGGAGAAAAGCGCTTCGGGGTGGTGTTCTCTCCGTGCCCATGGAAGACCTCCCGGGGTGCCCCCAAAGGCCGGTTTGGAACCACTCCCACTCGCTGTTCCCGCCATCCGCGCAAATGTTCCAAGCCCGGGAGAAAAGCGCTTCTGGGTGGTGCTCTCTCCTGGCCCTTGGAAGACCTCCCCGGCTGCCTCCAAAGGCCGGTTTGCAAGCACTCCCGCCCGCTGTTCCCACCAGCCACGCACAATGCTCCCAAGCCCGGGAGAAAAGCATTTTGGGGTGGTGCTCACACCGGGCCCTGGAAGACCTCCCCGGCTGCCTCCAAAGGACGGTTTTCAAGCACTCCTGCCTGCTGTTCCCGCCACCCGCGCACAATGCTCCCAAGCCCGGGAGAAAAGCTTTTTGGGGTGGTGCTCACACCGGGCCCTGGAAGACCTCCCCGGGTGCCTCCAAAGGCCGGTTTTCAAGCACTCCTGCCTTCTGTTCCCGCCACCTGCGCACAATGCTCCCAAGCCCGGGAGAAAAGCGCTTCGGGGTGGTGCTCTCTACAGGCCCTTGGAAGACCTCCCCGGCTGCCTCCAAAGGCCGGTTTGCAAGGACTCCTTCCTGCTGTTCCCGCCAGCCACGCACAATGCTCCCAAGCCCGGGAGAAAAGCATTTTGGGGTGGTGCTCTCTACAGGCCCTTGGAAGACCTCCCCGGCTGCCTCCAATGGCCAGTTTGAAAGCACTCATGCCCGCTGTTCCCACCAGCCGCGCACAATGCTCCCAAGCCCGGGAGAAAAGCTTTTTGGGGTGGTGCTCACACCGGGCCCTGGAAGACCTCCCCGGCTGCCTCCAAAGGCCGGTTTTCAAGCACTCCTGCCTGCTGTTCCCGCCACCTGCGCACAATGCTCCCAAGCCCGGGAGAAAAGCGCTTCGGGGTGGTGCTCTCTACAGGCCCTTGGAAGACCTCCCCGGCTGCCTCCAATGGTCAGTTTGCAAGCACTCATGCCCGCTGTGCCCACCAGCCGCGCACAATGCTCCAAAGCCCGGGAGAAAAGCTTTTTGGGGTGGTGCTCACACCGGGCCCTGGAAGACCTCCCCGGCTGCCTGCAAAGGCCGGTTTTCAAGCACTCCTGCCTGCTGTTCCCGCCACCCGCGCACAATACTCCCAAGCCCGGGAGAAAAGCGCTTCGGGGTGGTGCTCTCTACAGGTCCTTGGAAGACCTCCCCGGCAGCCTCCAAAGGCCGGTTTGCAAGGACTCCTTCCTGCTGTTCCCGCCAGCCACGCACAATGCTCCCAAGCCCGGGAGAAAAGTGCTTCGGGGTGGTGCTCTCTCCGGGCCCTTGGAAGACGTCCCCGGCTGCCTCCAAAGGCCGGTTTGCAAGCACTCATGCCCGTTGTTCCCACCAGCCGCGCACAATGCTCCCAAGCCCGGGAGAAAAGCGCTTCGGGGTGGTGCTCACTCCGGGCCCTTGGAAGACGTCCCCGGCTGCCTCCAATGGCCAGTTTGAAAGCACTCATGCCCGCTGTTCCCACCAGCCGCGCACAATGCTCCCAAGCCCGGGAGAAAAGCTTTTTGGGGTGGTGCTCACACCGGGCCCTGGAAGACCTCCCCGGCTGCCTCCAAAGGCCGGTTTTCAAGCACTCCTGCCTGCTGTTCCCGCCACCTGCGCACAATGCTCCCAAGCCCGGGAGAAAAGCGCTTCGGGGTGGTGCTCTCTACAGGCCCTTGGAAGACCTCCCCGGCTGCCTCCAAAGGCCGGTTTGCAAGGACTCCTTCCTGCTGTTCCCGCCAGCCACGAACAATGCTCCCAAGCCCGGGAGAAAACCATTTTGGGGTGGTGCTCTCTACAGGCCCTTGGAAGACCTCCCCGGCTGCCTCCAATGGCCAGTTTGCAAGCACTCATGCCCGCTGTTCCCACCAGCCACGCACAATGCTCCCAAGCCCGGGAGAAAAGCTTTTTGGGGTGGTGCTCTCTACAGGCCCTTGGAAGACCTCCCCGGCTGCCTCCAATGGCCGGTTTGCAAGGACTCCTTCCTGCTGTTCCCGCCAGCCACGCACAATGCTCCCAAGCCCGGGAGAAAAGCATTTTGGGGTGGTGCTCTCTACAGGCCCTTGGAAGACCTCCCCGGCTGCCTCCAATGGCCAGTTTGCAAGCACTCATGCCCGCTGTTCCCACCAGCCGCGCACAATGCTCCCAAGCCCGGGAGAAAAGCTTTTTGGGGTGGTGCTCACACCGGGCCCTGGAAGACCTCCCCGGCTGCCTGCAAAGGCCGGTTTTCAAGCACTCCTGCCTGCTGTTCCCGCCACCCGCGCACAATGCTCCCAAGCCCGGGAGAAAAGCGCTTCGGGGTGGTGCTCTCTACAGGCCCTTGGAAGACCTCCCCGGCTGCCTCCAAAGGCCGGTTTGCAAGGACTCCTTCCTGCTGTTCCCGCCAGCCACGCACAATGCTCCCAAGCCCGGGAGAAAAGTGCTTCGGGGTGGTGCTCTCTCCGGGCCCTTGGAAGACGTCCCCGGCTGCCTCCAAAGGCCGGTTTGCAAGCACTCATGCCCGTTGTTCCCACCAGCCGCGCACAATGCTCCCAAGCCCGGGAGAAAAGCATTTTGGGGTGGTGCTCACTCCGGGCCCTTGGAAGACCTCCCCGGCTGCCTCCAAAGGCCAGTTTGCAAGCACTCCTGCCTGCTGTTCCCGCCAGCCGCGCACAATGCTCCCAAGCCCGGGAGAAAAGCGCTTCGGGGTGGTGCTCTCTCCGGGCACTTTCAAGACTCCCCGGCTGCCTCCAAAGGCCGGTTTGTAAGTACTCATTCCCGCTGCTTCCGCCAGCCACGCACAATGCTCCCAAGACCGGGAGAAAAGCATTTTGGGGTGGTGCTCTCTCCAGGCCCTTGGAAGACCTCCCGGGCTGCCTCCAAAGGCCGGTTTGCAAGCACTCATGTCCGCTGTTCCCGACAGCCGCGCACAATGCTCCCAAGCCTGGGAGAAAAGCATTTTGGGGTAGTGATCAGTCCGGGCCCTTGGAAGACCTCCCCGGCTGCCTCCAAAGGACAGTTTGCAAGCACTCATGCCCGCTGTTCCCGCCAGCCGCGCACAATGCTCCCAAGATCGTGAGAAAAGCGCTTCGGGGTGGTGGTCTCTCCGGGACCATGGAGGACCTCCCCGGCTGCCCCCAAAGGCCGGTTTGCAAGCACTCCCACTCGCTGTTCCCGCCAGCCACACACAATGTTCCAAAACCCCAGAGAAAAGCGCTTCGGGGTGGTGCTCTCGCCGGGCCCTTGGAAGACTTCTCTGGCTGCCTCCAAAGGCGGGTTTGCAAGAATTCCCTCCCGCTGTCCCACCAGCCGCACACAATGCTCCAGAACCCGAGAGAAAAGCGCTTCGAGGTGGTGCTCTCTCCGGGCCCTTGGAAGACCTCCCCGGCTGCCTCCAATGGGCGGTATGCAAGCACTCATGCCCGCTGTTCCCACCAGCTATGCACAATGCTCCCAAGCATGGGAGAAAAGCATTTTGGGGTGGTGCTCACTCCTTGCCCTTGGAAGACCTCCGCGCCTGCCTCCAAAGGCCGGATTGCAAGCACTCCTGCCTGCTGTTCCCGCCACACGCGCACACTGCTCCCAAGCCCGGGAGAAAAGCGCATCGGGGTGGTGTTCTCTCCGGGCCCATGGAGGACCTCCCCGGCTGCCCCCAAAGGCCGGTTTGCAAGCATTCCCACTAGCTGTTCCCGCCAGCCACGCAAATGCTCCCAAGCCCGGGAGAAAAGCATTTTGGGGTGGTGCTCTCTCCGGGCCCTTGCCCCTGTGCCTCGGGGCCAGGCAGGGGGTCCACACGCCCAGGCAAAGTCAGAACCACATGCACACGTCTGTTCCTGTCCCCTGCACCGGCAGAGAGCTCGGGGGAGCCAGAGTCTGTCAGGCAGCTGCTGGGTTGGCCGCCTGTGTGGGAAGGGGCAGAGCCGCCCTAGGGGCAAGTTGGGCCTCTTGCTCTCCCTGCTTCCCTGAGGCTGCTGGGCCAAACACGTCTTGGGCATCCAGCCCCTTACTGGTCCCTTCCCTCTGACGAGGCCCTCTGACCTCCAGCACCTTGCAGTGTGGAGACAGCCCCTGCCAGCAACCTCCTCTCCAAGGAGGCCTCAACCGAGGCCTAGGCCCAGGGGAAAGGCACCAGCGGGGATGAGCCTGGGGAGGCGCCCGGGCATATCTGGACCCAGTCCCCGCAGCCTGCCCCTTGGTGGGGCAGTACCCCCGGAGGCCAGGAAGGTCTGGGCAAGGCTGCCAGGGGCAGGGACACTGCTGGGTCCTGCCCCTGGCCTGTGGGGCGTCTGAGCACAACCGGCACTCTCCCGCTGGAAGACCTCCCCGTCTGCCTCGAAAGGCCGGTTTGCAAGCACTCCCGCCCGCTGTTCCCGCCAGGCACGCACAATGCTCCCAAGCCCGGGAGAAAAGCGCTTCGGGGTGGTGCTCTCTCCGGGCCCTTGCCCCTGAGCCTGGGGGCAAGGCATGGGGAACACACTCCCAGGCCAAAGCAGAACCACATGCCCACGTCTGTTCCTGTCCCCTGCACCGGCAGAGAGCTGGGGGGAGCCAGAGTCTGTCAGGCAGCTGCTGGGCTGGCCGCCTGTGTGGGAAGGGGCAGAGCCGACCTAGGGGCAAGTTGGGCCTCTTGCTCTCCCTGCTGCCCTGAGGCTGCAGGGCAAAAGACGTCTTGGGCATCCAGCCCCTTGCTGGTCCCTTCCCTCTGACGAGGCCCTCTGAGCTCCAGCACCTTGCAGTGTGGAGACAGCCCCTGCCAGCAACCTCCTCTCCAAGGAGGCCTCAACCGAGGCCTAGGCCCAGGGGAAAGGCACCAGCGGGGATGAGCCAGTGGAGGCGCACGGGCATGTCTGGACCCAGTCCCCGCAGCCTGCCCCTTGGTGGGGCAGTACCCCCGGAGGCCAGGAAGGTCTGGGCAAGGCTGCCAGGGGCAGGGGCCCTGCTGGGTCCTGCCCCTGGCCTGTGGGGCGTCTGAGCACAACCGGCACTCTCCCGCTGGAAGACCTGCCCGGCCGCCTCCAAAGGCCGGTTAACAAGCGCTCCCGCCCACTGTTCCCAGCAGGCGTGCACAATGCTCCCAAGCCCGGGAGAAAAGCGCTTCGGGGTGGTGCTCTCTCCGGGCCCTTGCCCCTGAGCCTGGGGGCAAGGCAGGGTGTCCACACTCCCAGGCCAAGGCAGAACCACATGCACACGTCTGATCTGCCCCCTGCACCGGCAGAGAGCTCGGGGGAGCCAGAGTCTGTCAGGCAGCTGCTGGGCTGGCCGCCTGTGTGGGAAGGGGCAGAGCCGACCTAGGGGCAAGTTGGGCCTCTTGCTCTCCCTGCTGCCCTGAGGCTGCTGGGCCAAAGAGGTCTTGGGCATCCAGCCCCTTGCTGGTCCCTTCCCTCTGACGAGGCCCTCTGAGCTCCAGCACCTTGCAGTGTGGAGACAGCCCCTGCCAGCAACCTCCTCTCCAAGGAGGCCTCAACCGAGGCCTAGCCCCAGGGGAAAGGCACCAGCTGGGAAGAGCCTGGGGAGGCGCCCGGGCATGTCTGGACCCAGTCCCCGCAGCCTGCCCCTTGGTGAGGCAGTACCCCCGGAGGCCAGGAAGGTCTGGGCAAGGCTGGTCAGGGGCAGGGGCCCTGCTGGGCCCTGCCCCTGGCCTGTGGGGCCTCTGAGCACAACCGGCCCTCTCCCGCTGGAAGACCTCCCCGGCTGCCTCCAATGGCCAGTTTGCCAACACTCCTGCCCGCTGTTCCCGCCAGGCACGCACAATGCTCCCAATTCCGTGAGAAAAGTGCTTCGGCATGGTGCTCTCTCCGGGCCCTTGGAAGACCTCCCAAGCTGCCTCCAAAGGCCGGTTTGCAAGCACTTCCGCCCGCTGTTCCCGCCAGCCTCGCACAATGCTCCCAAGCCCGGGAGAAAAGCGCTTCGGGGTGGTGTTCTCTCCGTGCCCATGGAGGACCTCCCTGGCTGCCCCCAAAGGCCGGTTTGCAAGCACTCCCACTCGCTGTTCCCGCCAGCGACGCACAATCCTCCAAAACCCCGGAGAAAAGCGCTTCGGGGTGGTGTTCTCTCCGTGCCCATGGAAGACCTCCCGGGGTGCCCCCAAAGGCCGGTTTGGAACCACTCCCACTCGCTGTTCCCGCCATCCGCGCAAATGTTCCAAGCCCGGGAGAAAAGCGCTTCTGGGTGGTGCTCTCTACAGGCCCTTGGAAGACCTCCCCGGCTGCCTCCAAAGGCCGGTTTGCAAGCACTCCCGCCCGCTGTTCCCACCAGCCACGCACAATGCTCCCAAGCCCGGGAGAAAAGCATTTTGGGGTGGTGCTCACACCGGGCCCTGGAAGACCTCCCCGGCTGCCTCCAAAGGACGGTTTTCAAGCACTCCTGCCTGCTGTTCCCGCCACCCGCGCACAATGCTCCCAAGCCCGGGAGAAAAGCGCTTCGGGGTGGTGCTCTCTACAGGCCCCTCGAAAACCTCCCCGGCTGCCTCCAAAGGCCGGTTTGCAAGGACTCCTTCCTGCTGTTCCCGCCAGCCACGCACAATGCTCCCAAGCCCGGGAGAAAAGCATTTTGGGGTGGTGCTCACTCCGGGCCCTTGGAAGACTTCCCCGGCTGCCTCCAATGGCCAGTTTGCAAGCACTCATGGCCGCTGTTCCCACTAGCCGCGCACAATGCTCCCAAGCCCGGGAGAAAAGCTTTTTGGGGTGGTGCTCACACCGGGCCCTGGAAGACCTCCCCGGGTGCCTCCAAAGGCCGGTTTTCAAGCACTCCTGCCTTCTGTTCCCGCCACCTGCGCACAATGCTCCCAAGCCCGGGAGAAAAGCGCTTCGGGGTGGTGCTCTCTACAGGCCCTTGGAAGACCTCCCCGGCTGCCTCCAAAGGCCGGTTTGCAAGGACTCCTTCCTGCTGTTCCCGCCAGCCACGCACAATGCTCCCAAGCCCGGGAGAAAAGCATTTTGGGGTGGTGCTCTCTACAGGCCCTTGGAAGACCTCCCCGGCTGCCTCCAATGGCCAGTTTGAAAGCACTCATGCCCGCTGTTCCCACCAGCTGCGCACAATGCTCCCAAGCCCGGGAGAAAAGCTTTTTGGGGTGGTGCTCACACCGGGCCCTGGAAGACCTCCCCGGCTGCCTCCAAAGGCCGGTTTTCAAGCACTCCTGCCTGCTGTTCCCGCCACCTGCGCACAATGCTCCCAAGCCCGGGAGAAAAGCGCTTCGGGGTGGTGCTCTCTACAGGCCCTTGGAAGACCTCCCCGGCTGCCTCCAATGGTCAGTTTGCAAGCACTCATGCCCGCTGTTCCCACCAGCCGCGCACAATGCTCCAAAGCCCGGGAGAAAAGCGCTTCGGGGTGGTGCTCTCTACAGGTCCTTGGAAGACCTCCCCGGCAGCCTCCAAAGGCCGGTTTGCAAGGACTCCTTCCTGCTGTTCCCGCCAGCCACGCACAATGCTCCCAAGCCCGGGAGAAAAGTGCTTCGGGGTGGTGCTCTCTCCGGGCCCTTGGAAGACGTCCCCGGCTGCCTCCAAAGGCCGGTTTGCAAGCACTCATGCCCGTTGTTCCCACCAGCCGTGCACAATGCTCCCAAGCCCGGGAGAAAAGCACTTCGGGGTGGTGCTCACTCCGGGCCCTTGGAAGACGTCCCCGGCTGCCTCCAATGGCCAGTTTGAAAGCACTCATGCCCGCTGTTCCCACCAGCCGCGCACAATGCTCCCAAGCCCGGGAGAAAAGCTTTGTGGGGTGGTGCTCACACCGGGCCCTGGAAGACCTCCCCGGCTGCCTCCAAAGGCCGGTTTTCAAGCACTACTGCCTGCTGTTCCCGCCACCTGCGTACAATGCTCCCAAGCCCGGGAGAAAAGCGCTTCGGGGTGGTGCTCTCTACAGGCCCTTGGAAGACCTCCCCGGCTGCCTCCAAAGGCCGGTTTGCAAGGACTCCTTCCTGCTGTTCCCGCCAGCCACGCACAATGCTCCCAAGCCCGGGAGAAAACCATTTTGGGGTGGTGCTCTCTACAGGCCCTTGGAAGACCTCCCCGGCTGCCTCCAATGGCCGGTTTGCAAGGACTCCTTCCTGCTGTTCCCGCCAGCCACGCACAATGCTCCCAAGCCCGGGAGAAAAGCATTTTGGGGTGGTGCTCTCTACAGGCCCTTGGAAGACCTCCCCGGCTGCCTCCAATGGCCAGTTTGCAAGCACTCATGCCCGCTGTTCCCACCAGCCGCGCACAATGCTCCCAAGCCCGGGAGAAAAGCTTTTTGGGGTGGTGCTCACACCGGGCCCTGGAAGACCTCCCCGGCTGCCTGCAAAGGCCGGTTTTCAAGCACTCCTGCCTGCTGTTCCCGCCACCCGCGCACAATGCTCCCAAGCCCGGGAGAAAAGCGCTTCGGGGTGGTGCTCTCTACAGGCCCTTGGAAGACCTCCCCGGCTGCCTCCAAAGGCCGGTTTGCAAGGACTCCTTCCTGCTGTTCCCGCCAGCCACGCACAATGCTCCCAAGCCCGGGAGAAAAGTGCTTCGGGGTGGTGCTCTCTCCGGGCCCTTGGAAGACGTCCCCGGCTGCCTCCAAAGGCCGGTTTGCAAGCACTCATGCCCGTTGTTCCCACCAGCCGCGCACAATGCTCCCAAGCCCGGGAGAAAAGCATTTTGGGGTGGTGCTCACTCCGGGCCCTTGGAAGACCTCCCCGGCTGCCTTCAAAGGCCAGTTTGCAAGCACTCCTGCCTGCTGTTCCCGCCAGCCGCGCACAATGCTCCCAAGCCCGGGAGAAAAGCGCTTCGGGGTGGTGCTCTCTCCGGGCACTTTCAAGACTCCCCGGCTGCCTCCAAAGGCCAGTTTGTAAGTACTCATTCCCGCTGCTTCCGCCAGCCACGCACAATGCTCCCAAGACCGGGAGAAAAGCATTTTGGGGTGGTGCTCTCTCCGGGCCCTTGGAAGACCTCCTGGGCTGCCTCCAAAGGCCGGTTTGCACGCACTCATGTCCGCTGTTCCCGACAGCCGCGCACAATGCTCCCAAGCCTGGGAGAAAAGCATTTTGGGGTAGTGATCAGTCCGGGCCCTTGGAAGACCTCCCCGGCTGCCTCCAAAGGACAGTTTGCAAGCACTCATGCCCGCTGTTCCCGCCAGCCGCGCACAATGCTCCCAAGATCGTGAGAAAAGCGCTTCGGGGTGGTGGTCTCTCCGGGACCATGGAGGACCTCCCCGGCTGCCCCCAAAGGCCGGTTTGCAAGCACTCCCACTCGCTGTTCCCGCCAGCCACACACAATGTTCCAAAACCCCAGAGAAAAGCGCTTCGGGGTGGTGCTCTCTCCGGGCCCTTGGAAGACTTCTCTGGCTGCCTCCAAAGGCGGGTTTGCAAGAATTCCCTCCCGCTGTCCCACCAGCCGCACACAATGCTCCAGAACCCGAGAGAAAAGCGCTTCGAGGTGGTGCTCTCTCCGGGCCCTTGGAAGACCTCCCCGGCTGCCTCCAATGGGCGGTATGCAAGCACTCATGCCCGCTGTTCCCACCAGCTATGCACAATGCTCCCAAGCATGGGAGAAAAGCATTTTGGGGTGGTGCTCACTCCTTGCCCTTGGAAGACCTCCGCGCCTGCCTCCAAAGGCCGGATTGCAAGCACTCCTGCCTGCTGTTCCCGCCACACGCGCACACTGCTCCCAAGCCCGGGAGAAAAGCGCATCGGGGTGGTGTTCTCTCCGGGCCCATGGAGGACCTCCCCGGCTGCCCCCAAAGGCCGTTTGCAAGCATTCCCACTAGCTGTTCCCGCCAGCCACGCAAATGCTCCCAAGCCCGGGAGAAAAGCATTTTGGGGTGGTGCTCTCTCCGGGCCCTTGCCCCTGTGCCTCGGGGCCAGGCAGGGGGTCCACACGCCCAGGCAAAGTCAGAACCACATGCACACGTCTGTTCCTGTCCCCTGCACCGGAAGAGAGCTTGGGGGAGCCAGAGTCTGTCAGGCAGCTGCTGGGCTGGCGGCCTGTGTGGGAAGGGGCAGAGCCGACCTAGGGGCAAGTTGGGCCTCTTGCTCTCCCTGCTGCCCTGAGGCTGCTGGGCCAAAGAGGTCTTGGACATCCAGCCCCTTGCTGGTCCCTTCCATCTGAGGAGGACCTCTGAGCTCCAACACCTTGCAGTGTGGAGACAGCCCCTGCCAGCAACCTCCTCTCCAAGGAGGCCTCAACCGAGGCCTAGTCCCAGGGAAAGGCACCAGCGGGGATGAACCTGGGGAGGCGCCCGGGAATGTCTGGACCCAGTCCCCGCAGCCTGCCCCTTGGTGGGGGTGTACCCCCGGAGGCCACGAAGGTCTGGGCAAGGTTGGCCTGGGGCAGGGGCCCTGCTGGGTCCTGCCCCTGGCCTGTGGGGCCTCTGAGCATGAGCGGCCCTCTCCCGCTGGAAGACCTCCCCGGCTGCCTCCAAAGGCCGATTTGCCAACACTCGCGCCCGCTGTTCCCGCCAGGCACGCACAATGCTCCCAAGCCCGGGAAAAAAGCGCTTCGGGGTGGTGGTCTCTCCGGGCCCCTGCCCCTGAGCCTGGGGGCCAGGCAGGGGATCCACAGTCCCAGGCCAAGGCAGAACCACATGCACACGTCTGTTCCTGCCCCCTTCACCGGCAGAGAGCTGGGGGGAGCCAGAGTCTGTCAGGCAGCTGCTGGGCTGGCCGCCTGTGTGGGAAGGGGCAGAGCCGACCTAGGGGCAAGTTGGGCCTCTTGCTCTCCCTGCTGCCCTGAGGCTGCTGGGCCAAAGAGGTCTTGGGCATCTAGCCCCTTCCTGGTCCCTTCCCTCTGACGAGGCCCTCTGAGCTCCAGCACCTTGCAGTGTGGAGACAGCCCCTGCCAGCAACCTCCTCTCCAAGGAGGCCTCAACCGAGGCCTAGGCCCAGGGGAAAGGCACCAGCGGAGATGAGCCAGTGGAGGCGCCCGGGCATGTCTGGACCCAGTCCCCGCAGCCTGCCCCTTGGTGGGGCAGTACCCCCGGAGGCCAGGAAGGTCTGGGCAAGGCTGGCCAGGGGCAGGGGCCCTGCTGGGTCCTGCCCCTGGCCTGTAGGGCCTCTGAGCACAACCGGCCCTCTCCCGCTGGAAGACCTCCCCGGCTGCCTCCACAGGTCAGTTTGCCAACACTCCTGCCCGCTGTTCCCGCCAGGCACGCACAATGCTCCCAAGCCCAGGAGAAAAGCGCTTCAGGGTGGTGCTCTCTCCGGGCCCTTGCCCCTGAGCCTGTGGGCAAGGCAGGGGGAACACACTCCCAGACCAAGGCAGAACCACATGCACACGTCTGTTCCTGACCCCTGCACTGGCAGAGAGCTCGGGGGAGCCAGAGTCTGTCAGGCAGCTGCTGGGTTGGCTGCCTGTGTGGGAAGGGGCAGAGCCGACCTAGGGGCAAGTTGGGCCTCTTCCTCTCCCTGCTGCCCTGAGGCTGCTGGGCCAAAGAGGTCTTGGGCATCCAGCCCCTTGCTGGTCCCTTCCCGCTGACGAGGCCCTCTGAGCTCCAGCACCTTGCAGTGTTGAGACAGCCCCTGCCAGCAACCTCCTCTCCAAGGAGGCCTCAACCGAGGCCTAGGCCCAGGGGAAAGGCACCAGCGGGGATGAGCCTGGGGAGGCGCCCGGCCATGTCTGGACCCAGTCCGCGCAGCCTGCCCCTTGGTGGGGTAGTAACCCCGGAGGCCAGGAGGGTCTGGGCAATGCTGCCAGGGGCAGGGACACTGCTGGGTCCTGCCCCTGGCCTGTGGGGCGTCTGAGCACAACCGGCACTCTCCCGCTGGAACACCTCCCCGTCTGCCTCCAAAGGCCGGTTTGCAAGCACTCCCGCCCGCTGTTCCCGCCAGGCACGCACAATGCTCCCAAGCCCGGGAGAAAAGCGCTTCGGGGTGGTGCTCTCTCCGGGCCCTTGCCCCTGAGCCTGGGGGCCAGGAAGGGGGAACACACTCCCAGGCCAAGGCAGAACGACATGCACACGTCTGTTCCTGCCCCCTACACCGGCAGGGAGATCGGGGGAGCCAGAGACTGCCAGGCTGCTGCTGGGCTGGCTGCCTGTCTGGGATGGGGCAGAGCCGACCTAGGGGCAAGTTGGGCCTCTTGCTCTCCCTGCTGCCCTGAGGCTGCTGGGTCAAAGAGGTCTTGGGCATCCAGCCCCTTACTGGTCCCTTCCTTCTGACGAGGCCCTCTGAGCTCCAGCACCTTGCAGTGTGGAGACAGCCCCTGCCAGCAACCTCCTCTCCAAAGAGGCCTCAACCGAGGCCTAGGCCCAGGGGAAAGGCACCAGCGGGGATGAGCCTGGGGAGGCGCACGGACATGTCTGGACCCAGTCCCCGCAGCCTGCCCCTTGTTGGGGCAGTACCCCCGGAGGCCAGGAAGGTCTGGGCAAGGCTGGCCAGGGGCAGGGGCCCTGCTGCGTCCTGCCCCTGGCCTGTGGGGCCTCTGAGCACAACCGGCCCTCTCCCACTGGAAGACCTCCCCGGCTGCCTCCAAAGGCCGGTTTGCAAGCGCTCCCGCCCACTGTTCCCAGCAAGCGTGCACAATGCTCCCAAGCCCGGGAGAAAAGCGCTTCAGGGTGGTGCTCTCTCTGGGCCCTTGCCCCTGAGCCTGGGGCAAGGCAGGGTGTCCACACTCCCAGGCCAAGGCAGAACCACATGCACACGTCTGATCTGCCCCCTGCACCGGCAGAGAGCTCGGGGGAGCCAGAGTCTGTCAGGCAGCTGCTGGGTTGGCCGCCTGTGTGGGAAGGGGCAGAGCCGACCTAGGGGCAAGTTGGGCCTCTTGCTCTCCCTGCTGCCCTGAGGCTGCTGGGCCAAAGAGGTCTTGGCCATCCAGCCCCTTGCTGGTCCCTTCCCTCTGACGAGGCCCTCTGAGCTCCAGCACCTTGCAGTGTGGAGACAGCCCCTGCCAGCAACCTCCTCTCCAAGGAGGCCTCAACCGAGGCCTAGGCCCAGGGGAAAGGCACCAGCGGGGATGAGACTGGGGAGGCGCCCGGGCATGACTGGACCCAGTCCCCGCAGCCTGCCCCTTGGTGGGGCAGTACCCCCGGAGGCCAGGAAGGTCTGGGCAAGGCTGGCCAGGGGCAGGGGCCCTGCTGGGTCCTGCCCCTGTCCTGTGGGGCCTCTGAGCACAACCGGCCCTCTCCCACTGGAAGACCTCCCCGGCTGCCTCCAAAGGCCGGTTTGCCAACACTCCCACCCGCTGTTCTCGCCAGGCACTCACAATTCTCCCAAGCCCGGGAGAAAAGCGCTTCGGTGTGTTGCTCTCTCCGGGCCCTTGCCCCTGAGTGTGGGGGCCAGGCAGTGGTTCCACACTCCCAGACCAAGGCAGAACCACATGCACACGTCTGTTCCTGACCCCTGCACCGGCAGAGAGCTCTGGGGAGCCAGAGTCTGTCAGGCAGCTGCTGGGCTGGCCGCCTGTGTGGGAAGGGGCAGAGCCGACCTAGGGGCAAGTTGGGCCTCTTGCTCTCCCTGCTGCCCTGAGGCTGCTGGGCCAAAGAGGTCTTGGGCATCCAGCCCCTTGCTGGTCCCTTCCCTCTGATGAGGCCCTCTGAGCTCCAGCACCTTGCAGTGTGGACACAGCCCCGCCAGCAACCTCCTCTCCAAGGAGGCCTCAACCGAGGCCTAGGCCCAGGGGAAAGGCACCAGCGGGGATGAGCCAGTGGAGGCGCACGGGCATGTCTGGACCCAGTCCCCGCAACCTGCCCCTTGGTGGGGCAGTACCCCCGGAGGCCAGGAAGGTCTGGGCAACGCTGCCAGGGGCAGGGGCCCTGCTGGGTCCTGCCCCTGGCCTGTGGGGCGTCTGAGCACAACCGGCACTCTCCCGCTGGAAGACCTGCCCGGCTGCCTCCAAAGGCCGGTTAACAAGCGCTCCCGCCTACTGTTCCCAGCAGGCGTGCACAATGCTCCCAAGCCCGGGAGAAAAGCGCTTCGGGGTGGTGCTCTCTCCGGGCCCTTGCCCCTGAGCCTGGGGGCAAGGCAGGGGGTCCACACTCCCAGGACAAGGCAGAACCATATGCACACGTCTGATCTGCCCCCTGCACCGGCAGAGAGCTCGGGGGAGCCAGAGTCTGTCAGGCAGCTGCTGGGCTGGCCGCCTGTGTGGGAAGGGGCAGAGCCGACCTAGGGGCAAGTTGGGCCTCTTGCTCTCCCTGCTGCCCTGAGGCTGCTGGGCCAAAGAGGTCTTGGGCATCCAGCCCCTTGCTTGTCCCTTCCCTCTGACGAGGCCCTCTGAGCTCCAGCTCCTTGCAGTGTTGAGACAGCACCTGCCAGCAATCTCCTCTCCAAGGAGGCCTCAACCGAGGCCTAGGCCCAGGGAAAAGGCACCAGCGGGGTTGAGCCAGGGGAGGCGCCCGGGCATGTCTGGACCCTGTCCCCGCAGCCTGCCCCTTGGTGGGGCAGTACCCCCGGAGGCCAGTAAGGTCTGGGCAAGGCTGGCCAGGGGCAGGGGCCCTGCTGGGTCCTGCCACTGGCCTGTGGGGCCTCTGAGCACAACCGGCCCTTGCCCACTGGAAGACCTCCCCGGCTGCCTCCAAAGGCCGGTTTGCAAGCACTCCCGCCCACTGTTCCCGCCAGGCGCGCACAATGCTCCCAAGCCCGGGAGAAAATCGCTTCGGGGTGGTGGTCTCTCCGGGCCCCTGCCCCTGAGCCTGGGGACCAGGCAGGGGATCCACAGTCCCAGGCCAAGGCAGAACCACATGCACACGTCTGTTCCTGCCCCCTCCACCGGCAGAGAGCTGGGGGGAGCCAGAGTCTGTCAGGCAGCTGCTGGGCTGGCCGCCTGTGTGGGAAGGGGCAGAGCCGACCTAGGGGCAAGTTGGGCCTCTTGCTCTCCCTGCTGCCCTGAGGCTGCTGGGCCAAAGAGGTCTTGGGCATCCAGCCCCTTGCTGGTCCCTTCCCTCTGACGAGGCCCTCTGAGCTCCAGCACCTTGCAGTGTGGAGACAGCCCCTGCCAGCAACCTCCTCTCCAAGGAGGCCTCAACCGAGGCCTAGGCCCAGGGGAAAGGCACCAGCGGGGATGAGCCAGTGGAGGCGCACGGGCATGTCTGGACCCAGTCCCCGCAGCCTGCCCCTTGGTGGGGCAGTACCCCCGGAGGCCAGGAAGGTCTGGGCAAGGCTGGCCAGGGGCAGGGGCCCTGCTGGGTCCTGCCCCTGGCCTGTGGGGCCTCTGAGCACAACCGGCCCTCTCCCACTGGAAGACCTCCCCGGCTGCCTCCAAAGGCCGGTTTGCAAGCACTCCCGCCCGCTGTTCCCGCCAGGCACGCACAATGCTCCCAAGCCCGGGAGAAAAGCGCTTCGGGGTGTTGCCCTCTCCGGGCCCTTGCCCCTGAGCCTGGGGTCCCTGCAGTGGGTCCACACTCCCAGGGCAAGGCAGAACCACATGCACACGTCTGTTCCTGACCCCTGCACCGGCAGAGAGCTCGGGGGAGCCAGAGTCTGTCAGGCAGCTGCTGGGTTGGCTGCCTGTGTGGGATGGGGCAGAGCCGACCTATGGGCAAGTTGGGCCTCTTCCTCTCCCTGCTGCCCTGAGGCTGCTGGGCCAAAGACGTCTTGGGCATCCAGCCCCTTACTGGTCCCTTCCCTCTGACGAGGCCCTCTGAGCTCCAGCACCTTGCAGTGTGGAGACAACCCCTGCCAGCAACCTCCTCTCCAAGGAGGCCTCAACCGAGGCCTAGGCCCAGGGGAAAGGCACCAGCGGGGATGAGCCAGTGGGGGCGCCCGGGCATGTCTGGACCCAGTCCCCGCAGCCTGCCCCTTGGTGGGGCAGTACCCCCGGAGGCCAGGAAGGTCTGGGCAAGGCTGCGAGGGGCAGGGGCCCTGCTGGGTCGTGCCCCTGGCCTGTGGGGCGACTGAGCACAACCGGCACTCTCCCGCTGGAAGACCTCCCCGTCTGCCTCCAAAGGCCGGTTTGCAAGCACTCCCGCCCGCTGTTCCCGCCAGGCACGCACAATGCTCCCAAGCCCGGGAGAAAAGCGCTTCGGGGTGGTGCTCTCTCCGGGCCCTTGCCCCTGAGCCTGGGGGCCAGGCAGTTGGAACACACTCCCAGGCCAAGGCAGAACGACATGCACACGTCTGTTCCTGCCCCCTACACCGGCAGAGAGCTCGGGGGAGCCAGAGACTGCCAGGCTGCTGCTGGGCTGGCTGCCTGTGTGGGACGGGGCAGAGCCGACCTAGGGGCAAGTTGGGCCTCTTGCTCTCCCTGCTGCCCTGAGGCTGCTGGGTCAAAGAGGTCTTGGGCATCCAGCCCTTTGCTGGTCCCTTCCCTCTGACGAGGCCCTCTGAGCTCCAGCACCTTGCAGTGTGGAGACAGCCCCTGCCAGCAACCTCCTCTCCAAAGAGGCCTCAACCGAGGCCTAGGCCCAGGGGAAAGGCACCAGCGGGGATGAGCCAGTGGGGGCGCACGGACATGTCTGGACCCAGTCCCCGCAGCCTGCCCCTTGGTGGGGCAGTACCCCCGGAGGCCAGGAAGGTCTGGGCAAGGCTGGCCAGGGGCAGGGGCCCTGCTGGGTCCTGCCCCTGGCCTGTGAGGCCTCTGAGCTCAACCGGCCCTCTCCCACTGGAAGACCTCCCCAGCTGCCTCCAAAGTCCTGTTTGCAAACACTCCCGCCCGCTGTTCACGCCAGGCTCGCACAATGCTCCCAAGCCCGGGAGAAAAGCGCTTCGGGGTGGTGCTCTCTCCGGGCCCTTGCCCCTGAGCCTGGGGGCCAGGCAGTGGGTCCACACTCCCAGACCAAGGCAGAACCACATGCACACGTCTGATCTGCCCCCTGCACCGGCAGAGAGCTCGGGGGAGCCAGAGTCTGTCAGGCAGCTGCTGGGCTGGCCGCCTGTGTGGGAAGGGGCAGAGCCGACCTAGGGGCAAGTTGGGCCTCTTGCTCTCCCTGCTGCCCTGAGGCTGCTGGGCCAAAGACGTCTTGGGCATCCAGCCCTTTGCTGGTCCCTTCCCTCTGACGAGGCCCTCTGAGCTCCAGCACCTTGCAGTGTGGAGACAGCACCTGCCAGCAATCTCCTCTCCAAGGAGGCCTCAACCGAGGCCTAGGCCCAGGGGAAAGGCACCAGCGGGGATGAGCCTGGGGAGGCGCCCGGGCATGTCTGGACCCAGTCCCCGCAGCCTGCCCCTTGGTGGGGCAGTACCCCTGGAGGCCAGGAAGGTCTGGGCAAGGCTGACCAGGGGCAGGGGACCTGCTGGGTCCTGCCCCTGGCCTGTGGGGCCTCTGAGCACAACCGGCCCTCTCCCACTGGAAGACCTCCCCGGCTGCCTCCAAAGGCCGTTTTGCATGCACTCCCGCCCACTGTTCCCACCAAGCGCGCACAATGCTCCCAAGCCCGGGAGAAAAGCGCTTCGGGGTGGTGCTCTCTCCGGGCCCTTGCCCCTGAGCCTGGGGGCCAGGCAGGGGGTCCACACTTCCAGGGCAAGGCAGAACCACATGCACACGTCTGTTCCTGACCCCTGCACCGGCAGAGAGCTCGGGGGAGCCAGAGTCTGTCAGGCAGCTGCTGGGCTGGCCGCCTTTGTGGGAAGGGGCAGAGCTGCCCTAGGGGCAAGTTGGGCCTCTTGCTCTCCCTGCTGCCCTGAGGCTGCTGGGCCAAAGAGGTCTTGGGCATCCAGCCCTTTGCTTGTCCCTTCCCTCTGACGAGGCCCTCTGAGCTCCAGCACCTTGCAGTGTGGAGACAGCCCCTGCCAGCAACCTCCTCTCCAAGGAGGCCTCAACCGAGACCTAGGACCAGGGGAAAGGCACCAGCGGGGATGAGCCTGGGGAGGCGCCCGGGCATGTCTGGACCCAGTGCCCGCAGCCTGCCCCTTGGTGGGGCAGTACCCCCGGAGGCCAGAAAGGTCTGGGAAAGGCTGGCCAGGGGCAGGGGACCTGCTGGGTCCTGCCCCTGGCCTGTGGGGCCTCTGAGCACAACCGGCCCTCTCCCACTGGAAGACCTCCCCGGCTGCCTCCAAAGTCCTGTTTGCCAACACTACCACCCGCTGTTCACGCCAGACTTGCACAATGCTCCCAAGCCCGGGAGAAAAGCGTTTCGGGGTGGTGCTCTCTCCGGGCCCTTGGAAGACCTCCCAAGCTGCCTCCAAAGGCCGGTTTGCAAGCACTTCCGCCCGCTGTTCCCGCCAGCCTCGCACAATGCTCCCAAGCCCGGGAGAAAAGCGCTTCGGGTGGTGTTCTCTCCGTGCCCATGGAAGACCTCCCGGGGTGCCCCCAAAGGCCGGTTTGGAACCACTCCCACTCGCTGTTCCCGCCATCCGCGCAAATGTTCCAAGCCCGGGAGAAAAGCGCTTCTGGGTGGTGCTCTCTCCTGGCCCTTGGAAGACCTCCCCGGCTGCCTCCAAAGGCCGGTTTGCAAGCACTCCCGCCCGCTGTTCCCACCAGCCACGCACAATGCTCCCAAGCCCGGGAGAAAAGCATTTTGGGGTGGTGCTCACACCGGGCCCTGGAAGACCTCCCCGGCTGCCTCCAAAGGACGGTTTTCAAGCACTCCTGCCTGCTGTTCCCGCCACCCGCGCACAATGCTCCCAAGCCCGGGAGAAAAGCGCTTCGGGGTGGTGCTCTCTACAGGCCCTTCGAAAACCTCCCCGGCTGCCTCCAAAGGCCGGTTTGCAAGGACTCCTTCCTGCTGTTCCCGCCAGCCACGCACAATGCTCCCAAGCCCGGGAGAAAAGCATTTTGGGGTGGTGCTCACTCCGGGCCCTTGGAAGACTTCCCCGGCTGCCTCCAATGGCCAGTTTGCAAGCATTCATGGCCGCTGTTCCCACCAGCCGCGCACAATGCTCCCAAGCCCGGGAGAAAAGCTTTTTGGGGTGGTGCTCACACCGGGCCCTGGAAGACCTCCCCGGGTGCCTCCAAAGGCCGGTTTTCAAGCACTCCTGCCTTCTGTTCCCGCCACCTGCGCACAATGCTCCCAAGCCCGGGAGAAAAGCGCTTCGGGGTGGTGCTCTCTACAGGCCCTTGGAAGACCTCCCCGGCTGCCTCCAAAGGCCGGTTTGCAAGGACTCCTTCCTGCTGTTCCCGCCAGCCACGCACAATGCTCCCAAGCCCGGGAGAAAAGCATTTTGGGGTGGTGCTCTCTACAGGCCCTTGGAAGACCTCCCCGGCTGCCTCCAATGGCCAGTTTGAAAGCACTCATGCCCGCTGTTCCCACCAGCCGCGCACAATGCTCCCAAGACCGGGAGAAAAGCTTTTTGGGGTGGTGCTCACACCGGGCCCTGGAAGACCTCCCCGGCTGCCTCCAAAGGCCGGTTTTCAAGCACTCCTGCCTGCTGTTCCCGCCACCTGCGCACAATGCTCCCAAGCCCGGGAGAAAAGCGCTTCGGGGTGGTGCTCTCTACAGGCCCTTGGAAGACCTCCCCGGCTGCCTCCAATGGTCAGTTTGCAAGCACTCATGCCCGCTGTTCCCACCAGCCGCGCACAATGCTCCAAAGCCCGGGAGAAAAGCTTTTTGGGGTGGTGCTCACACCGGGCCCTGGAAGACCTCCCCGGCTGCCTGCAAAGGCCGGTTTTCAAGCACTCCTGCCTGCTGTTCCCGCCACCCGCGCACAATACTCCCAAGCCCGGGAGAAAAGCGCTTCGGGGTGGTGCTCTCTACAGGTCCTTGGAAGACCTCCCCGGCAGCCTCCAAAGGCCGGTTTGCAAGGACTCCTTCCTGCTGTTCCCGCCAGCCACGCACAATGCTCCCAAGCCCGGGAGAAAAGTGCTTCGGGGTGGTGCTCTCTCCGGGCCCTTGGAAGACGTCCCCGGCTGCCTCCAAAGGCCGGTTTGCAAGCACTCATGCCCGTTGTTCCCACCAGCCGCGCACAATGCTCCCAAGCCCGGGAGAAAAGCGCTTCGGGGTGGTGCTCACTCCGGGCCCTTGGAAGACGTCCCCGGCTGCCTCCAATGGCCAGTTTGAAAGCACTCATGCCCGCTGTTCCCACCAGCCGCGCACAATGCTCCCAAGCCCGGGAGAAAAGCTTTTTGGGGTGGTGCTCACACCGGGCCCTGGAAGACCTCCCCGGCTGCCTCAAAAGGCCGGTTTTCAAGCACTCCTGCCTGCTGTTCCCGCCACCTGCGCACAATGCTCCCAAGCCCGGGAGAAAAGCGCTTCGGGGTGGTGCTCTCTACAGGCCCTTGGAAGACCTCCCGGGCTGCCTCCAAAGGCCGGTTTGCAAGGACTCCTTCCTGCTGTTCCCGCCAGCCACGCACAATGCTCCCAAGCCCGGGAGAAAACCATTTTGGGGTGGTGCTCTCTACAGGCCCTTGGAAGACCTCCCCGGCTGCCTCCAATGGCCAGTTTGCAAGCACTCATGCCCGCTGTTCCCACCAGCCACGCACAATGCTCCCAAGCCCGGGAGAAAAGCTTTTTGGGGTGGTGCTCACACCGGGCCCTGGAAGACCTCCCCGGCTTCCTCCAAAGGCCGGTTTTCAAGCACTCCTGCCTGCTGTTCCCGCCACCTGCGCACAATGCTCCCAAGCCCGGGAGAGAAGCGCTTCGGGGTGGTGCTCTCTACAGGCCCTTGGAAGACCTCCCCGGCTGCCTCCAAAGGCCGGTTTGCAAGGACTCCTTCCTGCTGTTCCCGCCAGCCAAGCACAATGCTCCCAAGCCCGGGAAAAAAGCATTTTGGGGTGGTGCTCTCTACAGGCCCTTGGAAGACCTCCCCGGCTGCCTCCAATGGCCAGTTTGAAAACACTCATGCCCGCTGTTCCCACCAGCCGCGCACAATGCTCCCAAGCCCGGGAGAAAAGCTTTTTGGGGTGGTGCTCACACCGGGCCCTGGAAGACCTCTCCGGCTGCCTGCAAAGGCCGGTTTTCAAGCACTCCTGCCTGCTGTTCCCGCCACCCGCGCACAATGCTCCCAAGCCCGGGAGAAAAGCGCTTCGGGGTGGTGCTCTCTACAGGCCCTTGGAAGACCTCCCCGGCTGCCTCCAAAGGCCGGTTTGCAAGGACTCCTTCCTGCTGTTCCCGCCAGCCACGCACAATGCTCCCAAGCCCGGGAGAAAAGCGCTTCGGGGTGGTGCTCTCTCCGGGCCCTTGGAAGACCTCCCCGGCTGCCTCCAAAGGCCGGTTTGCAAGCACTCATGCCCGTTGTTCCCACCAGCCGCGCACAATGCTCCCAAGCCCGGGAGAAAAGCATTTTGGGGTGGTGCTCACTCCGGGCCCTTGGAAGACCTCCCCGGCTGCCTCCAAAGGCCAGTTTGCAAGCACTCCTGTCTGCTGTTCCCGCCAGCCGCGCACAATGCTCCCAAGCCCGGGAGAAAAGCGCTTCGGGGTGGTGCTCTCTCCGGGCACTTTCAAGACCTCCCCGGCTGCCTCCAAAGGCCGGTTTGTAAGTACTCATTCCCGCTGCTTCCGCCAGCCACGCACAATGCTCCCAAGACCGGGAGAAAAGCATTTTTGGGTGGTGCTCTCTCCGGGCCCTTGGAAGACCTCCCGGGCTGCCTCCAAAGGCCGGTTTGCAAGCACTCATGTCCGCTGTTCCCGACAGCCGCGCACAATGCTCCCAAGCCCGGGAGAAAAGCATTTTGGGGTGGTGATCAGTCCGGGCCCTTGGAAGACCTCCCCGGCTGCCTCCAAAGGACAGTTTGCAAGCACTCATGCCCGCTGTTCCCGCCAGCCGCGCACAATGCTCCCAAGACCGTGAGAAAAGCGCTTCGGGGTGGTGGTCTCTCCGGGACCATGGAGGACCTCCCCGGCTGCCCCCAAAGGCCGGTTTGCAAGCACTCCCACTCGCTGTTCCCGCCAGCCACACACAATGTTCCAAAACCCCAGAGAAAAGCGCTTCGGGGTGGTGCTCTCTCCGGGCCCTTGGAAGACTTCTCTGGCTGCCTCCAAAGGCCGGTTTGCAAGAATTCCCTCCCGCTGTCCCACCAGCCGCACACAATGCTCCAGAACCCGAGAGAAAAGCGCTTCGAGGTGGTGCTCTCTCCGGGCCCTTGGAAGAACTCCCCGGCTGCCTCCAATGGGCGGTATGCAAGCACTCATGCCCGCTGTTCCCACCAGCTATGCACAATGCTCCCAAGCATGGGAGAAAAGCATTTTGAGGTGGTGCTCACTCCTTGCCCTTGGAAGACCTCCGCGCCTGCCTTCAAAGGCCGGATTGCAAGCACTCCTGCCTGCTGTTCCCGCCACACGCGCACACTGCTCCCAAGCCCGGGAGAAAAGCGCATCGGGGTGGTGTTCTCTCCGGGCCCATGGAGGACCTCCCCGGCTGCCCCCAAAGGCCGGTTTGCAAGCATTCCCACTAGCTGTTCCCGCCAGCCACGCAAATGCTCCCAAGCCCGGGAGAAAAGCGTTTCGGGGTGGTGCTCTCTCCGGGCCCTTGCCCCTGAACCTGGGGGCAAGGCATGGGGAACACACTCCCAGGCCAAGGCAGAACCACATGCCCACGTCTGTTCCTGTCCCCTGCACCGGCAGAGAGCTTGGGGGAGCCAGAGTCTGTCAGGCAGCTGCTGGGTTGGCCGCCTGTGTGGGAAGGGGCAGAGCCGCCCTAGGGGCAAGTTGGGCCTCTTCCTCTCCCTGCTGCCCTGAGGCTGCTGGGCCAAAGACGTCTTGGGCATCCAGCCCCTTACTGGTCCCTTCCCTCTGACGAGGCCCTCTGAGCTCCAGCACCTTGCAGTGTGGAGACAGCCCCTGCCAGCAACCTCCTCTCCAAGGAGGCCTCAACCGAGGCCTAGGCCCAGGGGAAAGGCACCAGCGGGGATGAGCCAGTGGAGGCGCACGGGCATGTCTGGACCCAGTCCCCGCAGCCTGCCCCTTGGTGGGGCAGTACCCCCGGAGGCCAGGAAGGTCTGGGCAAGGCTGCGAGGGGCAGGGGCCCTGCTGGGTCGTGCCCCTGGCCTGTGGGGCGTCTGAGCACAACCGGCACTCTCCCGCTGGAAGACCTCCCCGTCTGCCTCCAAAGGCCGGTTTGCAAGCACTCCCGCCCGCTATTCCCGCCAGGCACGCACAATGCTCCCAAGCCCGGGAGAAAAGCGCTTCGGGGTGGTGCTCTCTCCGGGCCCTTGCCCCTGAGCCTGGGGGCCAGGCAGTTGGAGCACACTCCCAGGCCAAGGCAGAACGACATGCACACGTCTGTTCCTGCCCCCTACACCGGCAGAGAGCTCGGGGGAGCCAGAGACTGCCAGGCTGCTGCTGGGCTGGCTGCCTGTGTGGGATGGGGCAGAGCCGACCTAGGGGCAAGTTGGGCCTCTTGCTCTCCCTGCTGCCCTGAGGCTGCTGGGTCAAAGAGGTCTTGGGCATCCAGCCCCTTGCTGGTCCCTTCCCTCTGACGAGGCCCTCTGAGCTCCAGCACCTTGCAGTGTGTAGACAGCCCCTGCCAGCAACCTCCTCTCCAAAGAGGCCTCAACCGAGGCCTACGCCCAGGGGAAAGGCACCAGCGGGGATGATCCTGGGGAGGCGCACGGACATGTCTGGACCCAGTCCCCGCAGCCTGCCCCTTGGTGGGGCAGTACCCCCGGAGGCCAGGAAGGTCTGGGCAAGGCTGGCCAGGGGCAGGGGCCCTGCTGGGTCCTGCCCCTGGCCTGTGAGGCCTCTGAGCACAACCGGCCCTCTCCCACTGGAAGACCTCCCCAGCTGCCTCCAAAGTCCTGTTTGCAAACACTCCCGCCCGCTGTTCACGCCAGGCTCGCACAATGCTCCCAAGCCCGGGAGAAAAGCGCTTCGGGGTGGTGCTCTCTCCGGGCCCTTGCCCCTGAGCCTGGGGGCAAGGCAGTGGGTCCACACTCCTAGACCAAGGCAGAACCACATGCACACGTCTGTTCCTGACCCCTGCACCGGCAGAGAGCTCGGGGGAGCCAGAGTCTGTCAGGCAGGTGCTGGGCTGGCCGCCTGTGTGGGAAGGGGCAGAGCCGACCTAGGGGCAAGTTGGGCCTCTTCCTCTCCCTGCTGCCCTGAGGCTGCTGGGCCAAAGAGGTCTTGGGCATCCAGCCCCTTGCTGGTCCCTTCCCTCTGACGAGGCCCTCTGAGCTCCAGCACCTTGCAGTGTGGAGACAGCCCCTGCCAGCAACCTCCTCTCCAATGAGGCCTCAACCGAGGCCTAGGCCCAGGGGAAAGGCACCAGCGGGGATGAGTCTGGGGAGGCGCCCGGGCATGTCTGGACCCAGTCCCCGCAGCCTGCCCCTTGGTGGGGCAGTACCCCCGGAGGCCAGGAAGGTCTGTGCAAGGCTGCCAGGGGCAGGAACAGCGCTGGGTCCTGCCCCTGGCCTGTGGGACGTCTGAGCACAACCGGCACTCTCCCGCTGGAAGACCTCCCCGTCTGCCTCCAAAGGCCGGTTTGCAAGCACTCCCGCCCGCTGTTCCCGCCAGGCACGCACAATGCTCCCAAGCCCGGGAGAAAAGCGCTTCGGGGTGGTGCTCTCTCCGGGCCATTGCCCATAAGCCTGCGGGCCAGGCAGGGGGAACACACTCCCAGGCCAAGACAGAACGACATGAACATGTCTGTTCCTGCCCCCTACACCGGCAGAGAGCTCAGGGGAGCCAGAGTCTCCCAGGCAGGTGCTGGGCTGGCCGCCTGTGTGGGAAGGGGCAGAGCCGACCTAGGGGCAAGTTGGGCCTCTTGCTCTCCCTGCTACCCTGAGTCTGCTGGGCCAAAGACGTCTTGGGCATCCAGCCCTTTGCTGGTCCCTTCCCTCTGACGAGGCCCTCTGAGCTCCAGCACCTTGCAGTGTGGAGACAGCACCTGCCAGCAATCTCCTCTCCAAGGAGGCCTCAACCGAGGCCTAGGCCCAGGGGAAAGGCACCAGCGAGGATGAGCCTGGGGAGGCGCCCGGGCATGTCTGGACCCAGTCCCCGCAGCCTGCCCCTTGGTGGGGCAGTACCCCTGGAGGCCAGGAAGGTCTGGGCAAGGCTGACCAGGGGCAGGGCACCTGCTGGGTCCTGCCCCTGGGCTGTGGGGCCTCTGAGCACAACCGGCCCTCTCCCACTGGAAGACCTCCCCGGCTGCCTCCAAAGGCCGTTTTGCATGCACTCCCGCCCACTGTTCCCACCAAGCGCGCACAATGCTCCCAAGCCCGGGAGAAAAGCGCTTCGTGGTGGTGCTCTCTCCGGGCCCTTGCCCCTGAGCCTGGGGGCCAGGCAGGGGGTCCACACTCCCAGGGCAAGGCAGAACCACATGCACACGTCTGTTCCTGACCCCTGCACCGGCAGAGAGCTCGGGGGAGCCAGAGTCTGTCAGGCAGCTGCTGGGCTGGCCGCCTTTGTGGGAAGGGGCAGAGCCGACCTAGGGGCAAGTTGGGCCTCTTGCTCTCCCTGCTGCCCTGAGGCTGCTGGGCCAAAGAGGTCTTGGGCATCCAGCCCTTTGCTTGTCCCTTCCCTCTGACGAGGCCCTCTGAGCTCCAGCACCTTGCAGTGTGGAGACAGCCCCTGCCAGCAACCTCCTCTCCAAGGAGGCCTCAACCGAGACCTAGGCCCAGGGGAAAGGCACCAGCGGGGATGAGCCTGGGGAGGCGCCCGGGCATGTCTGGACCCAGTCCCCGCAGCCTGCCCCTTGGTGGGGCAGTACCCCCGGAGGCCAGGAAGGTCTGGGAAAGGCTGGCCAGGGGCAGGGGACCTGCTGGGTCCTGCCCCTGGCCTGTGGGGCCTCTGAGCACAACCGGCCCTCTCCCACTGGAAGACCTCCCCGGCTGCCTCCAAAGTCCTGTTTGCCAACACTCCTACCCGCTGTTCACGCCAGACTTGCACAATGCTTCCAAGCCCGGGAGAAAATCGCTTCGGGGTGGTGCTCTCTCCGGGCCCTTGCCCCTGAGCCTGGGGGCAAGGCATGGGGAACACACTCCCAGGCCAAGGCAGAACCACATGCCCACGTCTGTTCCTGTCCCCTGCACCGGCAGAGAGCTTGGGGGAGCCAGAGTCTGTCAGGCAGCTGCTGGGTTGGCCGCCTGTGTGGGAAGGGGCAGAGCTGCCCTAGGGGCAAGTTGGGCCTCTTGCTCTCCCTGCTGCCCTGAGGCTGCTGGGCCAAAGACGTCTTGGGCATCCAGCCCCTTACTGGTCCCTTCCCTCTGACGAGGCCCTCTGAGCTCCAGCACCTTGCAGTGTGGAGACAGCCCCTGCCAGCAACCTCCTCTCCAAGGAGGCCTCAACCGAGACCTAGGCCCAGGGGAAAGGCACCAGCGGGGATGAGCCTGGGGAGGCGCCCGGGCATGTCTGGACCCAGTCCCCGCAGCCTGCCCCTTGGTGGGGCAGTACCCCCGGAGGCCAGGAAGGTCTGGGTAAGGCTGGCCAGGGGCAGGGGCGCTGCTGGGTCCTGCCCCTGGCCTGTGGGGCCTCTGAGCACAACCGGCCCTCTCCCACTGGAAGACCTCCCCGGCTGCCTCCAAAGGCCGGTTTGCAAGCACTCCCGCCCACTGTTCCCGCCAGGCGCGCACAATGCTCCCAAGCCCGGGAGAAAAGCGCTTCGGGGTGGTGGTCTCTCCGGGCCCTTGCCCCTGAGCCTGGGGGCCAGGCAGGGGATCCACAGTCCCAGGCCAAGGCACAACAACATGCACACGTCTGTTCCTGCCCCCTCCACTGGCAGAGAGCTGGGGGGAGCCAGAGTCTGTCAGGCAGCTGCTGGGCTGGCCGCCTGTGTGGGAAGGGGCAGAGCCGACCTAGGGGCAAGTTGGGCCTCTTGCTCTCCCTGCTGCCCTGAGGCTGCTGGACCAAAGAGGTCTTGGGCATCCAGCCCCTTGCTGGTCCCTTCCCTCTGACGAGGCCCTCTGAGCTCCAGCACCTTGCAGTGTGGAGACAGCACCTGCCAGCAACCTCCTCTCCAAGGAGGCCTCAACCGAGGCCTAGGCCCAGGGGAAAGGCACCAGCGGGGATGAGCCAGGGGAGGCGCACGGGCATATCAGGACCCAGTCCCCGCAGCCTGCCCCTTGGTGGGGCAGTACCCCCGGAGGCCAGGAAGGTCTGGGCAAGGCTGGCCAGGGGCAGGGTCCCTGCTGGGTCCTGCCCCTGGCCTGTGGGGCCTCTGAGCACAACCGGCCCTCTCCCACTGGAAGACCTCCCCGGTTGCCTCCAAAGACGGGTTTGCCAACACTCCCGCCCGCTGTTCCCGCCAGGCACGCACAACGCTCCCAAGGCCAGGAGAAAAGCGCTTCGGGGTGTTGCTCTCTCCGGGCCCTTGCCCCTGAGCCTGGGGTCCAGGCAGTGGGTCCACACTCCCAGACCAAGGCAGAACCACATGCACACGTCTGTTCCTGACCCCTGCACCGGCAGAGAGCTCGGGGGAGCCAGAGTCTGTCAGGCAGCTGCTGGGTTGGCTGCCTGTGTGGGAAGGGGCAGAGCCGCCCTAGGGTCAAGTTGGGCCTCTTGCTCTCCCTGCTGCCCTGAGTCTGCTGGGCCAAAGACGTCTTGGGCATCCAGCCCCTTACTGGTCCCTTCCCTCTGACGAGGCCCTCTGAGCTCCAGCACCTTGCAGTGTGGAGACAGCCCCTGCCAGCAACCTCCTCTCCAAGGAGGCCTCAACCGAGGCCTAGGCCCAGGGGAAAGGCACCAGCGGGGATGAGCCTGGGGAGGCGCCCGGGCATGTCTGGACCCAGGCCCCGCAGCCTGCCCCTTGGTGGGGCAGTACCCCCGGAGGCCAGGAAGGTCTGGGCAAGGCTGGCCAGGTGCAGGGGCCCTTCTGCGTCCTGCCCCTGGCCTGTGGGTCCTCTGAGCACAACCGGCCCTCTCCCACTGGAAGACATCCCCGGCTGCCTCCAAAGGCCGGTTTGCAAGCGCTCCCGCCCACTGTTCCCAGCAGGCGTGCACAATGCTCCCAAGCCCGGGAGAAAAGCGCTTCAGGGTGGTGCTCTCTCCGGGCCCTTGCCCCTGAGCCTGGGGGCAAGGCAGGGTGTCCACACTCCCAGGACAAGGCAGAACCACATGCACACGTCTGATCTGCCCCCTGCACCGGCAGAGAGCTCGGGAGAGCCAGAGTCTGTCAGGCAGCTGCTGGGCTGGCGGCCTGTGTGGGAAGGGGCAGAGCCGACCTAGGGGCAAGTTGGGCCTCTTGCTCTCCCTGCTGCCCTGAGGCTGCTGGGCCAAAGACGTCTTGGGCATCCAGCCCTTTGCTGGTCCCTTCCCTCTGACGAGGCCCTCTGATCTCCAGCACCTTGCAGTGTGGAGACAGCCCCTGCCAGCAACCTCCTCTCCAAGGAGGCCTCAACCGAGGCCTAGGCCCAGGGGAAAGGCACCAGCGGGGATGAGCCTGGGGAGGCGCCCGGGCATGTCTGGACCCAGTCCCCGCAGCCTGCCCCTTGGTGGGGCAGTACCCCCGGAGGCCAGGAAGGTCTGGGCAAGGCTGCCAGGGGCAGGGACACTGCTGGGTCCTGCCCCTGGCCTGTGGGGCGTCTGAGCACAACCGGCACTCTCCCGCTGGAAGACCTCCCCGGCTGCCTCGAAAGGCCGGTTTGCAAGCACTCCCGCCCGCTGTTCCCGCCAGGCACGCACAATGCTCCCAAGCCCGGGAGAAAAGCGCTTCGGGGTGGTGCTCTCACCGGGCCCTTGCCCCTGAGCCTGGGGGCCAGGCAGGGGGAACACACTCCCAGGCCAAGGCAGAACGACATGCACACGTCTGTTCCTGCCCCCTACACCGGCAGAGAGCTCGGGGGAGCCAGAGACTGCCAGGCTGCTGCTGGGCTGGCCGCCTGTGTGGGACGGGGCAGAGCCGACCTAGGGGCAAGTTGGGCCTCTTGCTCTCCCTGCTGCCCTGAGGCTGCTGGGTCAAAGAGGTCTTGGGCATCCAGCCCTTTGCTGGTCCCTTCCCTCTGACGAGGCCCTCTGATCTCCAGCACCTTGCAGTGTGGAGACAGCCCCTGCCAGCAACCTCCTCTCCAAGGAGGCCTCAACCGAGGCCTAGGCCCAGGGGAAAGGCACCAGCGGGGATGAGCCTGGGGAGGCGCCCGGGCATGTCTGGACCCAGTCCCCGCAGCCTGCCCCTTGGTGGGGCAGTACCCCCGGAGGCCAGGAAGGTCTGGGCAAGGCTGGCCAGGGTCAGGGGCCCTGCTGGGTCCTGCTCCTGGCCTGTGGGGCCTCTGAGCACAACCGGCCCTCTCCCACTGGAAGACCTCCCCGGCTGCCTCCAAAGTCCTGTTTGCAAACACTCCCGCCCGCTGTTCACGCCAGGCTCGCACAATGCTCCCAAGCCCGGGAGAAAAGCGCATTGGGGTGGTTCTCTCTCCGGGCCCTTGCCCCTGAGCCTGGGGGCAAGGCACGGGGAACACACTCCCTGGCCAAGGCAGAACCACATGCCCACGTCTGTTCCTGTCCCCTGCACCGGCAGAGAGCTTGGGGGAGCCAGAGTCTGGCAGGCAGCTGCTGGGTTGGCCGCCTGTGTGGGAAGGGGCAGAGCCGACCTAGGGGCAAGTTGGGCCTCTTACTCTCCCTGCTGCCCTGAGGCTGCTGGGCCAAAGACGTCTTGGGCATCCAGCCCCTTACTGGTCCCTTCCCTCTGACGAGGCCCTCTGAGCTCCAGCACCTTGCAGTGTGGAGACAGCCCCTGCCAGCAACCTCCTCTCCAAGGAGGCCTCAACCGAGGCCTAGGCCCAGGGGAAAGGCACCAGCGGGGATGAGCCAGGGGAGGCGCCCGAGCATGTCTGGACCCAGTCCCCGCAGCCTGCCCCTTGGTGGGGCAGTACCCCCGGAGGCCAGGAAGGTCTGGGCAAGGCTGGCCAGGGGCAGGGGCCCTGCTGCGTCCTGCCCCTGGCCTGTGGGGCCTCTGAGCACAACCGGCCCTCTCCCACTGGAAGACCTCCCCGGCTGTCTCCAAAGCCCGGTTTGCAAGCGCGCCCGCCCACTGTTCCCAGCAGGCGTGCACAATGCTCCCAAGCCCGGGAGAAAAGCGCTTCAGGGTGGTGCTCTCTCCGGGCCCTTGCCCCTGAGCCTGGGGGCAAGGCAGGGTGTCCACACTCCCAGGCCAAGGCAGAACCACATGCACACGTCTGATCTGCCCCCTGCACCGGCAGAGAGCTCGGGGGAGCCAGAGTCTGTCAGGCAGCTGCTGGGTTGGCCGCCTGTGTGGGAAGGGGCAGAGCCGACCTAGGGGCAAGTTGGGCCTCTTGCTCTCCCTGCTGCCCTGAGGCTGCTGGGCCAAAGAGGTCTTGGCCATCCAGCCCCTTGCTGGTCCCTTCCCTCTGACGAGGCCCTCTGAGCTCCAGCACCTTGCAGTGTGGAGACAGCCCCGGCCAGCAACCTCCTCTCCAAGGAGGCCTCAACCGAGGCCTAGGCCCAGGGGAAAGGCACCAGCGGGGATGAGCCTGGGGAGGCGCCCGGGCATGACTGGACCCAGTCCCCGCAGCCTGCCCCTTGGTGGGGCAGTACCCCCGGAGGCCAGGAAGGTCTGGGCAAGGCTGGCCAGGGTCAGGGGCCCTGCTGGGTCCTGCCCCTGGCCTGTGGGGCCTCTGAGCACAACCGGCCCTCTCCCACTGGAAGACCTCCCCGGCTGCCTCCAAAGGCCGGTTTGCCAACACTCCCGCCCGCTGTTCTCGCCAGGCACGCACAATTCTCCCAAGCCCGGGAGAAAAGCGCTTCGGTGTGTTGCTCTCTCCGGGCCCTTGCCCCTGAGTGTGGGGGCCAGGCAGTGGTTCCACACTCCCAGACCAAGGCAGAACCACATGCACACGTCTGTTCCTGACCCCTGCACCGGCAGAGAGCTCGGGGGAGCCAGAGTCTGTCAGGCAGCTGCTGGGCTGGCCGCCTGTGTGGGAAGGGGCAGAGCCGACCTAGGGGCAAGTTGGGCCTCTTGCTCTCCCTGCTGCCCTGAGGCTGCTGGGCCAAAGAGGTCTTGGGCATCCAGCCCCTTGCTGGTCCCTTCCCTCTGACGAGGCCCTCTGAGCTCCAGCACCTTGCAGTGTGGAGACAGCCCCTGCCAGCAACCTCCTCTCCAAGGAGGCCTCAACCGAGGCCTAGGCCCAGGGGAAAGGCACCAGCGGGGATGAGCCAGTGGAGGCGCACGGGCATGTCTGGACCCAGTCCCCGCAGCCTGCCCCTTGGTGGGGCAGTACCCCCGGAGGCCAGGAAGGTCTGGGCAAGGCTGCCAGGGGCAGGGACACTGCTGGGGCTGCCCCTGGCCTGTGGGGCGTCTGAGCACAACCGGCACTCTCCCGCTGGAAGACCTCCCCGGCTGCCTCCAAAGGCCGGTTAACAAGCGCTCCCGCCCACTGTTCCCAGCAGGCGTGCACAATGCTCCCAAGCCCGGGAGAAAAGCGCTTCGGGGTGGTGCTCTCTCCGGGCCCTTGCCCCTGAGCCTGGGGGCCAGGCAGTTGGAACACACTCCCAGGCCAAAGCAGAACGACATGCACACGTCTGTTCCTGCCCCCTACACCGGCAGAGAGCTCGGGGGAGCCAGAGACTGCCAGGCTGCTGCTGGGCTGGCTGCCTGTGTGGGACGGGGCAGAGCCGACCTAGGGGCAAGTTGGGCCTCTTGCTCTCCCTGCTGCCCTGAGGCTGCTGGGTCAAAGAGGTCTTGGGCATCCAGCCCTTTGCTGGTCCCTTCCCTCTGACGAGGCCCTCTGAGCTCCAGCACCTTGCAGTGTGGAGATAGCCCCTGCCAGCAACCTCCTCTCCAAAGAGGCCTCAACCGAGGCCTACGCCCAGGGGAAAAGCACCAGCGGGGATGATCCTGGGGAGGCGCACGGACATGTCTGGACCCAGTCCCCGCAGCCTGCCCCTTGGTGGGGCAGTACCCCCGGAGGCCAGGAAGGTCTGGGCAAGGCTGGCCAGGGGCAGGGGCCCTGCTGGGTCCTGCCCCTGGCCTGTGAGGCCTCTGAGCACAACCAGCCCTCTCCCACTGGAAGACCTCCCCAGCTGCATCCAAAGTCCTGTTTGCAAACACTCCCGCCCGCTGTTCACGCCAGGCTCGCACAATGCTCCCAAGCCCGGGAGAAAAGCGCTTCGGGGTGGTGCTCTCTCCGGGCCCTTGCCCCTGAGCCTGGGGGCCAGGCAGTGGGTCCACACTCCCAGACCAAGGCAGAACCACATGCACACGTCTTTTCCTGACCCCTGCACCGGCAGAGAGCTCGGGGGAGCCAGAGTCTGTCAGGCAGGTGCTGGGCTGGCCGCCTGTGTGGGAAGGGGCAGAGCCGACCTAGGGGCAAGTTGGGCCTCTTCCTCTCCCTGCTGCCCTGAGGCTGCTGGGCCAAAGAGGTCTTGGCCATCCAGCCCCTTGCTGGTCCCTTCCCTCTGACGAGGCCCTCTGAGCTCCAGCACCTTGCAGTGTGGAGACAGCCCCTGCCAGCAACCTCCTCTCCAATGAGGCCTCAACCGAGGCCTAGGCCCAGGGGAAAGGCACCAGCGGGGATGAGCCTGGGGAGGCGCCCGGGCATGTCTGGACCCAGTCCCCGCAGCCTGCCCCTTGGTGGGGCAGTACCCCCGGATGCCAGGAAGGTCTGTGCAAGGCTGCCAGGGGCAGGGACAGCGCTGGGTCCTGCCCCTGGCCGTTGGGACGTCTGAGCACAACCGGCACTCTCCCGCTGGAAGACCTCCCCGTCTGCCTCCAAAGGCCGGTTTGCAAGCACTCCCGCCCGCTGTTCCCGCCAGGCACGCACAATGCTCCCAAGCCCGGGAGAAAAGCGCTTCGGGGTGGTGCTCTCTCCGGGCCCTTGCCCCTGAGCCTGGGGGCCAGGCAGGGGGTCCACACTCCCAGGGCAAGGCAGAACCACATGCACACGTCTGTTCCTGACCCCTGCACCGGCAGAGAGCTCGGGGGAGCCAGAGTCTGTCAGGCAGCTGCTGGGCTGGCCGCCTTTGTGGGAAAGGGCAGAGCCGACCTAGGGGCAAGTTGGGCCTCTTGCTCTCCCTGCTGCCCTGAGGCTGCTGGGCCAAAGAGGTCTTGGGCATCCAGCCCTTTGCTTGTCCCTTCCCTCTGACGAGGCCCTCTGAGCTCCAGCACCTTGCAGTGTGGAGACAGCCCCTGCCAGCAACCTCCTCTCCAAGGAGGCCTCAACCGAGACCTAGGACCAGGGGAAAGGCACCAGCGGGGATGAGCCTGGGGAGGCGCCCGGGCATGTCTGGACCCAGTCCCCGCAGACTGCCCCTTGGTGGGGCAGTACCCCCGGAGGCCAGGAAGGTCTGGGAAAGGCTGGCCAGGGGCAGGGGACCTGCTGGGTCCTGCCCCTGGCCTGTGGGGCCTCTGAGCACAACCGGCCCTCTCCCACTGGAAGACCTCCCCGGCTGCCTCCAAAGTCCTGTTTGCCAACACTACCACCCTCTGTTCACGCCAGACTTGCACAATGCTCCCAAGCCCGGGAGAAAAGTGCTTCGGGGTGGTGCTCTCTCCGGGCCCTTGCCCCTGAGCCTCGGGGCAAGGCATGGGGAACACACTCCCAGGCCAAGGCAGAACCACATGCACACGTCTGTTCCTGACCCCTGCACCGGCAGAGAGCTCGGGGGAGCCAGAGTCTGTCAGGCAGCTGCTGGGTTGGCTGCCTGTGTGGGAAGGGGCAGAGCCGACCTAGGGGCAAGTTGGGCCTCTTGCTCTCCCTGCTGCCCTGAGGCTGCTGGGCCAAAGAGGTCTTGGGCATCCAGCCCCTTGCTGGTCCCTTCCCGCTGACGAGGCCCTCTGAGCTCCAGCACCTTGCAGTGTGGAGACAGCCCCTGCCAGCAACCTCCTCTCCGAGGAGGCATCAACCGAGGCCTATGCCCAGGGGAAAGGCACCAGCGGGGATGAGCCAGGGGAGGCGCCCAGGCATGTCTGGACCCAGTCCCCGCAGCCTGCCCCTTGGTGGGGCAGTACCCCCGGAGGCCAGGAAGGTCTGGGCAAGGCTGGCCAGGGGCAGGGGACCTGCTGGGTCCTGCCCCTGGCCTGTGAGGCCTCTGAGCACAACCGGCCCTCTCCCACTGGAAGACCTCCACGGCTGCCTCCAAAGTCCTGTTTGCAAACACTCCCGCCCGCTGTTCACGCCAGGCTCGCACAGTGCTCCCAAGCCCGGGAGAAAAGCGCTTAGGGGTGGTGCTCTCTCCGGGCCCTTGCCCCTGAGCCTGGGGGCAAGGCAGGGGGAACACACTCCCAGGCCAAGGCAGAACCACATGCCCACGTCTGTTCCTGTCCCCTGCACCGGCAGAGAGCTTGGGGGAGCCAGAGTCTGTCAGGCAGCTGCTGGGTTGGCCGCCTGTGTGGGAAGGGGCAGAGCCGCCCTAGGGGCAAGTTGGGCCTCTTGCTCTCCCTGCTGCCCTGAGGCTGCTGGGCCAAAGACGTCTTGGGCATCCAGCCCCTTACTGGTCCCTTCCCTCTGACGAGGCCCTCTGAGCTCCAGCACCTTGCAGTGTGGAGACAGCCCCTGCCAGCAACCTCCTCTCCAAGGAGGCCTCAACCGAGGCCTAGGCCCAGGGGAAAGGCACCAGCGGGGATGAGCCTGGGGAGGCGCCCGGGCATGTCTGGACCCAGGCCCCGCAGCCTGCCCCTTGGTGGGGCAGTACCCCCGGAGGCCAGGAAGGTCTGGGCAAGGCTGGCCAGGGGCAGGGGCCCTGCTGCGTCCTGCCCCTGGCCTGTGGGGCCTCTGAGCACAACCGGCCCTCTCCCACTGGAAGACCTCCCCAGCTGCCTCCAAAGGCCGGTTTGCAAGCGCTCCCGCCCACTGTTCCCAGCAGGCGTGCACAATGCTCCCAAGCCCGGGAGAAAAGCGCTTCAGGGTGGTGCTCTCTCCGGGCCCTTGCCCCTGAGCCTGGGGGCAAGGCAGTGGGTCCACACTCCCAGACCAAGGCAGAACCACATGCACACGTCTGATCTGTCCCCTGCAACGGCAGAGAGCTCGGGGGAGCCAGAGTCTGTCAGGCAGCTGCTGGGCTGGCCGCCTGTGTGGGAAGGGGCAGAGCCGACCTAGGGGCAAGTTGGGCCTCTTGCTCTCCCTGCTGCCCTGAGGCTGCAGGGCCAAAGAGGTCTTGGGCATCCAGCCCCTTGCTGGTCCCTTCCCGCTGACGAGGCCCTCTGAGCTCCAGCACCTTGCAGTGTGGAGACAGCCCCTGCCAGCAACCTCCTCTCCAAGGAGGCCTCAACCGAGGCCTAGGCCCAGGGGAAAGGCACCAGCGGGGATGAGCCTGGGGAGGCTCCCGGGCATGTCTGGACCCAGTCCCCGCAGCCTGCCCCTTGGTGGGGCAGTACCCCCGGAGGCCAGGAAGGTCTGGGCAAGGCTGCCAGGGGCAGGGACACTGCTGGGTCCTGCCCCTGGCCTGTGGGGCGTCTGAGCACAACCGGCACTCTCCCGCTGGAAGACCTCCCCGTCTGCCTCGAAAGGCCGGTTTGCAAGCACTCCCGCCCGCTGTTCCCGCCAGGCACGCACAATGCTCCCAAGCCCGGGAGAAAAGCGCTTCGGGGTGGTGCTCTCACCGGGCCCTTGCCCCTGAGCCTGGGGGCCAGGCAGGGGGAACACACTCCCAGGCCAAGGCAGAACGACATGCACACGTCTGTTCCTGCCCCCTACACCGGCAGAGAGCTCGGGGGAGCCAGAGACTGCCAGGCTGCTGCTGGGCTGGCCGCCTGTGTGGGACGGGGCAGAGCCGACCTAGGGGCAAGTTGGGCCTCTTGCTCTCCCTGCTGCCCTGAGGCTGCTGGGTCAAAGAGGTCTTGGGCATCCAGCCCTTTGCTGGTCCCTTCCCTCTGACGAGGCCCTCTGATCTCCAGCACCTTGCAGTGTGGAGACAGCCCCTGCCAGCAACCTCCTCTCCAAGGAGGCCTCAACCGAGGCCTAGGCCCAGGGGAAAGGCACCAGCGGGGATGAGCCTGGGGAGGCGCCCGGGCATGTCTGGACCCAGTCCCCGCAGCCTGCCCCTTGGTGGGGCAGTACCCCCGGAGGCCAGGAAGGTCTGGGCAAGGTGGCCAGGGTCAGGGGCCCTGCTGGGTCCTGCCCCTGGCCTGTGGGGCCTCTGAGCACAACCGGCCCTCTCCCACTGGAAGACCTCCCCGGCTGCCTCCAAAGTCCTGTTTGCAAACACTTACGCCCGCTGTTCACGCCAGGCTCGCACAATGCTCCCAAGCCCGGGAGAAAAGCGCATTGGGGTGGTTCTCTCTCCGGGCCCTTGCCCCTGAGCCTGGGGGCAAGGCACGGGGAACACACTCCCTGGCCAAGGCAGAACCACATGCCCACGTCTGTTCCTGTCCCCTGCACCGGCAGAGAGCTTGGGGGAGCCAGAGTCTGGCAGGCAGCTGCTGGGTTGGCCGCCTGTGTGGGAAGGGGCAGAGCCGACCTAGGGGCAAGTTGGGCCTCTTACTCTCCCTGCTGCCCTGAGGCTGCTGGGCCAAAGACGTCTTGGGCATCCAGCCCCTTACTGGTCCCTTCCCTCTGACGAGGCCCTCTGAGCTCCAGCACCTTGCAGTGTGGAGACAGCCCCTGCCAGCAACCTCCTCTCCAAGGAGGCCTCAACCGAGGCCTAGGCCCAGGGGAAAGGCACCAGCGGGGATGAGCCAGGGGAGGCGCCCGAGCATGTCTGGACCCAGTCCCCGCAGCCTGCCCCTTGGTGGGGCAGTACCCCCGGAGGCCAGGAAGGTCTGGGCAAGGCTGGCCAGGGGCAGGGGCCCTGCTGCGTCCTGCCCCTGGCCTGTGGGGCCTCTGAGCACAACCGGCCCTCTCCCACTGGAAGACCTCCCCGGCTGTCTCCAAAGCCCGGTTTGCAAGCGCGCCCGACCACTGTTCCCAGCAGGCGTGCACAATGCTCCCAAGCCCGGGAGAAAAGCGCTTCAGGGTGGTGCTCTCTCCGGGCCCTTGCCCCTGAGCCTGGGGGCAAGGCAGGGTGTCCACACTCCCAGGCCAAGGCAGAACCACATGCACACGTCTGATCTGCCCCCTGCACCGGCAGAGAGCTCGGGGGAGCCAGAGTCTGTCAGGCAGCTGCTGGGTTGGCCGCCTGTGTGGGAAGGGGCAGAGCCGACCTAGGGGCAAGTTGGGCCTCTTGCTCTCCCTGCTGCCCTGAGGCTGCTGGGCCAAAGAGGTCTTGGCCATCCAGCCCCTTGCTGGTCCCTTCCCTCTGACGAGGCCCTCTGAGCTCCAGCACCTTGCAGTGTGGAGACAGCCCCGGCCAGCAACCTCCTCTCCAAGGAGGCCTCAACCGAGGCCTAGGCCCAGGGGAAAGGCACCAGCGGGGATGAGCCTGGGGAGGCGCCCGGGCATGACTGGACCCAGTCCCCGCAGCCTGCCCCTTGGTGGGGCAGTACCCCCGGAGGCCAGGAAGGTCTGGGCAAGGCTGGCCAGGGTCAGGGGCCCTGCTGGGTCCTGCCCCTGGCCTGTGGGGCCTCTGAGCACAGCCGGCCCTCTCCCACTGGAAGACCTCCCCGGCTGCCTCCAAAGGCCGGTTTGCCAACACTCCCGCCCGCTGTTCTCGCCAGGCACGCACAATTCTCCCAAGCCCGGGAGAAAAGCGCTTCGGTGTGTTGCTCTCTCCGGGCCCTTGCCCCTGAGTGTGGGGGCCAGGCAGTGGTTCCACACTCCCAGACCAAGGCAGAACCACATGCACACGTCTGTTCCTGACCCCTGCACCGGCAGAGAGCTCGGGGGAGCCAGAGTCTGTCAGGCAGCTGCTGGGCTGGCCGCCTGTGTGGGAAGGGGCAGAGCCGACCTAGGGGCAAGTTGGGCCTCTTGCTCTCCCTGCTGCCCTGAGGCTGCAGGGCCAAAGAGGTCTTGGGCATCCAGCCCCTTGCTGGTCCCTTCCCGCTGACGAGGCCCTCTGAGCTCCAGCACCTTGCAGTGTGGAGACAGCCCCTGCCAGCAACCTCCTCTCCAAGGAGGCCTCAACCGAGGCCTAGGCCCAGGGGAAAGGCACCAGCGGGGATGAGCCTGGGGAGGCTCCCGGGCATGTCTGGACCCAGTCCCCGCAGCCTGCCCCTTGGTGGGGCAGTACCCCCGGAGGCCAGGAAGGTCTGGGCAAGGCTGCCAGGGGCAGGGACACTGCTGGGTCCTGCCCCTGGCCTGTGGGGCGTCTGAGCACAACCGGCACTCTCCCGCTGGAAGACCTCCCCGTCTGCCTCGAAAGGCCGGTTTGCAAGCACTCCCGCCCGCTGTTCCCGCCAGGCACGCACAATGCTCCCAAGCCCGGGAGAAAAGCGCTTCGGGGTGGTGCTCTCACCGGGCCCTTGCCCCTGAGCCTGGGGGCCAGGCAGGGGGAACACACTCCCAGGCCAAGGCAGAACGACATGCACACGTCTGTTCCTGCCCCCTACACCGGCAGAGAGCTCGGGGGAGCCAGAGACTGCCAGGCTGCTGCTGGGCTGGCCGCCTGTGTGGGACGGGGCAGAGCCGACCTAGGGGCAAGTTGGGCCTCTTGCTCTCCCTGCTGCCCTGAGGCTGCTGGGTCAAAGAGGTCTTGGGCATCCAGCCCTTTGCTGGTCCCTTCCCTCTGACGAGGCCCTCTGATCTCCAGCACCTTGCAGTGTGGAGACAGCCCCTGCCAGCAACCTCCTCTCCAAGGAGGCCTCAACCGAGGCCTAGGCCCAGGGGAAAGGCACCAGCGGGGATGAGCCTGGGGAGGCGCCCGGGCATGTCTGGACCCAGTCCCCGCAGCCTGCCCCTTGGTGGGGCAGTACCCCCGGAGGCCAGGAAGGTCTGGGCAAGGTGGCCAGGGTCAGGGGCCCTGCTGGGTCCTGCCCCTGGCCTGTGGGGCCTCTGAGCACAACCGGCCCTCTCCCACTGGAAGACCTCCCCGGCTGCCTCCAAAGTCCTGTTTGCAAACACTTACGCCCGCTGTTCACGCCAGGCTCGCACAATGCTCCCAAGCCCGGGAGAAAAGCGCATTGGGGTGGTTCTCTCTCCGGGCCCTTGCCCCTGAGCCTGGGGGCAAGGCACGGGGAACACACTCCCTGGCCAAGGCAGAACCACATGCCCACGTCTGTTCCTGTCCCCTGCACCGGCAGAGAGCTTAGGGGAGCCAGAGTCTGGCAGGCAGCTGCTGGGTTGGCCGCCTGTGTGGGAAGGGGCAGAGCCGACCTAGGGGCAAGTTGGGCCTCTTACTCTCCCTGCTGCCCTGAGGCTGCTGGGCCAAAGACGTCTTGGGCATCCAGCCCCTTACTGGTCCCTTCCCTCTGACGAGGCCCTCTGAGCTCCAGCACCTTGCAGTGTGGAGACAGCCCCTGCCAGCAACCTCCTCTCCAAGGAGGCCTCAACCGAGGCCTAGGCCCAGGGGAAAGGCACCAGCGGGGATGAGCCAGGGGAGGCGCCCGAGCATGTCTGGACCCAGTCCCCGCAGCCTGCCCCTTGGTGGGGCAGTACCCCCGGAGGCCAGGAAGGTCTGGGCAAGGCTGGCCAGGGGCAGGGGCCCTGCTGCGTCCTGCCCCTGGCCTGTGGGGCCTCTGAGCACAACCGGCCCTCTCCCACTGGAAGACCTCCCCGGCTGTCTCCAAAGCCCGGTTTGCAAGCGCGCCCGCCCACTGTTCCCAGCAGGCGTGCACAATGCTCCCAAGCCCGGGAGAAAAGCGCTTCAGGGTGGTGCTCTCTCCGGGCCCTTGCCCCTGAGCCTGGGGGCAAGGCAGGGTGTCCACACTCCCAGGCCAAGGCAGAACCACATGCACACGTCTGATCTGCCCCCTGCACCGGCAGAGAGCTCGGGGGAGCCAGAGTCTGTCAGGCAGCTGCTGGGTTGGCCGCCTGTGTGGGAAGGGGCAGAGCCGACCTAGGGGCAAGTTGGGCCTCTTGCTCTCCCTGCTGCCCTGAGGCTGCTGGGCCAAAGAGGTCTTGGCCATCCAGCCCCTTGCTGGTCCCTTCCCTCTGACGAGGCCCTCTGAGCTCCAGCACCTTGCAGTGTGGAGACAGCCCCGGCCAGCAACCTCCTCTCCAAGGAGGCCTCAACCGAGGCCTAGGCCCAGGGGAAAGGCACCAGCGGGGATGAGCCTGGGGAGGCGCCCGGGCATGACTGGACCCAGTCCCCGCAGCCTGCCCCTTGGTGGGGCAGTACCCCCGGAGGCCAGGAAGGTCTGGGCAAGGCTGGCCAGGGTCAGGGGCCCTGCTGGGTCCTGCCCCTGGCCTGTGGGGCCTCTGAGCACAACCGGCCCTCTCCCACTGGAAGACCTCCCCGGCTGCCTCCAAAGGCCGGTTTGCCAACACTCCCGCCCGCTGTTCTCGCCAGGCACGCACAATTCTCCCAAGCCCGGGAGAAAAGCGCTTCGGTGTGTTGCTCTCTCCGGGCCCTTGCCCCTGAGTGTGGGGGCCAGGCAGTGGTTCCACACTCCCAGACCAAGGCAGAACCACATGCACACGTCTGTTCCTGACCCCTGCACCGGCAGAGAGCTCGGGGGAGCCAGAGTCTGTCAGGCAGCTGCTGGGCTGGCCGCCTGTGTGGGAAGGGGCAGAGCCGACCTAGGGGCAAGTTGGGCCTCTTGCTCTCCCTGCTGCCCTGAGGCTGCTGGGCCAAAGAGGTCTTGGGCATCCAGCCCCTTGCTGGTCCCTTCCCTCTGACGAGGCCCTCTGAGCTCCAGCACCTTGCAGTGTGGAGACAGCCCCTGCCAGCAACCTCCTCTCCAAGGAGGCCTCAACCGAGGCCTAGGCCCAGGGGAAAGGCACCAGCGGGGATGAGCCAGTGGAGGCGCACGGGCATGTCTGGACCCAGTCCCCGCAGCCTGCCCCTTGGTGGGGCAGTACCCCCGGAGGCCAGGAAGGTCTGGGCAAGGCTGCCAGGGGCAGGGACACTGCTGGGGCTGCCCCTGGCCTGTGGGGCGTCTGAGCACAACCGGCACTCTCCCGCTGGAAGACCTCCCCGGCTGCCTCCAAAGGCCGGTTAACAAGCGCTCCCGCCCACTGTTCCCAGCAGGCGTGCACAATGCTCCCAAGCCCGGGAGAAAAGCGCTTCGGGGTGGTGCTCTCTCCGGGCCCTTGCCCCTGAGCCTGGGGGCCAGGCAGTTGGAACACACTCCCAGGCCAAAGCAGAACGACATGCACACGTCTGTTCCTGCCCCCTACACCGGCAGAGAGCTCGGGGGAGCCAGAGACTGCCAGGCTGCTGCTGGGCTGGCTGCCTGTGTGGGACGGGGCAGAGCCGACCTAGGGGCAAGTTGGGCCTCTTGCTCTCCCTGCTGCCCTGAGGCTGCTGGGTCAAAGAGGTCTTGGGCATCCAGCCCTTTGCTGGTCCCTTCCCTCTGACGAGGCCCTCTGAGCTCCAGCACCTTGCAGTGTGGAGATAGCCCCTGCCAGCAACCTCCTCTCCAAAGAGGCCTCAACCGAGGCCTACGCCCAGGGGAAAAGCACCAGCGGGGATGATCCTGGGGAGGCGCACGGACATGTCTGGACCCAGTCCCCGCAGCCTGCCCCTTGGTGGGGCAGTACCCCCGGAGGCCAGGAAGGTCTGGGCAAGGCTGGCCAGGGGCAGGGGCCCTGCTGCGTCCTGCCCCTGGCCTGTGGGTCCTCAGAGCACAACCGGCCCTCTCCCACTGGAAGACCTCCCCGGCTGCCTCCAAAGGCCGGTTTGCAAGCGCTCCCACCCACTGTACCCAGCAGGCGTGCACAATGCTCCCAAGCCCGGGAGAAAAGCGCTTCAGGGTGGTGCTCTCTCCGGGCCCTTGCCCCTGAGCCTGGGGGCAAGGCAGGGTGTCCACACTCCCAGGACAAGGCAGAACCACATGCACACGTCTGTTCCTGCCCCCTATACCGGCAGAGAGCTCGGGGAAGCCAGAGACTGCCAGGCTGCTGCTGGGCTGGCTGCCTGTGTGGGACGGGGCAGAGCCGACTTAGGGGCAAGTTGGGCCTCTTGCTCTCCCTGCTGCGCTGAGGCTGCTGGGTCAAAGAGGTCTTGGGCATCCAGCCCCTTGCTGGTCCCTTCCCTCTGATGAGGCCCTCTGAGCTCCAGCACCTTGCAGTGTGGAGACAGCCCCTGCCAGCAACCTCCTCTCCAAGGAGGCCTAAACCGAGGCCTAGGCACAGGGGAAAGGCACCAGCGGGGATGAGCCTGGGGAGGCGCCCGGGCATGTATGGACCCAGTCCCCGCAGCCTGCCCCTTGGTGGGGCAGTACCCCCGGAGGCGAGGAAGGTCTGGGAAAGGCTGTCCAGGGGCAGGGGACCTGCTGGGTCCTGCCCCTGGCCTGTGGGGCCTCCGAGCACAACCGGCCCTCTCCCACTGGAAGACGTCCCCGGCTGCCTCGAAAGGCCGGTTTGCAAGCACTCCCGCCCACTGTTCCAACCAAGGGCGCACAACGCTCCCAAGCCCGGGAGAAAATCATCTCGGGGTGGTGCTCTCTCCGGGCCCTTTCCCCTGAGCCTGGGGGCCAGGAAGGGGGTCCACACTCCCAGGCCAAGGCAGAACCACATGCACACGTCTGTTCCTGACCCCTGCACCGGCAGAGAGCTCGGGGGAGCCAGAGTCTGTCAGGCAGCTGCTGGGTTGGCTGCCTGTGTGGGAAGGGGCAGAGGCGACCTAGGGGCAAGTTGGGCCTCTTGCTCTCCCTGCTGCCCTGAGGCTGCTGGGCCAAAGAGGTCTTGGGCATCCAGCCCCTTGCTGGTCCCTTCCCTCTGACGAGGCCCTCTGAGCTCCAGCACCTTGCAGTGTGGAGACAGCCCCTGCCAGCAACCTCCTCTCCAAGGAGGCCTCAACCGAGGCCTAGGCCCAGGGGAAAGGCACCAGCGGGGATGAGCCAGTGGAGGCGCACGGGCATGTCTGGACCCAGTCCCCGCAGCCTGCCCCTTGGTGGGGCAGTACCCCCGGAGGCCAGGAAGGTCTGGGCAAGGCTGCCAGGGGCAGGGACACTGCTGGGGCTGCCCCTGGCCTGTGGGGCGTCTGAGCACAACCGGCACTCTCCCGCTGGAAGACCTCCCCGGCTGCCTCCAAAGGCCGGTTAACAAGCGCTCCCGCCCACTGTTCCCAGCAGGCGTGCACAATGCTCCCAAGCCCGGGAGAAAAGCGCTTCGGGGTGGTGCTCTCTCCGGGCCCTTGCCCCTGAGCCTGGGGGCCAGGCAGTTGGAACACACTCCCAGGCCAAAGCAGAACGACATGCACACGTCTGTTCCTGCCCCCTACACCGGCAGAGAGCTCGGGGGAGCCAGAGACTGCCAGGCTGCTGCTGGGCTGGCTGCCTGTGTGGGACGGGGCAGAGCCGACCTAGGGGCAAGTTGGGCCTCTTGCTCTCCCTGCTGCCCTGAGGCTGCTGGGTCAAAGAGGTCTTGGGCATCCAGCCCTTTGCTGGTCCCTTCCCTCTGACGAGGCCCTCTGAGCTCCAGCACCTTGCAGTGTGGAGATAGCCCCTGCCAGCAACCTCCTCTCCAAAGAGGCCTCAACCGAGGCCTACGCCCAGGGGAAAAGCACCAGCGGGGATGATCCTGGGGAGGCGCACGGACATGTCTGGACCCAGTCCCCGCAGCCTGCCCCTTGGTGGGGCAGTACCCCCGGAGGCCAGGAAGGTCTGGGCAAGGCTGGCCAGGGGCAGGGGCCCTGCTGCGTCCTGCCCCTGGCCTGTGGGTCCTCAGAGCACAACCGGCCCTCTCCCACTGGAAGACCTCCCCGGCTGCCTCCAAAGGCCGGTTTGCAAGCGCTCCCACCCACTGTACCCAGCAGGCGTGCACAATGCTCCCAAGCCCGGGAGAAAAGCGCTTCAGGGTGGTGCTCTCTCCGGGCCCTTGCCCCTGAGCCTGGGGGCAAGGCAGGGTGTCCACACTCCCAGGACAAGGCAGAACCACATGCACACGTCTGTTCCTGCCCCCTATACCGGCAGAGAGCTCGGGGAAGCCAGAGACTGCCAGGCTGCTGCTGGGCTGGCTGCCTGTGTGGGACGGGGCAGAGCCGACTTAGGGGCAAGTTGGGCCTCTTGCTCTCCCTGCTGCGCTGAGGCTGCTGGGTCAAAGAGGTCTTGGGCATCCAGCCCCTTGCTGGTCCCTTCCCTCTGATGAGGCCCTCTGAGCTCCAGCACCTTGCAGTGTGGAGACAGCCCCTGCCAGCAACCTCCTCTCCAAGGAGGCCTAAACCGAGGCCTAGGCACAGGGGAAAGGCACCAGCGGGGATGAGCCTGGGGAGGCGCCCGGGCATGTATGGACCCAGTCCCCGCAGCCTGCCCCTTGGTGGGGCAGTACCCCCGGAGGCGAGGAAGGTCTGGGAAAGGCTGTCCAGGGGCAGGGGACCTGCTGGGTCCTGCCCCTGGCCTGTGGGGCCTCCGAGCACAACCGGCCCTCTCCCACTGGAAGACGTCCCCGGCTGCCTCGAAAGGCCGGTTTGCAAGCACTCCCGCCCACTGTTCCAACCAAGGGCGCACAACGCTCCCAAGCCCGGGAGAAAATCATCTCGGGGTGGTGCTCTCTCCGGGCCCTTTCCCCTGAGCCTGGGGGCCAGGAAGGGGGTCCACACTCCCAGGCCAAGGCAGAACGACATGCACACGTCTGTTCCTGCCCCATGCACCGGCAGAGAGCTTGGGGGAGCCAGAGTCTGTCAGGCAGCTGCTGGGCTGGCCGCCTGTGTGGGAAGGGGCAGAGCCGACCTAGGGGCAAGTTGGGCCTCTTGCTCTCCCTGCTGCCCTGAGGCTGCTGGGCCAAAGAGATCTTGGGCATCCAGCCCCTTGCTTGTCCCTTCCCTCTGAGGAGGCCCTCTGAGCTCCAGCACCTTGCAGTGTGGAGACAGCCCCTGCCAGCAACCTCCTCTCCAAGGAGGCCTCAACCGAGGCCTAGGACCAGGGGAAAGGCACCAGCGGGGATGAGCCTGGGGAGGCGCCCGGGCATGTCTGGACCCAGTCCCCGCAGCCTGCCCCTTGGTGGGGCAGTACCCCCGGAGGCCAGGAAGGTCTGGGCAAGGCTGGCCACGGGCAGGGGCCCTGCTGGGTCCTGCCCCTGGCCTGTGGGGCCTCTGAGCACAACCGGCCCTCTCCCACTGGAAGACTTCCCCGGCTGCCTCCAAAGGCCGGTTTGCCAACACTCCCGCCCGCTGTTCCCGCCAGGCACGCACAATTCTCCCAAGCCCGGGAGAAAAGCGCTTCGGGGTGGTGCTCTCTCCGGGCCCTTGCCCCTGAGTGTGGGGGCGAGGCAGTGGGACCACACTCCCAGACCAACGCAGAAACACATGCACACGTCTGTTTCTGACCCCTGCACCGGCATAGAGCTCGCGGGAGCCAGAGTCTGTCAGGCAGCTGCTGGGCTGGCCGCCTGTGTGGGAAGGGGCAGAGCCGACCTAGGGGCAAGTTGGGCCTCTTCCTCTCCCTGCTGCCCTGAGGCTGCTGGGCCAAAGAGGTCTTGGGCATCCAGCCCCTTGCTGGTCCCTTCCCTCTGATGAGGCCCTCTGAGCTCCAGCACCTTGCAGTGTGGAGACAGCCCCTGCCAGCAACCTCCTCTCCAAGGAGGCCTCAACCGAGGCCTAGGCCTAGGGGAAAGGCACCAGCGGGGATGAGCCTGGGGAGGCGCCCGGCCATGTCTGGACCCAGTCCCCGCAGCCTGCCCCTTGGTGGGGCAGTACCCCCGGAATCCAGGAAGGTCTCGGCAAGGCTGCCAGGGGCAGGGATACTGCTGGGTCCTGCCCCTGGCCTGTTGGGCGTCTGAGCACAACCGGCACTCTCCCGCTGGAAGACCTCCCCGTCTGCCTCCAAAGTCCTGTTTGCAAGCACGCCCACCCGCTGTTCCCCCAGGCACGCACAATGCTCCCAAGCCCGGGAGAAAAGCGCTTCGGGGTGGTGCTCTCTCCGGGCCCTTGCCCCTGAGCCTGGGGGACAGGCAGGGGGAACACACTCCCAGGCCAAGGCAGAATGACATGCACACGTCTGTTCCTGCCCCCTACACCGGCAGAGAGTTCGGGGGAGCCAGAGACTGCCAGGGTGCTGCTGGGCTGGCTGCCTGTGTGGGACGGGGTAGAGCCGACCTAGGGGCAAGTTGGGCCTCTTGCTCTCCCTGCTGCCCTGAGGCTGCTGGGTCAGAGAGGTCTTGGGCATCCAGCCCTTTGCCTGTCCTTTCCCTCTGACGAGGCCCTCTGAGCTCCAGCACCTTGCAGTGTGCAGACAGCCCCTGCCGGCAACCTCCTCTCCAAGGAGGCCTCAACCGAGGCCTAGGCCCAGGGGAAAGGCACCAGCGGGGATGAGCCTGGGGAGGCGCCCGGCCATGTCTGGACCCAGTCCCCGCAGCCTGCCCCTTGGTGCGGCAGTACCCCCGGAGGCCAGGAGGGTCTGGGCAAGGCTGCCAGGGGCAGGAACACTGCTGGGTCCTGCCCCTGGCCTGTGGGGCGTCTGAGCACAACCGGCACTCTCCCGCTGGAAGACCTCCCCGGCTGCCTCCAAAGGCCGGTTTGCAAGCACTCCCGCCCGCTGTTCCCGCCAGGCACGCACAATGCTCCCAAGCCCGGGAGAAAAGCGCTTCGGGGTGGTGCTCTCTCCGGGCCCTTGCCCCTGAGCCTGGGGGACAGGCAGGGGGAACACACTCCCAGGCCAAGGCAGAACGACATGCACACGTCTGTTCCTGCCCCCTACACCGGCAGAGAGTTCGGGGGAGCCAGAGACTGCCAGGCTGCTGCTGGGCTGGCTGCCTGTGTGGGACGGGGTAGAGCCGACCTAGGGGCAAGTTGGGCCTCTTGCTCTCCCTGCTGCCCTGAGGCTGCTGGGTCAGAGAGGTCTTGGGCATCCAGCCCTTTGCTGGTCCTTTCCCTCTGACGAGGCCCTCTGAGCTCCAGCACCTTGCCGTGTGCAGACAGCCCCTGCCGGCAACCTCCTCTCCAAGGAGGCCTCAACCGAGGCCTAGGCCCAGGGGAAAGGCACCAGCGGGGATGAGCCTGGGGAGGCGCCCGGGCATGTCTAGACCCAGGCCCCGCAGCCTGCCCCTTGGTGGGGTAGTACCCCCGGAGGCCAGGAAGGTCTGGGCAAGGCTGCCAGAGGCAGGGACACTGCTGGGTCCTGCCCCTGGCCTGTGGGGCCTCTGAGAACAACTGGCACTCTCCCGCTGGAAGACCTCCCCGGCTGCCTCCAAAGGCTGGTTTGCAAGCACTCAATCCCGCTGTTCACGCCAGCTGCGCACAATGCTCCCAAGCCCGGGAGAAAAGCATTTTGGGGTGGTGCTCACTCCGGGCTTTGGAAGACCTCCCCGGCTGCCTCCAAGGCCGGTTTGCAAGCACTTCTGCCTGCTGTTCCCGCCACCCGCGCACAATGCTCCCAAGCCCGGGAGAAAAGCGTTTCGGGGTGGTGTTCTCTCTGGGCCCAAGAAAGACCTCCCGGGCTGCCCCCAAATGCCGGTTTGCAAGCACTCCCACTCGCTGTTCCCGCCATCCGTGCAAATGCTCCAAGCCCAGGAGAAAAGCCCTTCAGGGTGGTGCTCTCTCCCGGCCCTTGGAAGACCTCCCCGGCTGCCTCCAAAGGCTGGATTTCAAGTACTCCCTCCCGCTGTCCCGCCAGCCGCACACAATGCTCCCAATCACGGGAGAAAAGCGCTTCGGGGTGGTGCTCTCTACGGGCCCTTGGAAGACCTCCCCGTTTGTCTCCAAAGGCCGGTTTGCAAGCACTCATGCCCGCTGTTCCCACCAGCCGCGCACAATGCTCCCAATCACGGGAGAAAAGCGCTTCGGGGTGGTGCTCTCTCCCGGCCCTTGGAAGACCTCCCTGGCTGCTTCCAAAGGCCGGTTTGCAAGCACTCAATCCCGCTGTTCCCGCCAGCCGCGCACAATGCTCCCAAGCCCGGGAGAAAAGCGCTTCGGGGTGGTGCTCTCTCCCGGCCCTTGGAAGACCTCCCCGGCTGCCTCCAAAGGCTGGTTTTCAAGAACTCCCTCCCGCTGACCCGCCAGCCGCACACAATGCTCCCAAGCCCGGGAGAAAAGCATTTTGGGGTGGTCTCTCTCCGGGCCCTTGGAAGACTCCCCGGCTGCCTCTAAAGGCCGGTTTGCAAGCACTCATGTCCTCTGTTCCCGACAGCCGCGAACAATGCTCCCAATTCCGTGAGAAAAGTGCTTCGGGATGGTGCTCTCTCCGGGCCCTTGGAAGACCTCCCAAGCTGCCTCCAAAGGCCGGTTTGCAAGCACTCCCGCCCGCTGTTCCCGCCAGCCTCGCACAATGCTCCCAAGACCGGGAGAAAAGCGCTTCGGGGTGGTGTTCTCTCCGTGCCAATGGAGGACCTCCCTGGCTGCCCCCAAAGGCCGGTTTGCAAGCACTCCCACTCGCTGTTCCCGCCAGCCACGCACAATCCTCCAAAACCCCGGAGAAAAGCGCTTCGGGGTGGTGTTCTCTCCGTGCCCATGGAAGACCTCCCGGGGTGCCCCCAAAGGCCGGTTTGGAAGCACTCCCACTCGCTGTTCCCGCCATCCGCGCACAATGCTCCCAAGCCCGGGAGAAAAGCATTTTGGGGTGGTGCTCACACCGGGCCCTGGAAGACCTCCCCGGCTGCCTCCAAAGGACGGTTTTCAAGCACTCCTGCCTGCTGTTCCCGCCACCCGCGCACAATGCTCCCAAGCCCGGGAGAAAAGCGCTTCGGGGTGGTGCTCTCTACAGGCCCTTGGAAGACCTCCCCGGCTGCCTCCAAAGGCCGGTTTGCAAGGACTCCTTCCTGCTGTTCCCGCCATCCGCGCACAATGCTCCCAAGCCCGGGAGAAAAGCATTTTGGGGTGGTGCTCACACCGGGCCCTGGAAGACCTCCCCGGCTGCCTCCAAAGGACGGTTTTCAAGCACTCCTGCCTGCTGTTCCCGCCACCCGCGCAGAATGCTCCCAAGCGCGGGAGAAAAGCGCTTCGGGGTGGTGCTCTCTACAGGCCCTTGGAAGACCTCCCCGGCTGCCTCCAAAGGCCCGTTTGCAAGGACTCCTTCCTGCTCTTCCCGCCAGCCACGCACAATGCTCCCAAGCCCGGGAGAAAAGCATTTTGGGGTGGTGCTCACTCCGGGCCCTTGGAAGACCTCCCCGGCTGCCTCCAGTGGCCAGTTTGCAAGCACTCATGCCCGCTGTTCCCACCAGCCGCGCACAATGCTCCCAAGCCCGGGAGAAAAGCTTTTTGGGGTGGTGCTCACACCGGGCCCTGGAAGACCTCCCCGGCTGCCTGCAAAGGCCGGTTTTCAAGCACTCCTGCCTGCTGTTCCTGCCACCCGCGCACAATACTCCCAAGCCCGGGAGAAAAGCGCTTCGGGGTGATGCTCTCTACAGGCCCTTGGAAGACCTCCCCCGCTGCCTCCAAAGGCCGGTTTGCAAGGACTCCTTCCTGCTGTTCCCGCCAGCCACGCACAATGCTCCCAAGCCCGGGAGAAAAGTGCTTCGGGGTGGTGATCTCTCCGGGCCCTTGGAAGTCGTCCCCGGCTGCCTCCAAAGGCCGGTTTGCAAGCACTCATGCCTGTTGTTCCCACCAGCCGCGCACAATGCTCCCAAGCCCGGGAGAAAAGCATTTTGGGGTGGTGCTCACTCCGGGCCCTTGGAAGACCTCCCCGGCTGCCTCCAAAGGCCAGTTTGCAAGCAGTCCTGCCTGCTGTTCCCGCCAGCCGCGCACAATGCTCCCAAGCCCAGGAGAAAAGCGCTTCGGGGTGGTGTTCTCTCCGGGCCCTTGGAAGACGTCCCCGGCTGCCTCCAAAGGCCGGTTTGCAAGCACTCATGCCCGTTGTTCCCACCAGCCGCGCACAATGCTCCCAAGCCCGGGAGAAAAGCATTTTGGGGTGGTGCTCACTCCGGGCCCTTGGAAGACCTCCCCGGCTGCCTCCAAAGGCCAGTTTGCAAGCAGTCCTGCCTGCTGTTCCCGCCAGCCGCGCACAATGTTCCCAAGCCCGGGAGAAAAGCGCTTCGGGGTGGTGCTCTCTCCGGGCACTTTCAAGACCTCCCCGGCTGCCTCCAAAGGCCGGTTTGTAAGTACTCATTCCCGCTGCTTCCGCCAGCCACGCACAATGCTCCCAAGCCCGGGAGAAAAGCATTTTGGGGTGGTGCTCTCTCCGGGCCCTTGGAAGACCTCCCGGGCTGCCTCCAAAGGCCGGTTTGCAAGCATTCATGTCCGTTGTTCCCGACAGCCGCGCACAATGCTCCCAAGCCCGAGAGAAAAGCATTCTGGGGTGGTGATCAGTCCGGCCCTTGGAAGACCTCCCCGGCTGCCTCCAAAGGACAGTTTGCAAGCACTCATGCCCGCTGTTCCCGCCAGCCGCGCACAATGCTCCCAAGACCGTGAGAAAAGCGCTTCGGGGTGGTGTTCTCTCAGGGACCATGGAGGACCTCCCCGGCTGCCCCCAAAGGCCGGTTTGCAAGCATTCCCACTCGCTGTTCCCGCCAGGCACACACAATGTTCCAAAACCCCGGAGAAAAGCGCTTCGGGGTGGTGGTCTCTCCGGGCCCCTGCCCCTGAGCCTGGGGGCCAGGCAGGGGATCCACAGTCCCAGGCCAAGGCAGAACCACATGCACACGTCTGTTCCTGCCCCCTCCACCGGCAGAGAGCTGGGGGGAGCCAGAGTCTGTCAGGCAGCTGCTGGGCTGGCCGCCTGTGTGGGAAGGGGCAGAGCCGACCTAGGGGCAAGTTGGGCCTCTTGCTCTCCCTGCTGCCCTGAGGCTGCTGGGCCAAAGAGGTCTTGGGCATCCAGCCCCTTGCTGGTCCCTTCCCTCTGACGAGGCCCTCTGAGCTCCAGCACCTTGCAGTGTGGAGACAGCCCCTGCCAGCAACCTCCTCTCCAAGGAGGCCTCAACCGAGGCCTAGGCCCAGGGGAAAGGCACCAGCGGAGATGAGCCAGTGGAGGCGAACGGGCATGTCTGGACCCAGTCCCCGCAGCCTGCCCCTTGGTGGGGCAGTACCCCCGGAGGCCAGGAAGGTCTGGGAAAGGCTGCGAGGGGCAGGGGCCCTGCTGGGTCGTACCCCTGGCCTGTGGGCCGTCTGAGCACAACCGGCACTCTCCCGCTGGAAGACCTCCCCGTCTGCCTCCAAAGGCCGGTTTGCAAGCACTCCCGCCCGCTGTTCCCGCCAGGCACGCACAATGCTCCCAAGCCCGGGAGAAAAGCGCTTCGGGGTGGTGCTCTCTCCGGGCCCTTGCCCCTGAGCCTGGGGGCCAGGCAGTTGGAACACACTCCCAGGCCAATGCAGAACGACATGCACACGTCTGTTCCTGCCCCCTACACCGGCAGAGAGCTCGGGGGAGCCAGAGACTGCCAGGCTGCTGCTGGGCTGGCTGCCTGTGTGGGACGGGGCAGAGCCGACCTAGGGGCAAGTTGGGCCTCTTGCTCTCCCTGCTGCCCTGAGGCTGCTGGGTCAAAGAGGTCTTGGGCATCCAGCCCTTTGCTGGTCCCTTCCCTCTGACGAGGCCCTCTGAGCTCCAGCACCTTGCAGTGTGGAGATAGCCCCTGCCAGCAACCTCCTCTCCAAAGAGGCCTCAACCGAGGCCTACGCCCAGGGGAAAAGCACCAGCGGGGATGATCCTGGGGAGGCGCACGGACATGTCTGGACCCAGTCCCCGCAGCCTGCCCCTTGGTGGGGCAGTACCCCCGGAGGCCAGGAAGGTCTGGGCAAGGCTGGCCAGGGGCAGGGTCCCTGCTGGGTCCTGCCCCTGGCCTGTGAGGCCTCTGAGGACAACCGGCCCTCTCCCACTGGAAGACCTCCCCAGCTGCCTCTAAAGTCCTGTTGGCAAACACTCCCGCCCGCTGTTCACGCCAGGCTCGCACAATGCTCCCAAGCCTGGGAGAAAAGCGCTTCGGGGTGGTGCTCTCTCCGGGCCCTTGCCCCTGAGCCTGGGGGCCAGGCAGTGGGTCCACACTCCCAGACCAAGGCAGAACCACATGCACACGTCTGTTCCTGACCCCTGCACCGGCAGAGAGCTCTGGGGAGCCAGAGTCTGTCAGGCAGGTACTGGGCTGGCCGCCTGTGTGGGAAGGGGCAGAGCCGACCTAGGGGCAAGTTGGGCCTCTTCCTCTCCCTGCTGCCCTGAGGCTGCTGGGCCAAAGAGGTCTTGGGCATCCAGCCCCTTGCTGGTCCCTTCCCTCTGACGAGGCCCTCTGAGCTCCAGCACCTTGCAGTGTGGAGACAGCCCCTGCCAGCAACCTCCTCTCCACTGAGGCCTCAACCGAGGCCTAGGCCCAGGGGAAAGGCACCAGCGGGGATGAGCCTGGGGAGGCGCCCGGGCATGTCTGGACCCAGTCCACGCAGCCTGCCCCTTGGTGGGGCAGTACCCCCGGAGGCCAGGAAGGTCTGTGCAAGGCTGCCAGGGGCAGGGACAGCGCTGGGTCCTGCCCCTGGCCTGTGGGACGTCTGAGCACAACCGGCACTCTCCCGCTGGAAGACCTCCCCGTCTGCCTCCAAATGCCGGTTTGCAAGCACTCCCGCCCGCTGTTCCCGCCAGGCACGCACAATGCTCCCAAGCCCGGGAGAAAAGCGCTTCGGGGTGGTGCTCTCTCCGGGCCCTTGCCCCTAAGCCTGCGGGCCAGGCAGGGGGAACACACTCCCAGGCCAAGACAGAACGACATGAACACGTCTGTTCCTGCCCCCTACACCGGCAGAGAGCTCGGGGGAGCCAGAGTCTCTCAGGCAGGTGCTGGGCTGGCCGCCTGTGTGGGAAGGGGCAGAGCCGACCTAGGGGCAAGTTGGGCCTCTTGCTCTCCCTGCTGCCCTGAGGCTGCTGGGCCAAAGAAGTCTTGGGCATCCAGCCCTTTGCTGGTCCCTTCCCTCTGACGAGGCCCTCTGAGCTCCAGCACCTTGCAGTGTGGAGACAGCCCCTGCCAGCAATCTCCTCTCCAAGGAGGCCTCAACCGAGGCCTAGGCCCAGGGGAAAGGCACCAGCGGGGATGAGCCTGGGGAGGCGCCCGGGCATGTCTGGACCCAGTCCCCGTAGCCTGCCCCTTGGTGGGGCAGTACCCCTGGAGGCCAGGAAGGTCTGGGCAAGGCTGACCAGGGGCAGGGGCCCTGCTGGGTCCTGTCCCTGGCCTGTGGGGCCTCTGAGCACAACCGGCCCTCTCCCACTGGAAGACCTCCCCGGCTGCCTCCAAAGGCCGTTTTGCACGCACTCCTGCCCACTGTTCCCACCAAGCGCGCACAATGCTCCCAAGCCCGGGAGAAAAGCGCTTCGGGGTGGTGCTCTCTCCGGGCCCTTGCCCCTGAGCCTGGGGGCCAGGCAGGGGGTCCACACTCCCAGGCCAAGGCAGAACCACATGCACACGTCTGTTCCTGACCCCTGCACCGGCAGAGAGCTCGGGGGAGCCAGAGTCTGTCAGGCAGCTGCTGGGCTGGCCGCCTTTGTGGGAAGGGGCAGAGCCGACCTAGGGGCAAGTTGGGCCTCTTGCTCTCCCTGCTGCCCTGAGGCTGCTGGGCCAAAGAGGTCTTGGGCATCCAGCCCTTTGCTTGTCCCTTCCCTCTGACGAGGCCCTCTGAGCTCCAGCACCTTGCAGTGTGGAGACAGCCCCTGCCAGCAACCTCCTCTCCAAGGAGGCCTCAACCGAGACCTAGGACCAGGGGAAAGGCACCAGCGGGGATGAGCCTGGGGAGGCGCCCGGGCATGTCTGGACCCAGTCCCCGCAGCCTGCCCCTTGGTGGGGCAGTACCCCCGGAGGCCAGGAAGGTCTGGGAAAGGCTGGCCAGGGGCAGGGGACCTGCTGGGTCCTGCCCCTGGCCTGTGGGGCCTCTGAGCACAACCGGCCCTCTCCCACTGGAAGACCTCCCCGGATGCCTCCAAAGTTCTGTTTGCCAACACTCCCACCCGCTGTTCACGCCAGACTTGCACAATGCTCCCAAGCCCGGGAGAAAAGCGCTTCGGGGTGGTGCTCTCTCTGGGCCCTTGCCCCTGAGCCTGGGGGCAAGGCATGGGGAACACACTCCCAGGCCAAGGCAGAACCACATGCCCACGTCTGTTCCTGTCCCCTGCACCGGCAGAGAGCTTGGGGGAGCCAGAGTCTGTCAGGCAGCTGCTGGGTTGGCCGCCTGTGTGGGAAGGGGCAGAGGCGCCCTAGGGGCAAGTTGGGCCTCTTGCTCTCCCTGCTGCCCTGAGCCTGCTGGGCCAAAGACGTCTTGGGCATCCAGCCCCTTACTGGTCCCTTCCCTCTGACGAGGCCCTCTGAGCTCCAGCACCTTGCAGTGTGGAGACAGCCCCTGCCAGCAACCTCCTCTCCAAGGAGGCCTCAACCGAGGCCTAGGCCCAGGGGAAAGGCACCAGCGGGGATGAGCCAGGGGAGGCGCCCGAGCATGTCTGGACCCAGTCCCCGCAGCCTGCCCCTTGGTGGGGCAGTACCCCCGGAGGCCAGGAAGGTCTGGGTAAGGCTGGCCAGGGGCAGGGGCCCTGCTGGGTCCTGCCCCTGGCCTCTGGGGCCTCTGAGCACAACCGGCCCTCTCCCACTGGAAGACCTCCCCGGCTGCCTCCAAAGGCCGGTTTGCAAGCGCTCCCGCCCACTGTTACCAGCAGGCGGGCACAATGCTCCTAAGCCCGGAAGAAAAGCGCTTCAGGGTGGTGCTCTCTCTGGGCCCTTGCCCCTGAGCCTGGGGGCAAGGCAGGGTGTCCACACTCCCAGGCCAAGGCAGAACCACATGCACACGTCTGATCTGCCCCCTGCACCGGCAGAGAGCTCGGGGGAGCCAGAGTCTGTCAGGCAGCTGCTGGGCTGGCCGCCTGTGTGGGAAGTGGCAGAGCCGACCTAGGGGCAAGTTGGGCCTCTTGCTCTCCCTGCTGCCCTGAGGCTGCTGGGCCATAGAGGTCTTGGGCATCCAGCCCCTTGCTGGTCCCTTCCCTCTGACGAGGCCCTCTGAGCTCCAGCACCTTGCAGTGTGGAGACAGCCCCTGCCAGCAACCTCCTCTCCAAGGAGGCCTCAACCGAGGCCTAGGCCCAGGGGAAAGGCACCAGCGGGGATGAGCCTGGGGAGGCGCCCGGGCATGTCTGGACCCAGTCCCCGCAGCCTGCCCCTTGGTGGGGCAGTACCCCCGGAGGCCAGGAAGGTCTGGGCAAGGCTGGCCAGGGGCAGGGGCCCTGCTGGGTCCTGCCCCTGGCCTGTGGGGCCTCTGAGCACAACCGGCCCTCTCCCACTGGAAGAACTCCCCGGCTCCCTCCAAAGGCCAGTTTGCCAACACTCCCGCCCGCTGTTCCCGCCAGGCACGCACAATGCTCCCAAGCCCGGGAGAAAAGCGCTCCAGGGTGGTGCTCTCCTCGGGCCCTTGCCCCTGAGCCTGGGTGCCAGGCAGTTGGTCCACACTCCCAGACCAAGGCAGAACCACATGCACACGTCTGTTCCTGACCCCTGCACCGGCAGAGAGTTCGGGGGAGCCAGAGTCTGTCAGGCAGCTGCTGGGCTGGCCGCCTGTGTGGGAAGGGGCAGAGCCGACCTAGGGGCAAGTTGGGCCTCTTGCTCTCCCTGCTGCCCTGAGGCTGCTGTGCCAAAGAGGTCTTGGGCATCCACCCCCTTGCTGGTCCCTTCCCTCTGACGAGGCCCTCTGAGCTCCAGCACCTTGCAGTGTGGAGACAGCCCCTGCCAGCAATCTCCTCTCCAAGGAGGCCTCAACCGAGGCCTAGGCCCAGGGGAAAGGCACCAGCGGGGTTGAGCCAGGGGAGGCGCCCGTGCATGTCTGGACCCTGTCCCCGCAGCCTGCCCCTTGGTGGGGCAGTACCCCCGGAGGCCAGGAAGGTCTGGGCAAGGCTGGCCAGGTGCAGGGGCCCTGCTGGGTCCTGCCCCTGGCCTGTGGGGCCTCTGAGCACAACCGGCCCTCTCCCACTGGAAGACCTCCCCGGCTGCCTCCAAAGGCCGGTTTGCAAGCACTCCCGCCCACTGTTCCTGCCAAGCCCGGGAGAAAAGCGCTTCGGGGTGGTGGTCTCTTCGGGCCCTTGCCCCTGAGCCTGGGGTCCAGGCAGTGGGTCCACACTCCCAGACCAAGGCAGAACCACATGCACACGTCTGTTCCTGACCCCTGAACCGGCAGAGAGCTCGGGGGAGCCAGAGTCTATCAGGCAGCTGCTGGGTTGGCTGCCTGTGTGGGAAGGGGCAGAGCCGACCTAGGGGCAAGTTGGGCCTCTTGCTCTCCCTGCTGCCCTGAGGCTGCTGGGCCAAAGAGGTCTTGGGCATCCAGCCCCTTGCTGGTCCCTTCCCGCTGACGAGGCCCTCTGAGCTCCAGCACCTTGCAGTGTGGAGACAGCCCCTGCCAGCAACCTCCTCTCCAAGGAGGCATCAACCGAGGCCTATGCCCAGGGGAAAGGCACCAGCGGGGATGAGCCTGGGGAGGCGCCCAGGCATGTCTGGACCCAGTCCCCGCAGCCTGCCCCTTGGTGGGGCAGTACCCCCGGAGGCCAGGAAGGTCTGGGCAAGGCTGGCCAGGGGCAGGGGACATGCTGGGTCCTGCCCCTGGCCTGTGTGGCCTCTGAGCACAACCGGCCCTCTCCCTCTGGAAGACCTCCACGGCTGCCTCCAAAGTCCTGTTTGCAAACACTCCCGCCCGCTGTTCACGCCAGGCTCGCACAATGCTCCCAAGCCCGGGAGAAAAGCGCTTCGGGGTGGTGCTCTCTCCGGGCCCTTGCCCCTGAGCCTGGGGGCAAGGCAGAGGGAACACACTCCCAGGCCAAGGCAGAACCACATGCCCACGTCTGTTCCTGTCCCCTGCACCGGCAGAGAGCTTGGGGGAGCCAGAGTCTGTCAGGCAGCTGCTGAGTTGGCCGCCTGTGTGGGAAGGGGCAGAGCCGCCCTAGGGGCAAGTTGGGCCTCTTGCTCTCCCTGCTGCCCTGAGGCTGCTGCGCCAAAGACGTCTTGGGCATCCAGCCCCTTACTGGTCCCTTCCTTCTGACGAGGCCCTCTGAGCTCCAGCACCTTGCAGTGTGGAGACAGCCCCTGCCAGCAACCTCCTCTCCAAGGAGGCCTCAACCGAGGCCTAGGCCCAGGGGAAAGGCACCAGCGGGGATGAGCCTGAGGAGGCGCCCGGGCATGTCTGGACCCAGGCCCCGCAGCCTGCCCCTTGGTGGGGCAGTACCCCCGGAGGCCAGGAAGGTCTGGGCAAGGCTGGCCAGGGGCAGGGGCCCTGCTGCGTCCTGCCCCTGGCCTGTGGGGCCTCTGAGCACAACCGGCCCTCTCCCACTGGAAGACCTCCCCGGCTGCCTCCAAAGGCCGGTTTGCAAGCGCTCCCGCCCACTGTTCCCAGCAGGCGTGCACAATGCTTCCAAGCCCGGGAGAAAAGCGCTTCAGGGTGGTGCTCTCTCCGGGCCCTTGCCCCTGAGCCTGGGGCAAGGCAGGGTGTCCACACTCCCAGGAAAAGGCAGACCACATGCACACGTCTGATCTGCCCCCTGCACCGGCAGAGAGCTCGGGGGAGCCAGAGTCTGTCAGGCAGCTGCTGGGCTGGCCGCCTGTGTGGGAAGGGGCAGAGCCGACCTAGGGGCAAGTTGGGCCTCTTGCTCTCCCTGCTGCCCTGAGGCTGCTGGGCCAAAGAGGTCTTGGGCATCCAGCCCTTTGCTGGTCCCTTCCCTCTGACGAGGCCCTCTGAGCTCCAGCACCTTGCAGTGTGGAGACAGCCCCTGCCAGCAACCTCCTCTCCAAGGAGGCCTCAACTGAGGCCTAGGCCCAGGGGAAAGGCACCAGCGGGGATGAGCCTGGGGAGGCGCCCGGCCATGTCTGGACCCAGTCCCCGCAGTCTGCCCCTTGGTGGGGCAGTACCCCCGGAGGCCAGGAGGGTCTGGGCAAGGCTGCCAGGGGCAGGGACACTGCTGGGTCCTGCCCCTGGCCTGTGGGGCGTCTGAGCACAACCGGCACTCTCCCGCTGGAAGACCTCCCCGGCTGCCTCCAAAGGCCGGTTTGCAAGCACTCCCGCCCGCTGTTCCCGCCAGGCACGCACAATGCTCCCAAGCACGGGAGAAAAGCGCTTCGGGGTGGTGCTCTCTCCGGGCCCTTGCCCCTGAGCCTGGGGGACAGGCAGGGGGAACACACTCCCAGGCCAAGGCAGAACGACATGCACACGTCTGTTCCTGCCCCCTACACCGGCAGAGAGTTCGGGGGAGCCAGAGACTGCCAGGCTGCTGCTGGGCTGGCTGCCTGTGTGGGACGGGGTAGAGCCGACCTAGGGGCAAGTTGGGCCTCTTGCTCTCCCTGCTGCCCTGAGGCTGCTGGGTCAGAGAGGTCTTGGGCATCCAGCCCTTTGCTGGTCCTTTCCCTCTGACGAGGCCCTCTGAGCTCCAGCACCTTGCAGTGTGCAGACAGCCCCTGCCGGCAACCTCCTCTCCAAGGAGGCCTCAACCGAGGCCTAGGCCCAGGGGAAAGGCACCAGCGGGGATGAGCCTGGGGAGGCGCCCGGGCATGTCTGGACCCAGGCCCCGCAGCCTGCCCCTTGGTGGGGTAGTACCCCCGGAGGCCAGGAAGGTCTGGGCAAGGCTGCCAGAGGCAGGGACACTGCTGGGTCCTGCCCCTGGCCTGTGGGGCCTCTGAGAACAACTGGCACTCTCCCGCTGGAAGACCTCCCCGGCTGCCTCCAAAGGCTGGTTTGCAAGCACTCAATCCCGCTGTTCACGCCAGCTGCGCACAATGCTCCCAAGCCCGGGAGAAAAGCATTTTGGGGTGGTGCTCACTCCAGGCTTTGGAAGACCTCCCCGGCTGCCTCCAAGGCCGGTTTGCAAGCACTTCTGCCTGCTGTTCCCGCCACCCGCGCACAATGCTCCCAAGCCCGGGAGAAAAGCGTTTCGGGGTGGTGTTCTCTCTGGACCCAAGAAAGACCTCCCGGGCTGCCCCCAAATGCCGGTTTGCAAGCACTCCCACTCACTGTTCCCGCCATCCGTGCAAATGCTCCAAGCCCAGGAGAAAAGCCCTTCAGGGTGGTGCTCTCTCCCGGCCCTTGGAAGACCTCCCCGGCTGCCTCCAAAGGCTGGTTTTCAAGAACTCCCTCCCGCTGACCCGCAAGCCGCACACAATGCTCCCAAGCCCGGGAGAAAAGCATTTTGAGGTGGTCTCTCTCCGGGCCCTTGGAAGACTCCCCGGCTGCCTCTAAAGGCCGGTTTGCAAGCACTCATGTCCTCTGTTCCCGACAGCCGCGAACAATGCTCCCAATTCCGTGAGAAAAGTGCTTCGGGATGGTGCTCTCTCCGGGCCCTTGGAAGACCTCCCAAGCTGCCTCCAAAGGCCGGTTTGCAAGCACTCCCGCCCGCTGTTCCCGCCAGCCTCGCACAATGCTCCCAAGACCGGGAGAAAAGCGCTTCGGGGTGGTGTTCTCTCCGTGCCAATGGAGGACCTCCCTGGCTGCCCCCAAAGGCCGGTTTGCAAGCACTCCCACTCGCTGTTCCCGCCATCCGCGCACAATGCTCCCAAGCCCGGGAGAAAAGCATTTTGGGGTGGTGCTCACACCGGGCCCTGGAAGACCTCCCCGGCTGCCTCCAAAGGACGGTTTTCAAGCACTCCTGCCTGCTGTTCCCGCCACCCGCGCACAATGCTCCCAAGCCCGGGAGAAAAGCGCTTCGGGGTGGTGCTCTCTACAGGCCCTTGGAAGACCTCCCCGGCTGCCTCCAAAGGCCGGTTTGCAAGGACTCCTTCCTGCTGTTCCCGCCATCCGCGCACAATGCTCCCAAGCCCGGGAGAAAAGCATTTTGGGGTGGTGCTCACACCGGGCCCTGGAAGACCTCCCCGGCTGCCTCCAAAGGACGGTTTTCAAGCACTCCTGCCTGCTGTTCCCGCCACCCGCGCAAAATGCTCCCAAGCCCGGGAGAAAAGCGCTTCGGGGTGGTGCTCTCTACAGGCCCTTGGAAGACCTCCCCGGCTGCCTCCAAAGGACGGTTTGCAAGGACTCCTTCCTGCTGTTCCCGCCAGCCACGCACAATGCTCCCAAGCCCGGGAGAAAAGCATTTTGGGGTGGTGCTCACACCGGGCCCTGGAAGACCTCCCCGGCTGCCTCCAAAGGACGGTTTTCAAGCACTCCTGCCTGCTGTTCCCGCCACCCGCGCAGAATGCTCCCAAGCGCGGGAGAAAAGCGCTTCGGGGTGGTGCTCTCTACAGGCCTTTGGAAGACCTCCCCGGCTGCCTCCAAAGGCCGGTTTGCAAGGACTCCTTCCTGCTGTTCCCGCCAGCCACGCACAATGCTCCCAAGCCCGGGAGAAAAGCATTTTGGGGTGGTGCTCACTCCGGGCCCTTGGAAGACCTCCCCGGCTGCCTGCAAAGGCCGGTTTTCAAGCACTCCTGCCTGCTGTTCCTGCCACCCGCGCACAATACTCCCAAGCCCGGGAGAAAAGCGCTTCGGGGTGGTGCTCTCTACAGGCCCTTGGAAGACCTCCCCCGCTGCCTCCAAAGGCCGGTTTGCAAGGACTCCTTCCTGCTGTTCCCGCCAGCCACGCACAATGCTCCCAAGCCCGGGAGAAAAGTGCTTCGGGGTGGTGATCTCTCCGGGCCCTTGGAAGTCGTCCCCGGCTGCCTCCAAAGGCCGGTTTGCAAGCACTCATGCCTGTTGTTCCCACCAGCCGCGCACAATGCTCCCAAGGCCGGGAGAAAAGCATTTTGGGGTGGTGCTCACTCCGGGCCCTTGGAAGACCTCCCCGGCTGCCTCCAAAGGCCAGTTTGCAAGCAGTCCTGCCTGCTGTTCCCGCCAGCCGCGCACAATGTTCCCAAGCCCGGGAGAAAAGCGCTTCGGGGTGGTGCTCTCTCCGGGCACTTTCAAGACCTCCCCGGCTGCCTCCAAAGGCCGGTTTGCAAGCACTCATGTCCGCTGTTCCCGACAGCCGCGCACAATGCTCCCAAGCCCGGGAGAAAAGCATTTTGGGGTGGTGATCAGTCCGGGCCCTTGGAAGACCTCCCCGGCTGCCTCCAAAGGACAGTTTGCAAGCACTCATGCCCGCTGTTCCCGCCAGCCGCGCACAATGCTCCCAAGACCGTGAGAAAAGCTCTTCGGGGTGGTGGTCTCTCCGGGACCATGGAGGACCTCCCCGGCTGCCCCCAAAGGCCGGTTTGCAAGCACTCCCACTCGCTGTTCCCGCCAGCCACACACAATGTTCCAAAACCCCAGAGAAAAGCGCTTCGGGGTGGTGCTCTCTCCGGGCCCTTGGAAGACTTCTCTGGCTGCCTCCAAAGGCCGGTTTGCAAGAATTCCCTCCCGCTGTCCCACCAGCCGCACACAATGCTCCAGAACCCGAGAGAAAAGCACTTCGAGGTGGTGCTCTCTCCGGGCCCTTGGAAGACCTCCCCGGCTGCCTCCAATGGGCGGTATGCAAGCACTCATGCCCGCTGTTCCCACCAGCTATGCACAATGCTCCCAAGCACGGGAGAAAAGCATTTTCTGGTGGTGCTCACTCCTTGCCCTTGGAAGACCTCCGCGCCTGCCTCCAAAGGCCGGTTTGCAAGCACTCCTGCCTGCTGTTCCCGCCACACGCGCACACTGCTCCCAAGCCCGGGAGAAAAGCGCATCGGGGTGGTGTTCTCTCCGGGCCCATGGAGGACCTCCCCGGCTGCCCCCAAAGGCCGGTTTGCAAGCATTCCCTCTAGCTGTTCCCGACAGCCACGCAAATGCTCCCAAGCCCGGGAGAAAAACATTTTGGGGTGGTGCTCTCTCCGGGCCCTTGCCCCTGTGCCTCGGGGCCAGGCAGGGGGTCCACACTCCCAGGCAAAGTCAGAACCACATGCACACGTCTGTTCCTGTCCCCTGCACCGGAAGAGAGCTCGGGGGAGCCAGAGTCTGTCAGGCAGCTGCTGGGCTGGCCGCCTGTGTGGGAAGGGGCAGAGCCGACCTAGGGGCAAGTTGGGCCTCTTGCTCTCCCTGCTGCCCTGAGGCTGCTGGGCCAAAGAGGTCTTGGACATCCAGCCCCTTGCTGGTCCCTTCCATCTGAGGAGGCCCTCTGAGCTCCAGCACCTTGCAGTGTGGAGACAGCCCCTGCCAGCAACCTCCTCTCCAAGGAGGCCTCAACCGAGGCCTAGTCCCAGGGAAAGGCACCAGCGGGGATGAACCTGGGGAGGCGCCCGGGAATGTCTGGACCCAGTCCCCGCAGCCTGCCCCTTGGTGGGGCAGTACCCCCGGAGGCCAGGAAGGTCTGGGCAAGGCTGGCCTGGGGCAGGGGCCCTGCTGGGTCCTGCCCCTGGCCGGTGGGGCCTCTGAGCATGAGCGGCCCTCTCCCGCTGGAAGACCTCCCCGGCTGCCTCCAAAGGCCGATTTGCCAACACTCGCGCCCGCTGTTCCCGCCAGGCACGCACAATGCTCCCAAGCCCGGGAGAAAAGCGCTTCGGGGTGGTGCTCTCTCCGGGCCCTTGCCCCTGAGCCTGGGGGCCAGGCAGTTGGAGCACACTCCCAGGCCAAGGCAGAACGACATGCACACGTCTGTTCCTGCCCCCTACACCGGCAGAGAGCTCGGGGGAGCCAGAGACTGCCAGGCTGCTGCTGGGCTGGCTGCCTGTGTGGGATGGGGCAGAGCCGACCTAGGGGCAAGTTGGGCCTCTTGCTCTCCCTGCTGCCCTGAGGCTGCTGGGTCAAAGAGGTCTTGGGCATCCAGCCCCTTGCTGGTCCCTTCCCTCTGACGAGGCCCTCTGAGCTCCAGCACCTTGCAGTGTGTAGACAGCCCCTGCCAGCAACCTCCTCTCCAAAGAGGCCTCAACCGAGGCCTACGCCCAGGGGAAAGGCACCAGCGGGGATGATCCTGGGGAGGCGCACGGACATGTCTGGACCCAGTCCCCGCAGCCTGCCCCTTGGTGGGGCAGTACCCCCGGAGGCCAGGAAGGTCTGGGCAAGGCTGGCCAGGGGCAGGGGCCCTGCTGGGTCCTGCCCCTGGCCTGTGAGGCCTCTGAGCACAACCGGCCCTCTCCCACTGGAAGACCTCCCCAGCTGCCTCCAAAGTCCTGTTTGCAAACACTCCCGCCCGCTGTTCACGCCAGGCTCGCACAATGCTCCCAAGCCCGGGAGAAAAGCGCTTCGGGGTGGTGCTCTCTCCGGGCCCTTGCCCCTGAGCCTGGGGGCAAGGCAGTGGGTCCACACTCCTAGACCAAGGCAGAACCACATGCACACGTCTGTTCCTGACCCCTGCACCGGCAGAGAGCTCGGGGGAGCCAGAGTCTGTCAGGCAGGTGCTGGGCTGGCCGCCTGTGTGGGAAGGGGCAGAGCCGACCTAGGGGCAAGTTGGGCCTCTTCCTCTCCCTGCTGCCCTGAGGCTGCTGGGCCAAAGAGGTCTTGGGCATCCAGCCCCTTGCTGGTCCCTTCCCTCTGACGAGGCCCTCTGAGCTCCAGCACCTTGCAGTGTGGAGACAGCCCCTGCCAGCAACCTCCTCTCCAATGAGGCCTCAACCGAGGCCTAGGCCCAGGGGAAAGGCACCAGCGGGGATGAGCCTGGGGAGGCGCCCGGGCATGTCTGGACCCAGTCCCCGCAGCCTGCCCCTTGGTGGGGCAGTACCCCCGGAGGCCAGGAAGGTCTGTGCAAGGCTGCCAGGGGCAGGGACAGCGCTGGGTCCTGCCCCTGGCCTGTGGGACGTCTGAGCACAACCGGCACTCTCCCGCTGGAAGACCTCCCCGTCTGCCTCCAAAGGCCGGTTTGCAAGCACTCCCGCCCGCTGTTCCCGCCAGGCACGCACAATGCTCCCAAGCCCGGGAGAAAAGCGCTTCGGGGTGGTGCTCTCTCCGGGCCATTGCCCATAAGCCTGCGGGCCAGGCAGGGGGAACACACTCCCAGGCCAAGACAGAACGACATGAACATGTCTGTTCCTGCCCCCTACACCGGCAGAGAGCTCAGGGGAGCCAGAGTCTCTCAGGCAGGTGCTGGGCTGGCCGCCTGTGTGGGAAGGGGCAGAGCCGACCTAGGGGCAAGTTGGGCCTCTTGCTCTCCCTGCTACCCTGAGTCTGCTGGGCCAAAGACGTCTTGGGCATCCAGCCCTTTGCTGGTCCCTTCCCTCTGACGAGGCCCTCTGAGCTCCAGCACCTTGCAGTGTGGAGACAGCACCTGCCAGCAATCTCCTCTCCAAGGAGGCCTCAACCGAGGCCTAGGCCCAGGGGAAAGGCACCAGCGAGGATGAGCCTGGGGAGGCACCCGGGCATGTCTGGACCCAGTCCCCGCAGCCTGCCCCTTGGTGGGGCAGTACCCCTGGAGGCCAGGAAGGTCTGGGCAAGGCTGACCAGGGGCAGGGGACCTGCTGGATCCTGCCCCTGGCCTGTGGGGCCTCTGAGCACAACCGGCCCTCTCCCACTGGAAGACCTCCCCGGCTGCCTCCAAAGGCCGTTTTGCATGCACTCCCGCCCACTGTTCCCACCAAGCGCGCACAATGCTCCCAAGCCCGGGAGAAAAGCGCTTCGTGGTGGTGCTCTCTCCGGGCCCTTGCCCCTGAGCCTGGGGGCCAGGCAGGGGGTCCACACTCCCAGGGCAAGGCAGAACCACATGCACACGTCTGTTCCTGACCCCTGCACCGGCAGAGAGCTCGGGGGAGCCAGAGTCTGTCAGGCAGCTGCTGGGCTGGCCGCCTTTGTGGGAAGGGGCAGAGCCGACCTAGGGGCAAGTTGGGCCTCTTGCTCTCCCTGCTGCCCTGAGGCTGCTGGGCCAAAGAGGTCTTGGGCATCCAGCCCTTTGCTTGTCCCTTCCCTCTGACGAGGCCCTCTGAGCTCCAGCACCTTGCAGTGTGGAGACAGCCCCTGCCAGCAACCTCCTCTCCAAGGAGGCCTCAACCGAGGCCTAGGCCCAGGGGAAAGGCACCAGCGGGGATGAGCCTGGGGAGGCGCCCGGGCATGTCTGGACCCAGTCCCCGCAGCCTGCCCCTTGGTGGGGCAGTACCCCCGGAGGCCAGGAAGGTCTGGGAAAGGCTGGCCAGGGGCAGGGGACCTGCTGGGTCCTGCCCCTGGCCTGTGGGGCCTCTGAGCACAACCGGCCCTCTCCCACTGGAAGACCTCCCCGGCTGCCTCCAAAGTCCTGTTTGCCAACACTCCTACCCGCTGTTCACGCCAGACTTGCACAATGCTTCCAAGCCCGGGAGAAAATCGCTTCGGGGTGGTGCTCTCTCCGGGCCCTTGCCCCTGAGCCTGGGGGCAAGGCATGGGGAACACACTCCCAGGCCAAGGCAGAACCACATGCCCACGTCTGTTCCTGTCCCCTGCACCGGCAGAGAGCTTGGGGGAGCCAGAGTCTGTCAGGCAGCTGCTGGGTTGGCCGCCTGTGTGGGAAGGGGCAGAGCTGCCCTAGGGGCAAGTTGGGCCTCTTGCTCTCCCTGCTGCCCTGAGGCTGCTGGGCCAAAGACGTCTTGGGCATCCAGCCCCTTACTGGTCCCTTCCCTCTGACGAGGCCCTCTGAGCTCCAGCACCTTGCAGTGTGGAGACAGCCCCTGCCAGCAACCTCCTCTCCAAGGAGGCCTCAACCGAGACCTAGGCCCAGGGGAAAGGCACCAGCGGGGATGAGCCTGGGGAGGCGCCCGGGCATGTCTGGACCCAGTCCCCGCAGCCTGCCCCTTGGTGGGGCAGTACCCCCGGAGGCCAGGAAGGTCTGGGTAAGGCTGGCCAGGGGCAGGGGCGCTGCTGGGTCCTGCCCCTGGCCTGTGGGGCCTCTGAGCACAACCGGCCCTCTCCCACTGGAAGACCTCCCCGGCTGCCTCCAAAGGCCGTTTTGCAAGCACTCCCGCCCACTGTTCCCGCCAGGCGCGCACAATGCTCCCAAGCCCGGGAGAAAAGCGCTTCGGGGTGGTGGTCTCTCCGGGCCCTTGCCCCTGAGCCTGGGGGCCAGGCAGGGGATCCACAGTCCCAGGCCAAGGCACAACAACATGCACACGTCTGTTCCTGCCCCCTCCACTGGCAGAGAGCTGGGGGGAGCCAGAGTCTGTCAGGCAGCTGCTGGGCTGGCCGCCTGTGTGGGAAGGGGCAGAGCCGACCTAGGGGCAAGTTGGGCCTCTTGCTCTCCCTGCTGCCCTGAGGCTGCTGGACCAAAGAGGTCTTGGGCATCCAGCCCCTTGCTGGTCCCTTCCCTCTGACGAGGCCCTCTGAGCTCCAGCACCTTGCAGTGTGGAGACAGCACCTGCCAGCAACCTCCTCTCCAAGGAGGCCTCAACCGAGGCCTAGGCCCAGGGGAAAGGCACCAGCGGGGATGAGCCAGGGGAGGCGCACGGGCATATCAGGACCCAGTCCCCGCAGCCTGCCCCTTGGTGGGGCAGTACCCCCGGAGGCCAGGAAGGTCTGGGCAAGGCTGGCCAGGGGCAGGGTCCCTGCTGGGTCCTGCCCCTGGCCTGTGGGGCCTCTGAGCACAACCGGCCCTCTCCCACTGGAAGACCTCCCCGGTTGCCTCCAAAGACGGGTTTGCCAACACTCCCGCCCGCTGTTCCCGCCAGGCACGCACAACGCTCCCAAGGCCAGGAGAAAAGCGCTTCGGGGTGTTGCTCTCTCCGGGCCCTTGCCCCTGAGCCTGGGGTCCAGGCAGTGGGTCCACACTCCCAGACCAAGGCAGAACCACATGCACACGTCTGTTCCTGACCCCTGCACCGGCAGAGAGCTCGGGGGAGCCAGAGTCTGTCAGGCAGCTGCTGGGTTGGCTGCCTGTGTGGGAAGGGGCAGAGCCGCCCTAGGGGCAACTTGGGCCTCTTGCTCTCCCTGCTGCCCTGAGGCTGCTGGGCCAAAGACGTCTTGGGCATCCAGCCCCTTACTGGTCCCTTCCCTCTGACGAGGCCCTCTGAGCTCCAGCACCTTGCAGTGTGGAGACAGCCCCTGCCAGCAACCTCCTCTCCAAGGAGGCCTCAACCGAGGCCTAGGCCCAGGGGAAAGGCACCAGCGGGGATGAGCCTGGGGAGGCGCCCGGGCATGTCTGGACCCAGGCCCCGCAGCCTGCCCCTTGGTGGGGCAGTACCCCCGGAGGCCAGGAAGGTCTGGGCAAGGCTGGCCAGGTGCAGGGGCCCTTCTGCGTCCTGCCCCTGGCCTGTGGGTCCTCTGAGCACAACCGGCCCTCTCCCACTGGAAGACCTCCCCGGCTGCCTCCAAAGGCCGGTTTGCAAGCGCTCCCGCCCACTGTTCCCAGCAGGCGTGCACAATGCTCCCAAGCCCGGGAGAAAAGCGCTTCAGGGTGGTGCTCTCTCCGGGCCCTTGCCCCTGAGCCTGGGGGCAAGGCAGGGTGTCCACACTCCCAGGACAAGGCAGAACCACATGCACACGTCTGATCTGCCCCCTGCACCGGCAGAGAGCTCGGGAGAGCCAGAGTCTGTCAGGCAGCTGCTGGGCTGGCGGCCTGTGTGGGAAGGGGCAGAGCCGACCTAGGGGCAAGTTGGGCCTCTTCCTCTCCCTGCTGCCCTGAGGCTGCTGGGCCAAAGACGTCTTGGGCATCCAGCCCTTTGCTGGTCCCTTCCCTCTGACGAGGCCCTCTGATCTCCAGCACCTTGCAGTGTGGAGACAGCCCCTGCCAGCAACCTCCTCTCCAAGGAGGCCTCAACCGAGGCCTAGGCCCAGGGGAAAGGCACCAGCGGGGATGAGCCTGGGGAGGCGCCCGGGCATGTCTGGACCCAGTCCCCGCAGCCTGCCCCTTGGTGGGGCAGTACCCCCGGAGGCCAGGAAGGTCTGGGCAAGGCTGCCAGGGGCAGGGACACTGCTGGGTCCTGCCCCTGGCCTGTGGGGCGTCTGAGCACAACCGGCACTCTCCCGCTGGAAGACCTCCCCGTCTGCCTCGAAAGGCCGGTTTGCAAGCACTCCCGCCCGCTGTTCCCGCCAGGCACGCACAATGCTCCCAAGCCCGGGAGAAAAGCGCTTCGGGGTGGTGCTCTCACCGGGCCCTTGCCCCTGAGCCTGGGGGCCAGGCAGGGGGAACACACTCCCAGGCCAAGGCAGAACGACATGCACACGTCTGTTCCTGCCCCCTACACCGGCAGAGAGCTCGGGGGAGCCAGAGACTGCCAGGCTGCTGCTGGGCTGGCCGCCTGTGTGGGACGGGGCAGAGCCGACCTAGGGGCAAGTTGGGCCTCTTGCTCTCCCTGCTGCCCTGAGGCTGCTGGGTCAAAGAGGTCTTGGGCATCCAGCCCTTTGCTGGTCCCTTCCCTCTGACGAGGCCCTCTGATCTCCAGCACCTTGCAGTGTGGAGACAGCCCCTGCCAGCAACCTCCTCTCCAAGGAGGCCTCAACCGAGGCCTAGGCCCAGGGGAAAGGCACCAGCGGGGATGAGCCTGGGGAGGCGCCCGGGCATGTCTGGACCCAGTCCCCGCAGCCTGCCCCTTGGTGGGGCAGTACCCCCGGAGGCCAGGTAGGTCTGGGCAAGGCTGGCCAGGGTCAGGGGCCCTGCTGGGTCCTGCCCCTGGCCTGTGGGGCCTCTGAGCACAACCGGCCCTCTCCCACTGGAAGACCTCCCCGGCTGCCTCCAAAGTCCTGTTTGCAAACACTCCCGCCCGCTGTTCACGCCAGGCTCGCACAATGCTCCCAAGCCCGGGAGAAAAGCGCATTGGGGTGGTTCTCTCTCCGGGCCCTTGCCCCTGAGCCTGGGGGCAAGGCACGGGGAACACACTCCCTGGCCAAGGCAGAACCACATGCCCACGTCTGTTCCTGTCCCCTGCACCGGCAGAGAGCTTGGGGGAGCCAGAGTCTGGCAGGCAGCTGCTGGGTTGGCCGCCTGTGTGGGAAGGGGCAGAGCCGACCTAGGGGCAAGTTGGGCCTCTTACTCTCCCTGCTGCCCTGAGGCTGCTGGGCCAAAGACGTCTTGGGCATCCAGCCCCTTACTGGTCCCTTCCCTCTGACGAGGCCCTCTGAGCTCCAGCACCTTGCAGTGTGGAGACAGCCCCTGCCAGCAACCTCCTCTCCAAGGAGGCCTCAACCGAGGCCTAGGCCCAGGGGAAAGGCACCAGCGGGGATGAGCCAGGGGAGGCGCCCGAGCATGTCTGGACCCAGTCCCCGCAGCCTGCCCCTTGGTGGGGCAGTACCCCCGGAGGCCAGGAAGGTCTGGGCAAGGCTGGCCAGGGGCAGGGGCCCTGCTGCGTCCTGCCCCTGGCCTGTGGGGCCTCTGAGCACAACCGGCCCTCTCCCACTGGAAGACCTCCCCGGCTGTCTCCAAAGCCCGGTTTGCAAGCGCGCCCGCCCACTGTTCCCAGCAGGCGTGCACAATGCTCCCAAGCCCGGGAGAAAAGCGCTTCAGGGTGGTGCTCTCTCCGGGCCCTTGCCCCTGAGCCTGGGGGCAAGGCAGGGTGTCCACACTCCCAGGCCAAGGCAGAACCACATGCACACGTCTGATCTGCCCCCTGCACCGGCAGAGAGCTCGGGGGAGCCAGAGTCTGTCAGGCAGCTGCTGGGTTGGCCGCCTGTGTGGGAAGGGGCAGAGCCGACCTAGGGGCAAGTTGGGCCTCTTGCTCTCCCTGCTGCCCTGAGGCTGCTGGGCCAAAGAGGTCTTGGCCATCCAGCCCCTTGCTGGTCCCTTCCCTCTGACGAGGCCCTCTGAGCTCCAGCACCTTGCAGTGTGGAGACAGCCCCGGCCAGCAACCTCCTCTCCAAGGAGGCCTCAACCGAGGCCTAGGCCCAGGGGAAAGGCACCAGCGGGGATGAGCCTGGGGAGGCGCCCGGGCATGACTGGACCCAGTCCCCGCAGCCTGCCCCTTGGTGGGGCAGTACCCCCGGAGGCCAGGAAGGTCTGGGCAAGGCTGGCCAGGGTCAGGGGCCCTGCTGGGTCCTGCCCCTGGCCTGTGGGGCCTCTGAGCACAACCGGCCCTCTCCCACTGGAAGACCTCCCCGGCTGCCTCCAAAGGCCGGTTTGCCAACACTCCCGCCCGCTGTTCTCGCCAGGCACGCACAATTCTCCCAAGCCCGGGAGAAAAGCGCTTCGGTGTGTTGCTCTCTCCGGGCCCTTGCCCCTGAGTGTGGGGGCCAGGCAGTGGTTCCACACTCCCAGACCAAGGCAGAACCACATGCACACGTCTGTTCCTGACCCCTGCACCGGCAGAGAGCTCGGGGGAGCCAGAGTCTGTCAGGCAGCTGCTGGGCTGGCCGCCTGTGTGGGAAGGGGCAGAGCCGACCTAGGGGCAAGTTGGGCCTCTTGCTCTCCCTGCTGCCCTGAGGCTGCTGGGCCAAAGAGGTCTTGGGCATCCAGCCCCTTGCTGGTCCCTTCCCTCTGACGAGGCCCTCTGAGCTCCAGCACCTTGCAGTGTGGAGACAGCCCCTGCCAGCAACCTCCTCTCCAAGGAGGCCTCAACCGAGGCCTAGGCCCAGGGGAAAGGCACCAGCGGGGATGAGCCAGTGGAGGCGCACGGGCATGTCTGGACCCAGTCCCCGCAGCCTGCCCCTTGGTGGGGCAGTACCCCCGGAGGCCAGGAAGGTCTGGGCAAGGCTGCCAGGGGCAGGGACACTGCTGGGGCTGCCCCTGGCCTGTGGGGCGTCTGAGCACAACCGGCACTCTCCCGCTGGAAGACCTCCCCGGCTGCCTCCAAAGGCCGGTTAACAAGCGCTCCCGCCCACTGTTCCCAGCAGGCGTGCACAATGCTCCCAAGCCCGGGAGAAAAGCGCTTCGGGGTGGTGCTCTCTCCGGGCCCTTGCCCCTGAGCCTGGGGGCCAGGCAGTTGGAACACACTCCCAGGCCAAAGCAGAACGACATGCACACGTCTGTTCCTGCCCCCTACACCGGCAGAGAGCTCGGGGGAGCCAGAGACTGCCAGGCTGCTGCTGGGCTGGCTGCCTGTGTGGGACGGGGCAGAGCCGACCTAGGGGCAAGTTGGGCCTCTTGCTCTCCCTGCTGCCCTGAGGCTGCTGGGTCAAAGAGGTCTTGGGCATCCAGCCCTTTGCTGGTCCCTTCCCTCTGACGAGGCCCTCTGAGCTCCAGCACCTTGCAGTGTGGAGATAGCCCCTGCCAGCAACCTCCTCTCCAAAGAGGCCTCAACCAAGGCCTACGCCCAGGGGAAAAGCACCAGCGGGGATGATCCTGGGGAGGCGCACGGACATGTCTGGACCCAGTCCCCGCAGCCTGCCCCTTGGTGGGGCAGTACCCCCGGAGGCCAGGAAGGTCTGGGCAAGGCTGGCCAGGGGCAGGGGCCCTGCTGGGTCCTGCCCCTGGCCTGTGAGGCCTCTGAGCACAACCAGCCCTCTCCCACTGGAAGACCTCCCCAGCTGCATCCAAAGTCCTGTTTGCAAACACTCCCGCCCGCTGTTCACGCCAGGCTCGCACAATGCTCCCAAGCCCGGGAGAAAAGCGCTTCGGGGTGGTGCTCTCTCCGGGCCCTTGCCCCTGAGCCTGGGGGCCAGGCAGTGGGTCCACACTCCCAGACCAAGGCAGAACCACATGCACACGTCTTTTCCTGACCCCTGCACCGGCAGAGAGCTCGGGGGAGCCAGAGTCTGTCAGGCAGGTGCTGGGCTGGCCGCCTGTGTGGGAAGGGGCAGAGCCGACCTAGGGGCAAGTTGGGCCTCTTCCTCTCCCTGCTGCCCTGAGGCTGCTGGGCCAAAGAGGTCTTGGCCATCCAGCCCCTTGCTGGTCCCTTCCCTCTGACGAGGCCCTCTGAGCTCCAGCACCTTGCAGTGTGGAGACAGCCCCTGCCAGCAACCTCCTCTCCAATGAGGCCTCAACCGAGGCCTAGGCCCAGGGGAAAGGCACCAGCGGGGATGAGCCTGGGGAGGCGCCCGGGCATGTCTGGACCCAGTCCCCGCAGCCTGCCCCTTGGTGGGGCAGTACCCCCGGATGCCAGGAAGGTCTGTGCAAGGCTGCCAGGGGCAGGGACAGCGCTGGGTCCTGCCCCTGGCCGTTGGGACGTCTGAGCACAACCGGCACTCTCCCGCTGGAAGACCTCCCCGTCTGCCTCCAAAGGCCGGTTTGCAAGCACTCCCGCCCGCTGTTCCCGCCAGGCACGCACAATGCTCCCAAGCCCGGGAGAAAAGCGCTTCGGGGTGGTGCTCTCTCCGGGCCCTTGCCCCTGAGCCTGGGGGCCAGGCAGGGGGTCCACACTCCCAGGGCAAGGCAGAACCACATGCACACGTCTGTTCCTGACCCCTGCACCGGCAGAGAGCTCGGGGGAGCCAGAGTCTGTCAGGCAGCTGCTGGGCTGGCCGCCTTTGTGGGAAAGGGCAGAGCCGACCTAGGGGCAAGTTGGGCCTCTTGCTCTCCCTGCTGCCCTGAGGCTGCTGGGCCAAAGAGGTCTTGGGCATCCAGCCCTTTGCTTGTCCCTTCCCTCTGACGAGGCCCTCTGAGCTCCAGCACCTTGCAGTGTGGAGACAGCCCCTGCCAGCAACCTCCTCTCCAAGGAGGCCTCAACCGAGACCTAGGACCAGGGGAAAGGCACCAGCGGGGATGAGCCTGGGGAGGCGCCCGGGCATGTCTGGACCCAGTCCCCGCAGACTGCCCCTTGGTGGGGCAGTACCCCCGGAGGCCAGGAAGGTCTGGGAAAGGCTGGCCAGGGGCAGGGGACCTGCTGGGTCCTGCCCCTGGCCTGTGGGGCCTCTGAGCACAACCGGCCCTCTCCCACTGGAAGACCTCCCCGGCTGCCTCCAAAGTCCTGTTTGCCAACACTACCACCCGCTGTTCACGCCAGACTTGCACAATGCTCCCAAGCCCGGGAGAAAAGTGCTTCGGGGTGGTGCTCTCTCCGGGCCCTTGCCCCTGAGCCTCGGGGCAAGGCATGGGGAACACACTCCCAGGCCAAGGCAGAACCACATGCACACGTCTGTTCCTGACCCCTGCACCGGCAGAGAGCTCGGGGGAGCCAGAGTCTGTCAGGCAGCTGCTGGGTTGGCTGCCTGTGTGGGAAGGGGCAGAGCCGACCTAGGGGCAAGTTGGGCCTCTTGCTCTCCCTGCTGCCCTGAGGCTGCTGGGCCAAAGAGGTCTTGGGCATCCAGCCCCTTGCTGGTCCCTTCCCGCTGACGAGGCCCTCTGAGCTCCAGCACCTTGCAGTGTGGAGACAGCCCCTGCCAGCAACCTCCTCTCCGAGGAGGCATCAACCGAGGCCTATGCCCAGGGGAAAGGCACCAGCGGGGATGAGCCAGGGGAGGCGCCCAGGCATGTCTGGACCCAGTCCCCGCAGCCTGCCCCTTGGTGGGGCAGTACCCCCGGAGGCCAGGAAGGTCTGGGCAAGGCTGGCCAGGGGCAGGGGACCTGCTGGGTCCTGCCCCTGGCCTGTGAGGCCTCTGAGCACAACCGGCCCTCTCCCACTGGAAGACCTCCACGGCTGCCTCCAAAGTCCTGTTTGCAAACACTCCCGCCCGCTGTTCACGCCAGGCTCGCACAGTGCTCCCAAGCCCGGGAGAAAAGCGCTTAGGGGTGGTGCTCTCTCCGGGCCCTTGCCCCTGAGCCTGGGGGCAAGGCAGGGGGAACACACTCCCAGGCCAAGGCAGAACCACATGCCCACGTCTGTTCCTGTCCCCTGCACCGGCAGAGAGCTTGGGGGAGCCAGAGTCTGTCAGGCAGCTGCTGGGTTGGCCGCCTGTGTGGGAAGGGGCAGAGCCGCCCTAGGGGCAAGTTGGGCCTCTTGCTCTCCCTGCTGCCCTGAGGCTGCTGGGCCAAAGACGTCTTGGGCATCCAGCCCCTTACTGGTCCCTTCCCTCTGACGAGGCCCTCTGAGCTCCAGCACCTTGCAGTGTGGAGACAGCCCCTGCCAGCAACCTCCTCTCCAAGGAGGCCTCAACCGAGGCCTAGGCCCAGGGGAAAGGCACCAGCGGGGATGAGCCTGGGGAGGCGCCCGGGCATGTCTGGACCCAGGCCCCGCAGCCTGCCCCTTGGTGGGGCAGTACCCCCGGAGGCCAGGAAGGTCTGGGCAAGGCTGGCCAGGGGCAGGGGCCCTGCTGCGTCCTGCCCCTGGCCTGTGGGGCCTCTGAGCACAACCGGCCCTCTCCCACTGGAAGACCTCCCCAGCTGCCTCCAAAGGCCGGTTTGCAAGCGCTCCCGCCCACTGTTCTCAGCAGGCGTGCACAATGCTCCCAAGCCCGGGAGAAAAGCGCTTCAGGGTGGTGCTCTCTCCGGGCCCTTGCCCCTGAGCCTGGGGGCAAGGCAGTGGGTCCACACTCCCAGACCAAGGCAGAACCACATGCACACGTCTGATCTGTCCCCTGCAACGGCAGAGAGCTCGGGGGAGCCAGAGTCTGTCAGGCAGCTGCTGGGCTGGCCGCCTGTGTGGGAAGGGGCAGAGCCGACCTAGGGGCAAGTTGGGCCTCTTGCTCTCCCTGCTGCCCTGAGGCTGCAGGGCCAAAGAGGTCTTGGGCATCCAGCCCCTTGCTGGTCCCTTCCCGCTGACGAGGCCCTCTGAGCTCCAGCACCTTGCAGTGTGGAGACAGCCCCTGCCAGCAACCTCCTCTCCAAGGAGGCCTCAACCGAGGCCTAGGCCCAGGGGAAAGGCACCAGCGGGGATGAGCCTGGGGAGGCTCCCGGGCATGTCTGGACCCAGTCCCCGCAGCCTGCCCCTTGGTGGGGCAGTACCCCCGGAGGCCAGGAAGGTCTGGGCAAGGCTGCCAGGGGCAGGGACACTGCTGGGTCCTGCCCCTGGCCTGTGGGGCGTCTGAGCACAACCGGCACTCTCCCGCTGGAAGACCTCCCCGTCTGCCTCGAAAGGCCGGTTTGCAAGCACTCCCGCCCGCTGTTCCCGCCAGGCACGCACAATGCTCCCAAGCCCGGGAGAAAAGCGCTTCGGGGTGGTGCTCTCACCGGGCCCTTGCCCCTGAGCCTGGGGGCCAGGCAGGGGGAACACACTCCCAGGCCAAGGCAGAACGACATGCACACGTCTGTTCCTGCCCCCTACACCGGCAGAGAGCTCGGGGGAGCCAGAGACTGCCAGGCTGCTGCTGGGCTGGCCGCCTGTGTGGGACGGGGCAGAGCCGACCTAGGGGCAAGTTGGGCCTCTTGCTCTCCCTGCTGCCCTGAGGCTGCTGGGTCAAAGAGGTCTTGGGCATCCAGCCCTTTGCTGGTCCCTTCCCTCTGACGAGGCCCTCTGATCTCCAGCACCTTGCAGTGTGGAGACAGCCCCTGCCAGCAACCTCCTCTCCAAGGAGGCCTCAACCGAGGCCTAGGCCCAGGGGAAAGGCACCAGCGGGGATGAGCCTGGGGAGGCGCCCGGGCATGTCTGGACCCAGTCCCCGCAGCCTGCCCCTTGGTGGGGCAGTACCCCCGGAGGCCAGGAAGGTCTGGGCAAGGTGGCCAGGGTCAGGGGCCCTGCTGGGTCCTGCCCCTGGCCTGTGGGGCCTCTGAGCACAACCGGCCCTCTCCCACTGGAAGACCTCCCCGGCTGCCTCCAAAGTCCTGTTTGCAAACACTTACGCCCGCTGTTCACGCCAGGCTCGCACAATGCTCCCAAGCCCGGGAGAAAAGCGCATTGGGGTGGTTCTCTCTCCGGGCCCTTGCCCCTGAGCCTGGGGGCAAGGCACGGGGAACACACTCCCTGGCCAAGGCAGAACCACATGCCCACGTCTGTTCCTGTCCCCTGCACCGGCAGAGAGCTTGGGGGAGCCAGAGTCTGGCAGGCAGCTGCTGGGTTGGCCGCCTGTGTGGGAAGGGGCAGAGCCGACCTAGGGGCAAGTTGGGCCTCTTACTCTCCCTGCTGCCCTGAGGCTGCTGGGCCAAAGACGTCTTGGGCATCCAGCCCCTTACTGGTCCCTTCCCTCTGACGAGGCCCTCTGAGCTCCAGCACCTTGCAGTGTGGAGACAGCCCCTGCCAGCAACCTCCTCTCCAAGGAGGCCTCAACCGAGGCCTAGGCCCAGGGGAAAGGCACCAGCGGGGATGAGCCAGGGGAGGCGCCCGAGCATGTCTGGACCCAGTCCCCGCAGCCTGCCCCTTGGTGGGGCAGTACCCCCGGAGGCCAGGAAGGTCTGGGCAAGGCTGGCCAGGGGCAGGGGCCCTGCTGCGTCCTGCCCCTGGCCTGTGGGGCCTCTGAGCACAACCGGCCCTCTCCCACTGGAAGACCTCCCCGGCTGTCTCCAAAGCCCGGTTTGCAAGCGCGCCCGCCCACTGTTCCCAGCAGGCGTGCACAATGCTCCCAAGCCCGGGAGAAAAGCGCTTCAGGGTGGTGCTCTCTCCGGGCCCTTGCCCCTGAGCCTGGGGGCAAGGCAGGGTGTCCACACTCCCAGGCCAAGGCAGAACCACATGCACACGTCTGATCTGCCCCCTGCACCGGCAGAGAGCTCGGGGGAGCCAGAGTCTGTCAGGCAGCTGCTGGGTTGGCCGCCTGTGTGGGAAGGGGCAGAGCCGACCTAGGGGCAAGTTGGGCCTCTTGCTCTCCCTGCTGCCCTGAGGCTGCTGGGCCAAAGAGGTCTTGGCCATCCAGCCCCTTGCTGGTCCCTTCCCTCTGACGAGGCCCTCTGAGCTCCAGCACCTTGCAGTGTGGAGACAGCCCCGGCCAGCAACCTCCTCTCCAAGGAGGCCTCAACCGAGGCCTAGGCCCAGGGGAAAGGCACCAGCGGGGATGAGCCTGGGGAGGCGCCCGGGCATGACTGGACCCAGTCCCCGCAGCCTGCCCCTTGGTGGGGCAGTACCCCCGGAGGCCAGGAAGGTCTGGGCAAGGCTGGCCAGGGTCAGGGGCCCTGCTGGGTCCTGCCCCTGGCCTGTGGGGCCTCTGAGCACAACCGGCCCTCTCCCACTGGAAGACCTCCCCGGCTGCCTCCAAAGGCCGGTTTGCCAACACTCCCGCCCGCTGTTCTCGCCAGGCACGCACAATTCTCCCAAGCCCGGGAGAAAAGCGCTTCGGTGTGTTGCTCTCTCCGGGCCCTTGCCCCTGAGTGTGGGGGCCAGGCAGTGGTTCCACACTCCCAGACCAAGGCAGAACCACATGCACACGTCTGTTCCTGACCCCTGCACCGGCAGAGAGCTCGGGGGAGCCAGAGTCTGTCAGGCAGCTGCTGGGCTGGCCGCCTGTGTGGGAAGGGGCAGAGCCGACCTAGGGGCAAGTTGGGCCTCTTGCTCTCCCTGCTGCCCTGAGGCTGCTGGGCCAAAGAGGTCTTGGGCATCCAGCCCCTTGCTGGTCCCTTCCCTCTGACGAGGCCCTCTGAGCTCCAGCACCTTGCAGTGTGGAGACAGCCCCTGCCAGCAACCTCCTCTCCAAGGAGGCCTCAACCGAGGCCTAGGCCCAGGGGAAAGGCACCAGCGGGGATGAGCCAGTGGAGGCGCACGGGCATGTCTGGACCCAGTCCCCGCAGCCTGCCCCTTGGTGGGGCAGTACCCCCGGAGGCCAGGAAGGTCTGGGCAAGGCTGCCAGGGGCAGGGACACTGCTGGGGCTGCCCCTGGCCTGTGGGGCGTCTGAGCACAACCGGCACTCTCCCGCTGGAAGACCTCCCCGGCTGCCTCCAAAGGCCGGTTAACAAGCGCTCCCGCCCACTGTTCCCAGCAGGCGTGCACAATGCTCCCAAGCCCGGGAGAAAAGCGCTTCGGGGTGGTGCTCTCTCCGGGCCCTTGCCCCTGAGCCTGGGGGCCAGGCAGTTGGAACACACTCCCAGGCCAAAGCAGAACGACATGCACACGTCTGTTCCTGCCCCCTACACCGGCAGAGAGCTCGGGGGAGCCAGAGACTGCCAGGCTGCTGCTGGGCTGGCTGCCTGTGTGGGACGGGGCAGAGCCGACCTAGGGGCAAGTTGGGCCTCTTGCTCTCCCTGCTGCCCTGAGGCTGCTGGGTCAAAGAGGTCTTGGGCATCCAGCCCTTTGCTGGTCCCTTCCCTCTGACGAGGCCCTCTGAGCTCCAGCACCTTGCAGTGTGGAGATAGCCCCTGCCAGCAACCTCCTCTCCAAAGAGGCCTCAACCGAGGCCTACGCCCAGGGGAAAAGCACCAGCGGGGATGATCCTGGGGAGGCGCACGGACATGTCTGGACCCAGTCCCCGCAGCCTGCCCCTTGGTGGGGCAGTACCCCCGGAGGCCAGGAAGGTCTGGGCAAGGCTGGCCAGGGGCAGGGGCCCTGCTGCGTCCTGCCCCTGGCCTGTGGGTCCTCAGAGCACAACCGGCCCTCTCCCACTGGAAGACCTCCCCGGCTGCCTCCAAAGGCCGGTTTGCAAGCGCTCCCACCCACTGTACCCAGCAGGCGTGCACAATGCTCCCAAGCCCGGGAGAAAAGCGCTTCAGGGTGGTGCTCTCTCCGGGCCCTTGCCCCTGAGCCTGGGGGCAAGGCAGGGTGTCCACACTCCCAGGACAAGGCAGAACCACATGCACACGTCTGTTCCTGCCCCCTATACCGGCAGAGAGCTCGGGGAAGCCAGAGACTGCCAGGCTGCTGCTGGGCTGGCTGCCTGTGTGGGACGGGGCAGAGCCGACTTAGGGGCAAGTTGGGCCTCTTGCTCTCCCTGCTGCGCTGAGGCTGCTGGGTCAAAGAGGTCTTGGGCATCCAGCCCCTTGCTGGTCCCTTCCCTCTGATGAGGCCCTCTGAGCTCCAGCACCTTGCAGTGTGGAGACAGCCCCTGCCAGCAACCTCCTCTCCAAGGAGGCCTAAACCGAGGCCTAGGCACAGGGGAAAGGCACCAGCGGGGATGAGCCTGGGGAGGCGCCCGGGCATGTATGGACCCAGTCCCCGCAGCCTGCCCCTTGGTGGGGCAGTACCCCCGGAGGCGAGGAAGGTCTGGGAAAGGCTGTCCAGGGGCAGGGGACCTGCTGGGTCCTGCCCCTGGCCTGTGGGGCCTCCGAGCACAACCGGCCCTCTCCCACTGGAAGACGTCCCCGGCTGCCTCGAAAGGCCGGTTTGCAAGCACTCCCGCCCACTGTTCCAACCAAGGGCGCACAACGCTCCCAAGCCCGGGAGAAAATCATCTCGGGGTGGTGCTCTCTCCGGGCCCTTTCCCCTGAGCCTGGGGGCCAGGAAGGGGGTCCACACTCCCAGGCCAAGGCAGAACGACATGCACACGTCTGTTCCTGCCCCATGCACCGGCAGAGAGCTTGGGGGAGCCAGAGTCTGTCAGGCAGCTGCTGGGCTGGCCGCCTGTGTGGGAAGGGGCAGAGCCGACCTAGGGGCAAGTTGGGCCTCTTGCTCTCCCTGCTGCCCTGAGGCTGCTGGGCCAAAGAGATCTTGGGCATCCAGCCCCTTGCTTGTCCCTTCCCTCTGAGGAGGCCCTCTGAGCTCCAGCACCTTGCAGTGTGGAGACAGCCCCTGCCAGCAACCTCCTCTCCAAGGAGGCCTCAACCGAGGCCTAGGACCAGGGGAAAGGCACCAGCGGGGATGAGCCTGGGGAGGCGCCCGGGCATGTCTGGACCCAGTCCCCGCAGCCTGCCCCTTGGTGGGGCAGTACCCCCGGAGGCCAGGAAGGTCTGGGCAAGGCTGGCCACGGGCAGGGGCCCTGCTGGGTCCTGCCCCTGGCCTGTGGGGCCTCTGAGCACAACCGGCCCTCTCCCACTGGAAGACTTCCCCGGCTGCCTCCAAAGGCCGGTTTGCCAACACTCCCGCCCGCTGTTCCCGCCAGGCACGCACAATTCTCCCAAGCCCGGGAGAAAAGCGCTTCGGGGTGGTGCTCTCTCCGGGCCCTTGCCCCTGAGTGTGGGGGCGAGGCAGTGGGACCACACTCCCAGACCAACGCAGAAACACATGCACACGTCTGTTTCTGACCCCTGCACCGGCATAGAGCTCGCGGGAGCCAGAGTCTGTCAGGCAGCTGCTGGGCTGGCCGCCTGTGTGGGAAGGGGCAGAGCCGACCTAGGGGCAAGTTGGGCCTCTTCCTCTCCCTGCTGCCCTGAGGCTGCTGGGCCAAAGAGGTCTTGGGCATCCAGCCCCTTGCTGGTCCCTTCCCTCTGATGAGGCCCTCTGAGCTCCAGCACCTTGCAGTGTGGAGACAGCCCCTGCCAGCAACCTCCTCTCCAAGGAGGCCTCAACCGAGGCCTAGGCCTAGGGGAAAGGCACCAGCGGGGATGAGCCTGGGGAGGCGCCCGGCCATGTCTGGACCCAGTCCCCGCAGCCTGCCCCTTGGTGGGGCAGTACCCCCGGAATCCAGGAAGGTCTCGGCAAGGCTGCCAGGGGCAGGGATACTGCTGGGTCCTGCCCCTGGCCTGTTGGGCGTCTGAGCACAACCGGCACTCTCCCGCTGGAAGACCTCCCCGTCTGCCTCCAAAGTCCTGTTTGCAAGCACGCCCACCCGCTGTTCCCCCAGGCACGCACAATGCTCCCAAGCCCGGGAGAAAAGCGCTTCGGGGTGGTGCTCTCTCCGGGCCCTTGCCCCTGAGCCTGGGGGACAGGCAGGGGGAACACACTCCCAGGCCAAGGCAGAATGACATGCACACGTCTGTTCCTGCCCCCTACACCGGCAGAGAGTTCGGGGGAGCCAGAGACTGCCAGGGTGCTGCTGGGCTGGCTGCCTGTGTGGGACGGGGTAGAGCCGACCTAGGGGCAAGTTGGGCCTCTTGCTCTCCCTGCTGCCCTGAGGCTGCTGGGTCAGAGAGGTCTTGGGCATCCAGCCCTTTGCCTGTCCTTTCCCTCTGACGAGGCCCTCTGAGCTCCAGCACCTTGCAGTGTGCAGACAGCCCCTGCCGGCAACCTCCTCTCCAAGGAGGCCTCAACCGAGGCCTAGGCCCAGGGGAAAGGCACCAGCGGGGATGAGCCTGGGGAGGCGCCCGGCCATGTCTGGACCCAGTCCCCGCAGCCTGCCCCTTGGTGCGGCAGTACCCCCGGAGGCCAGGAGGGTCTGGGCAAGGCTGCCAGGGGCAGGAACACTGCTGGGTCCTGCCCCTGGCCTGTGGGGCGTCTGAGCACAACCGGCACTCTCCCGCTGGAAGACCTCCCCGGCTGCCTCCAAAGGCCGGTTTGCAAGCACTCCCGCCCGCTGTTCCCGCCAGGCACGCACAATGCTCCCAAGCCCGGGAGAAAAGCGCTTCGGGGTGGTGCTCTCTCCGGGCCCTTGCCCCTGAGCCTGGGGGACAGGCAGGGGGAACACACTCCCAGGCCAAGGCAGAACGACATGCACACGTCTGTTCCTGCCCCCTACACCGGCAGAGAGTTCGGGGGAGCCAGAGACTGCCAGGCTGCTGCTGGGCTGGCTGCCTGTGTGGGACGGGGTAGAGCCGACCTAGGGGCAAGTTGGGCCTCTTGCTCTCCCTGCTGCCCTGAGGCTGCTGGGTCAGAGAGGTCTTGGGCATCCAGCCCTTTGCTGGTCCTTTCCCTCTGACGAGGCCCTCTGAGCTCCAGCACCTTGCCGTGTGCAGACAGCCCCTGCCGGCAACCTCCTCTCCAAGGAGGCCTCAACCGAGGCCTAGGCCCAGGGGAAAGGCACCAGCGGGGATGAGCCTGGGGAGGCGCCCGGGCATGTCTAGACCCAGGCCCCGCAGCCTGCCCCTTGGTGGGGTAGTACCCCCGGAGGCCAGGAAGGTCTGGGCAAGGCTGCCAGAGGCAGGGACACTGCTGGGTCCTGCCCCTGGCCTGTGGGGCCTCTGAGAACAACTGGCACTCTCCCGCTGGAAGACCTCCCCGGCTGCCTCCAAAGGCTGGTTTGCAAGCACTCAATCCCGCTGTTCACGCCAGCTGCGCACAATGCTCCCAAGCCCGGGAGAAAAGCATTTTGGGGTGGTGCTCACTCCGGGCTTTGGAAGACCTCCCCGGCTGCCTCCAAGGCCGGTTTGCAAGCACTTCTGCCTGCTGTTCCCGCCACCCGCGCACAATGCTCCCAAGCCCGGGAGAAAAGCGTTTCGGGGTGGTGTTCTCTCTGGGCCCAAGAAAGACCTCCCGGGCTGCCCCCAAATGCCGGTTTGCAAGCACTCCCACTCGCTGTTCCCGCCATCCGTGCAAATGCTCCAAGCCCAGGAGAAAAGCCCTTCAGGGTGGTGCTCTCTCCCGGCCCTTGGAAGACCTCCCCGGCTGCCTCCAAAGGCTGGATTTCAAGTACTCCCTCCCGCTGTCCCGCCAGCCGCACACAATGCTCCCAATCACGGGAGAAAAGCGCTTCGGGGTGGTGCTCTCTACGGGCCCTTGGAAGACCTCCCCGTTTGTCTCCAAAGGCCGGTTTGCAAGCACTCATGCCCGCTGTTCCCACCAGCCGCGCACAATGCTCCCAATCACGGGAGAAAAGCGCTTCGGGGTGGTGCTCTCTCCCGGCCCTTGGAAGACCTCCCTGGCTGCTTCCAAAGGCCGGTTTGCAAGCACTCAATCCCGCTGTTCCCGCCAGCCGCGCACAATGCTCCCAAGCCCGGGAGAAAAGCGCTTCGGGGTGGTGCTCTCTCCCGGCCCTTGGAAGACCTCCCCGGCTGCCTCCAAAGGCTGGTTTTCAAGAACTCCCTCCCGCTGACCCGCCAGCCGCACACAATGCTCCCAAGCCCGGGAGAAAAGCATTTTGGGGTGGTCTCTCTCCGGGCCCTTGGAAGACTCCCCGGCTGCCTCTAAAGGCCGGTTTGCAAGCACTCATGTCCTCTGTTCCCGACAGCCGCGAACAATGCTCCCAATTCCGTGAGAAAAGTGCTTCGGGATGGTGCTCTCTCCGGGCCCTTGGAAGACCTCCCAAGCTGCCTCCAAAGGCCGGTTTGCAAGCACTCCCGCCCGCTGTTCCCGCCAGCCTCGCACAATGCTCCCAAGACCGGGAGAAAAGCGCTTCGGGGTGGTGTTCTCTCCGTGCCAATGGAGGACCTCCCTGGCTGCCCCCAAAGGCCGGTTTGCAAGCACTCCCACTCGCTGTTCCCGCCAGCCACGCACAATCCTCCAAAACCCCGGAGAAAAGCGCTTCGGGGTGGTGTTCTCTCCGTGCCCATGGAAGACCTCCCGGGGTGCCCCCAAAGGCCGGTTTGGAAGCACTCCCACTCGCTGTTCCCGCCATCCGCGCACAATGCTCCCAAGCCCGGGAGAAAAGCATTTTGGGGTGGTGCTCACACCGGGCCCTGGAAGACCTCCCCGGCTGCCTCCAAAGGACGGTTTTCAAGCACTCCTGCCTGCTGTTCCCGCCACCCGCGCACAATGCTCCCAAGCCCGGGAGAAAAGCGCTTCGGGGTGGTGCTCTCTACAGGCCCTTGGAAGACCTCCCCGGCTGCCTCCAAAGGCCGGTTTGCAAGGACTCCTTCCTGCTGTTCCCGCCATCCGCGCACAATGCTCCCAAGCCCGGGAGAAAAGCATTTTGGGGTGGTGCTCACACCGGGCCCTGGAAGACCTCCCCGGCTGCCTCCAAAGGACGGTTTTCAAGCACTCCTGCCTGCTGTTCCCGCCACCCGCGCAGAATGCTCCCAAGCGCGGGAGAAAAGCGCTTCGGGGTGGTGCTCTCTACAGGCCCTTGGAAGACCTCCCCGGCTGCCTCCAAAGGCCCGTTTGCAAGGACTCCTTCCTGCTCTTCCCGCCAGCCACGCACAATGCTCCCAAGCCCGGGAGAAAAGCATTTTGGGGTGGTGCTCACTCCGGGCCCTTGGAAGACCTCCCCGGCTGCCTCCAGTGGCCAGTTTGCAAGCACTCATGCCCGCTGTTCCCACCAGCCGCGCACAATGCTCCCAAGCCCGGGAGAAAAGCTTTTTGGGGTGGTGCTCACACCGGGCCCTGGAAGACCTCCCCGGCTGCCTGCAAAGGCCGGTTTTCAAGCACTCCTGCCTGCTGTTCCTGCCACCCGCGCACAATACTCCCAAGCCCGGGAGAAAAGCGCTTCGGGGTGATGCTCTCTACAGGCCCTTGGAAGACCTCCCCCGCTGCCTCCAAAGGCCGGTTTGCAAGGACTCCTTCCTGCTGTTCCCGCCAGCCACGCACAATGCTCCCAAGCCCGGGAGAAAAGTGCTTCGGGGTGGTGATCTCTCCGGGCCCTTGGAAGTCGTCCCCGGCTGCCTCCAAAGGCCGGTTTGCAAGCACTCATGCCTGTTGTTCCCACCAGCCGCGCACAATGCTCCCAAGCCCGGGAGAAAAGCATTTTGGGGTGGTGCTCACTCCGGGCCCTTGGAAGACCTCCCCGGCTGCCTCCAAAGGCCAGTTTGCAAGCAGTCCTGCCTGCTGTTCCCGCCAGCCGCGCACAATGCTCCCAAGCCCAGGAGAAAAGCGCTTCGGGGTGGTGTTCTCTCCGGGCCCTTGGAAGACGTCCCCGGCTGCCTCCAAAGGCCGGTTTGCAAGCACTCATGCCCGTTGTTCCCACCAGCCGCGCACAATGCTCCCAAGCCCGGGAGAAAAGCATTTTGGGGTGGTGCTCACTCCGGGCCCTTGGAAGACCTCCCCGGCTGCCTCCAAAGGCCAGTTTGCAAGCAGTCCTGCCTGCTGTTCCCGCCAGCCGCGCACAATGTTCCCAAGCCCGGGAGAAAAGCGCTTCGGGGTGGTGCTCTCTCCGGGCACTTTCAAGACCTCCCCGGCTGCCTCCAAAGGCCGGTTTGTAAGTACTCATTCCCGCTGCTTCCGCCAGCCACGCACAATGCTCCCAAGCCCGGGAGAAAAGCATTTTGGGGTGGTGCTCTCTCCGGGCCCTTGGAAGACCTCCCGGGCTGCCTCCAAAGGCCGGTTTGCAAGCATTCATGTCCGTTGTTCCCGACAGCCGCGCACAATGCTCCCAAGCCCGAGAGAAAAGCATTCTGGGGTGGTGATCAGTCCGGCCCTTGGAAGACCTCCCCGGCTGCCTCCAAAGGACAGTTTGCAAGCACTCATGCCCGCTGTTCCCGCCAGCCGCGCACAATGCTCCCAAGACCGTGAGAAAAGCGCTTCGGGGTGGTGTTCTCTCAGGGACCATGGAGGACCTCCCCGGCTGCCCCCAAAGGCCGGTTTGCAAGCATTCCCACTCGCTGTTCCCGCCAGGCACACACAATGTTCCAAAACCCCGGAGAAAAGCGCTTCGGGGTGGTGGTCTCTCCGGGCCCCTGCCCCTGAGCCTGGGGGCCAGGCAGGGGATCCACAGTCCCAGGCCAAGGCAGAACCACATGCACACGTCTGTTCCTGCCCCCTCCACCGGCAGAGAGCTGGGGGGAGCCAGAGTCTGTCAGGCAGCTGCTGGGCTGGCCGCCTGTGTGGGAAGGGGCAGAGCCGACCTAGGGGCAAGTTGGGCCTCTTGCTCTCCCTGCTGCCCTGAGGCTGCTGGGCCAAAGAGGTCTTGGGCATCCAGCCCCTTGCTGGTCCCTTCCCTCTGACGAGGCCCTCTGAGCTCCAGCACCTTGCAGTGTGGAGACAGCCCCTGCCAGCAACCTCCTCTCCAAGGAGGCCTCAACCGAGGCCTAGGCCCAGGGGAAAGGCACCAGCGGAGATGAGCCAGTGGAGGCGAACGGGCATGTCTGGACCCAGTCCCCGCAGCCTGCCCCTTGGTGGGGCAGTACCCCCGGAGGCCAGGAAGGTCTGGGAAAGGCTGCGAGGGGCAGGGGCCCTGCTGGGTCGTACCCCTGGCCTGTGGGCCGTCTGAGCACAACCGGCACTCTCCCGCTGGAAGACCTCCCCGTCTGCCTCCAAAGGCCGGTTTGCAAGCACTCCCGCCCGCTGTTCCCGCCAGGCACGCACAATGCTCCCAAGCCCGGGAGAAAAGCGCTTCGGGGTGGTGCTCTCTCCGGGCCCTTGCCCCTGAGCCTGGGGGCCAGGCAGTTGGAACACACTCCCAGGCCAATGCAGAACGACATGCACACGTCTGTTCCTGCCCCCTACACCGGCAGAGAGCTCGGGGGAGCCAGAGACTGCCAGGCTGCTGCTGGGCTGGCTGCCTGTGTGGGACGGGGCAGAGCCGACCTAGGGGCAAGTTGGGCCTCTTGCTCTCCCTGCTGCCCTGAGGCTGCTGGGTCAAAGAGGTCTTGGGCATCCAGCCCTTTGCTGGTCCCTTCCCTCTGACGAGGCCCTCTGAGCTCCAGCACCTTGCAGTGTGGAGATAGCCCCTGCCAGCAACCTCCTCTCCAAAGAGGCCTCAACCGAGGCCTACGCCCAGGGGAAAAGCACCAGCGGGGATGATCCTGGGGAGGCGCACGGACATGTCTGGACCCAGTCCCCGCAGCCTGCCCCTTGGTGGGGCAGTACCCCCGGAGGCCAGGAAGGTCTGGGCAAGGCTGGCCAGGGGCAGGGTCCCTGCTGGGTCCTGCCCCTGGCCTGTGAGGCCTCTGAGGACAACCGGCCCTCTCCCACTGGAAGACCTCCCCAGCTGCCTCTAAAGTCCTGTTGGCAAACACTCCCGCCCGCTGTTCACGCCAGGCTCGCACAATGCTCCCAAGCCTGGGAGAAAAGCGCTTCGGGGTGGTGCTCTCTCCGGGCCCTTGCCCCTGAGCCTGGGGGCCAGGCAGTGGGTCCACACTCCCAGACCAAGGCAGAACCACATGCACACGTCTGTTCCTGACCCCTGCACCGGCAGAGAGCTCTGGGGAGCCAGAGTCTGTCAGGCAGGTACTGGGCTGGCCGCCTGTGTGGGAAGGGGCAGAGCCGACCTAGGGGCAAGTTGGGCCTCTTCCTCTCCCTGCTGCCCTGAGGCTGCTGGGCCAAAGAGGTCTTGGGCATCCAGCCCCTTGCTGGTCCCTTCCCTCTGACGAGGCCCTCTGAGCTCCAGCACCTTGCAGTGTGGAGACAGCCCCTGCCAGCAACCTCCTCTCCACTGAGGCCTCAACCGAGGCCTAGGCCCAGGGGAAAGGCACCAGCGGGGATGAGCCTGGGGAGGCGCCCGGGCATGTCTGGACCCAGTCCACGCAGCCTGCCCCTTGGTGGGGCAGTACCCCCGGAGGCCAGGAAGGTCTGTGCAAGGCTGCCAGGGGCAGGGACAGCGCTGGGTCCTGCCCCTGGCCTGTGGGACGTCTGAGCACAACCGGCACTCTCCCGCTGGAAGACCTCCCCGTCTGCCTCCAAAGGCCGGTTTGCAAGCACTCCCGCCCGCTGTTCCCGCCAGGCACGCACAATGCTCCCAAGCCCGGGAGAAAAGCGCTTCGGGGTGGTGCTCTCTCCGGGCCCTTGCCCCTAAGCCTGCGGGCCAGGCAGGGGGAACACACTCCCAGGCCAAGACAGAACGACATGAACACGTCTGTTCCTGCCCCCTACACCGGCAGAGAGCTCGGGGGAGCCAGAGTCTCTCAGGCAGGTGCTGGGCTGGCCGCCTGTGTGGGAAGGGGCAGAGCCGACCTAGGGGCAAGTTGGGCCTCTTGCTCTCCCTGCTGCCCTGAGGCTGCTGGGCCAAAGAAGTCTTGGGCATCCAGCCCTTTGCTGGTCCCTTCCCTCTGACGAGGCCCTCTGAGCTCCAGCACCTTGCAGTGTGGAGACAGCCCCTGCCAGCAATCTCCTCTCCAAGGAGGCCTCAACCGAGGCCTAGGCCCAGGGGAAAGGCACCAGCGGGGATGAGCCTGGGGAGGCGCCCGGGCATGTCTGGACCCAGTCCCCGTAGCCTGCCCCTTGGTGGGGCAGTACCCCTGGAGGCCAGGAAGGTCTGGGCAAGGCTGACCAGGGGCAGGGGCCCTGCTGGGTCCTGTCCCTGGCCTGTGGGGCCTCTGAGCACAACCGGCCCTCTCCCACTGGAAGACCTCCCCGGCTGCCTCCAAAGGCCGTTTTGCACGCACTCCTGCCCACTGTTCCCACCAAGCGCGCACAATGCTCCCAAGCCCGGGAGAAAAGCGCTTCGGGGTGGTGCTCTCTCCGGGCCCTTGCCCCTGAGCCTGGGGGCCAGGCAGGGGGTCCACACTCCCAGGCCAAGGCAGAACCACATGCACACGTCTGTTCCTGACCCCTGCACCGGCAGAGAGCTCGGGGGAGCCAGAGTCTGTCAGGCAGCTGCTGGGCTGGCCGCCTTTGTGGGAAGGGGCAGAGCCGACCTAGGGGCAAGTTGGGCCTCTTGCTCTCCCTGCTGCCCTGAGGCTGCTGGGCCAAAGAGGTCTTGGGCATCCAGCCCTTTGCTTGTCCCTTCCCTCTGACGAGGCCCTCTGAGCTCCAGCACCTTGCAGTGTGGAGACAGCCCCTGCCAGCAACCTCCTCTCCAAGGAGGCCTCAACCGAGACCTAGGACCAGGGGAAAGGCACCAGCGGGGATGAGCCTGGGGAGGCGCCCGGGCATGTCTGGACCCAGTCCCCGCAGCCTGCCCCTTGGTGGGGCAGTACCCCCGGAGGCCAGGAAGGTCTGGGAAAGGCTGGCCAGGGGCAGGGGACCTGCTGGGTCCTGCCCCTGGCCTGTGGGGCCTCTGAGCACAACCGGCCCTCTCCCACTGGAAGACCTCCCCGGATGCCTCCAAAGTTCTGTTTGCCAACACTCCCACCCGCTGTTCACGCCAGACTTGCACAATGCTCCCAAGCCCGGGAGAAAAGCGCTTCGGGGTGGTGCTCTCTCTGGGCCCTTGCCCCTGAGCCTGGGGGCAAGGCATGGGGAACACACTCCCAGGCCAAGGCAGAACCACATGCCCACGTCTGTTCCTGTCCCCTGCACCGGCAGAGAGCTTGGGGGAGCCAGAGTCTGTCAGGCAGCTGCTGGGTTGGCCGCCTGTGTGGGAAGGGGCAGAGGCGCCCTAGGGGCAAGTTGGGCCTCTTGCTCTCCCTGCTGCCCTGAGCCTGCTGGGCCAAAGACGTCTTGGGCATCCAGCCCCTTACTGGTCCCTTCCCTCTGACGAGGCCCTCTGAGCTCCAGCACCTTGCAGTGTGGAGACAGCCCCTGCCAGCAACCTCCTCTCCAAGGAGGCCTCAACCGAGGCCTAGGCCCAGGGGAAAGGCACCAGCGGGGATGAGCCAGGGGAGGCGCCCGAGCATGTCTGGACCCAGTCCCCGCAGCCTGCCCCTTGGTGGGGCAGTACCCCCGGAGGCCAGGAAGGTCTGGGTAAGGCTGGCCAGGGGCAGGGGCCCTGCTGGGTCCTGCCCCTGGCCTGTGGGGCCTCTGAGCACAACCGGCCCTCTCCCACTGGAAGACCTCCCCGGCTGCCTCCAAAGGCCGGTTTGCAAGCGCTCCCGCCCACTGTTACCAGCAGGCGGGCACAATGCTCCTAAGCCCGGAAGAAAAGCGCTTCAGGGTGGTGCTCTCTCTGGGCCCTTGCCCCTGAGCCTGGGGGCAAGGCAGGGTGTCCACACTCCCAGGCCAAGGCAGAACCACATGCACACGTCTGATCTGCCCCCTGCACCGGCAGAGAGCTCGGGGGAGCCAGAGTCTGTCAGGCAGCTGCTGGGCTGGCCGCCTGTGTGGGAAGTGGCAGAGCCGACCTAGGGGCAAGTTGGGCCTCTTGCTCTCCCTGCTGCCCTGAGGCTGCTGGGCCATAGAGGTCTTGGGCATCCAGCCCCTTGCTGGTCCCTTCCCTCTGACGAGGCCCTCTGAGCTCCAGCACCTTGCAGTGTGGAGACAGCCCCTGCCAGCAACCTCCTCTCCAAGGAGGCCTCAACCGAGGCCTAGGCCCAGGGGAAAGGCACCAGCGGGGATGAGCCTGGGGAGGCGCCCGGGCATGTCTGGACCCAGTCCCCGCAGCCTGCCCCTTGGTGGGGCAGTACCCCCGGAGGCCAGGAAGGTCTGGGCAAGGCTGGCCAGGGGCAGGGGCCCTGCTGGGTCCTGCCCC